>NC_068340.1:38393442-38730148 GCF_014633365.1 Diospyros lotus
TTGGTTTAGTTCCTTTCTATGTATGTTATAAAGTTTATGTAAATCATTGATGTCATATAATGAGTAGGTCATTCTTTTATAGGCAGTTTGAAACATTAGATCACAAAATCTTAGTTGCCATTTGTGTGCTTCAATAATTAATTATTTGTTTATAGTTATTTTTCTCTTTGTAGGGTACATATGTTGTTTTCCACTGATACACTTACATGGTTATCTACTCACTCCTTTCCTATATATGTTTCAGGTATTTGATTCCAGATTTGGGGCCGTGTACCCTAAGGATCACATATTCAGCGCACACAGATTTGACTGTGAAATTTCAGAGTCATCGTAGCAGGTTTATTTGAATTTTGAGTTTTGCAGTTATTATTATTATTTTTTAAAATAATAAATATGCAATGAAAAACCACCTCAAGGGGGGGATGTCTTTATGGAAAAACTTCAAATTAATGAGGAAACAAAATCACATAAGAAGTCTACGAAAAACTGCGTCATGAAAGAAAATCCCTCTAATCCACAAGAAAAGGGAAATGAGTCCCTCAGGATTTTGTTACATTCTAGGTTGTATGTTTATTTTTCTCAATTCTGTTATAATATTTGATCACTCCACAAAGTTTTTTGATGGTTCATGATTTTGGTACATGGTCCAAAAATTGTATATGTGTTCTTGCATCCTCAGTTTGTTAGAATTTCATTATTAGCACTATTCATCATCATGTTTAACTATATTTTCTATTGATTCAGGGACTATACTAATCCTCTTCTCCCTGTTGCGCCCTCAGCCATAGATTCAACTACTGGTCAGGTAAGCATTGAATAGACAGCTCAATGGTGTATTATGATTATATGTCTTAAGTTAGCCACAGTAATGATGTAGGATCTATCATTGCATGTGAACTGTGCAGTTTGCCAAACACGTGCTGATATGTAAAGGTTGCCTACTTCCATTAGTGGACTTCTAATGAAAAGAACAATTTACTAGGGTTACCGATAAAAAAACAAAGAAATCATATGTGAGAGTTCCATTATTACTTATGAATTGCCAACATTTGTTAAAAGATTTTGACTGACAACATTGTCATTGCTTCAAAATGTTATCCTTTTTTGGGTTCTTTTTGCAATTTTCTATGAAAACCTTTTAATCTGGCTGACAAGACAATGTGTGCAATTGGTAGGTACCTATGCATTACTAATTTTTGCTTAGTTTCTCTGAGCTCATAGCTGGTAAATTTTGGTGCAACGTATTTGTAATTGCAGCAGTTTGTTGTCATTGCAGTTTAATTTGAGTTCGGATGGGAAAAAGCTAGAAACAGAGAGCAATGTTCTTCTTGCTTCTATTGAGAACATGCAATATGCAGTGACCTTGGATGTTCTACACATGGTATTTTATTTTTCTGTATCTTATTCTTCTCTTTTAAGGATGCCCTGGTATTATGCCTTCTCGTTATTGATTATTATTCTTCTGGTTCCTTTTCCTTTCCCTGTTTTATGTTCAGGTTTTTTCTGCTTTTGGTCCAGTCCTAAAGATTGCCATGTTTGATAAGAATGGAGGAGTTCAGGCCTTGATTCAGTACCCTGGTAAGTTCAAACCTGACCTGGGTGCTCATTATGCACTTAGTTATATTGTTTAAGAACCAATCTCATAAATTTTAAGTTGCATGCCTATATAGTTGCCCAAAGCAATCTCATAAACTTTTTCATGCATGATTTGTACTATAGTTGATATCTTTCTTGTTATATTATTGGGTTTTTTTCCACAATATCTTTAGCACCTAACACTGATTTTATCATCTTTTTTTTAAGCTTCTATTAGATTAGTGGATTTTACCAGGTTACAAGTTTATGGTCCCAGCCTGTAATATGGCAAATTGATCTCCCTTAATATGCTTTGGTTGTGAAGATGCCAACTGCAAGTTTAATGTGAGAATATGTCATTTTCTTGTGTGTTAAAACAAACCTAAGGTGGTTAGCATGATCTCATATGTTGTTTATGTTTTTGTAATTCCAAAAGATAGATGGTCTCAGAGATGACATGCAATGCCATTTAGAAGGAACTGGTTTGATATAAGAAAAAGAATTGCAGTTTCTTATCATGAAAGTATTGAATTTTTCATTTTCTTTCTGGCTATATGCTTCTTCATGATATTGAGAAGACATCTGTTGAGTAGGAGTTCTTTACAGTTTGCACCTGGTTGAGATTTGAATTTCCTGGAAGTTGATTTTTTATGGGTGCCAGTATTTGTATATTGAAATATTTAAACAAAAGATGATATCAACTCTATCGTCTCTCTTTGACATCGTTTATGATTATGACTGGATTAGGTGATTTGGTTGTTGAAATAAGGTGTTGATAGAATACTACTTTGCTTGTAGATGTTCAGACAGCTGTTGTTGCCAAGGAAGCCTTGGAAGGACATTGCATATATGATGGGGGTTTCTGCAAGCTTCACATTTCATACTCACGCCACACTGATCTCAGTATAAAGGTACTAAACTCGTTTAATTTAATTTTGTTCTCTCTCTCTCTCTCTCTCTCTCATTTACATAGTCTTCGGCTACTCCCACTGGCACTGCCCATGGCCAGATGGAGTGCAGCTCCGAGATTTGGAGCTGCAACTCCCATAGTCTGCCATGGGAGGAGCTCCCTCCTTTGCCCGTGCCTACTACCACCATCTTCACCACCTCCACTATCCACAACCATCATCCCCCCTGCCTTCCACTCATCCTTCACTCTCCCTTTGAATTCTGTCTCTGCCATTGTCGTATGCGGTATGCCATCACCCTCACATCTCATCCCCTGTTTTCTCAGTGTCTCTCTGTGTTTGTGTGTGTGTGGGCATGTTTATGTGGTGAACTTGCTTGGTGTCACATGAAGTCAAGCTAATAATAACCAAGTTTTCACCTTGACAAGTCCCTCAAATACATATCAGAACTTGCTCAAATCCCTGTACACTAGTTTTCTCCCACTTAGCCCCACTAACGCAAAACACTGAGCTATAGTGGTGTGCTCATACAAGATCTTTGCATGTTATTGTGCCTGTGCTCATTATTGGTAATTTAGTATGGTTTAATGTGCTAGTCCTTGTATGTTTAGTCTAAATAATGCAGACACCACCAATATATGCCAACAAACAATGCAACCAATGCAACTAAGCTAGCTTGCTTCACTAGCAAACATGCCTAGCTACTGGCCAAATTCCAAGAATGTAAGTATGCATGGACCCTTGTGTTGTTCTAGGCCCAAGCTTTTCTGGGAGTTATGTGCTCCTACGTGGCAAGTAGCCACTCAAGTAAGTTCAACAGAAAATCACTTGCAAAACATAGTGTTCCAATAATGAGATGCCAAACAGTGAACTCTTTGGCACACATCTGGGGAACCAAATATGCTGTCAAAGCACACTTTGTGCTAGCACTTTAGGATAGGGCTGGACCCAAGTGTAAGTCCTACCGCAGTGTACAAGCAGCAAGATGATGCATTGGTAGCTTGTTGCTTTCCTAGGTTATGCAACTCTGACAACATAGCCAAACGCATATACACATCAAAACATCTGGCTATAAGGAAGACTACCCAATGTTGGCTTTCTCAGCCATTTGTTGCAGCACCCAATATGCTTACCCTGGAGACTACTGAGCTCTCAGATCATCTGCTTTAGAGACTTCACTTCACAGTTGTATTTTTCTGAAGACAAGTGGAAGTTCACACTTTAGACCTTCACATGTGCATTTTGAGCTATTTCTTGTTTGGCACAAGCAAAAATAGTCCCGACTCAAGATATCATAATGGCCTTCAGAAAAGGAACTGACCTTCAATTCTGATTATGTTATTATGTCCGCCTCCTGATGACTTCAACCTAGTTTCCCTCTTCTTTTTTTTTGTTGAAAATTACTCAATTGCTTGCTAGAACAAGATTTCACTGAACCTATCAAGCATAGCTGCCTATGAACACTATTTGACCCAGGTGATAAAGGATCCTATACCCACCAACGTGATAGGTGTCAACTAGTGACACAGGCATGCCAGAACCCAGTGCTATGAATCTTAACTTAGTGCTTTCATCCTTTACAAACTCAGTCTTGAATTGACTTTGGCACCCCAATAACACGAGTTCATACTAAACCAGAGATAAAATGGCATATTTCCCCCTTCCATTCCTCTCTTGAAGGGAGAGAGGTTTGGGGGTGGGGTGGGGTGGGGTTGGGTTGCATTGTAGATTTTAAAGGGGCATCCTTAGCGCCTGATCCACCATTGTTTGTCCGTTACTTCTTTTAAGAAATTGAGAAAAAATCTGAGGCTGCTAATGCAAAATGGTAACTAGTGGTCTTATGAAATATCTGTCTTTGAAGGGAGATGGCTTCTTAACCGCATTGCTTGATTCATCTATTATGTGCACTTCTCCAACATGTATTTTCTCATTCCTGATTTCAATATATCACAAGGGTTTGGGCCAGCATGAACACATGAACCTTTGTACAAACTTTTAACTTAGTGACATAAACCTTTTCCATGATTGCTTTACCATGAATCTAAGAAGATAATATCATTTAACTTGTTTCAGGTCAATAACGATCGAAGTAGAGATTATACAATCCCAAATGCCCCTATGTTGAATACTCAACCCTCAATTCTTGGGCAACAACCTCCTCCTATGGTAGGGGGTGTGGGCCCTCACCAGTACAGTGCGTCGCAGTTCCCTCCATCTCACCAAGGGCTTGCAGCACCTCAGCCTCCAGTTGGGTGGGGCCCAGTTGCAACAACAGTAGGCCAGCCTATGACTGCACAGATGCATGGTCACCCTTACATGCCAGCTCCTTCGACCACACCTCCTGGTATGGCACCTGGAATGATGCAGTTGCAAAACCAAAATGGCCTGCACCATGCAATGCCCCCTTATCATCACCAATAACTTCTTTTGTGATACCTGAGGCAGCAGGCATCAACCATAGTCTTCAGTTTATTTGGGCCAAAAACCATGACTTGCCCGTACAGGGACATTAGGTTTCCAGGTTATTTGTCTTCTTATTCCCCCTTTTTTTGTTCTACAAGTTGTTAAAACATGAACTGTGAAAGTGAGATTCGAGCCAGCCAAGGGCTTGAAAACATTGTTGGTTGTGTTTATGCTTTTGGTTGTTGTCCCCATTGTAGTGGTGTATAGTATCTTGATACCTGCCATTTGTCTTTATCGCCAATGCATTAGAGAGGTTAGACCTGGTAACTGCTGCTGATTTTTTTTTTTTTTTTTCTTTTCAAGTACTTTCAACAATATTATATTGTGTTGGTAAAAATCAAATGAGGGATTGGTGCTGGAAAACGACCTTGAGGGTCCATTCTCTGCTCCCGTTCTTTGATATCAGATTGACCTTGTCTATTAGGTTGTTGCCTTGTAAATATAGTAATAGTTTGAAAAATTCAGTCGTTTGAATGCAAAGAAAGTAGCATTAATTCAAGTTTGGCTGTAACCAAACTTACTGGCTCAAAGGAGTGGGATTTTTTTCAGTTTTGCATCAATCGAAGTTTTAATGTTCTGTTGTTATTGTCAAAGAAATCTTATTCAGTAGCAAATTAGAGGCCCTATGTGCAGGATTTTTAATATTTTTCTCCAACTTGTAGGATTTGTATGTTTTATTCTGTAAATTGTATGCTTTATTTTGTGGTTTGTTGATTTGTATTTTAATGCTATGCTCTTTGAAATATACATTATACGCATAAAAGGAATCCTGCTTTTGTTCTATAACCAAAAAAAAGAAGTTTTCAAAAGCGAGCTTGTTCAAACAACCTGGACGAGTAGCCTAAAAGGCTTGGCATGTGACATTTTGCCATCATAATTTTAAACACAAAGCTTGTATGGTAAGTGTTTTAATCTGCTTAAAATTTTTCTTTTGCCCCACATGGTATGTTAAACAGGCCATTTGGTTAGTTGCTAAAACATCGAAGGGATTGCGGTTGCCACTCTTTTTAAGTACCGGCGTTGCTCCAGTCCAGCGGCAAAGTCAAAGCGCAATATTATACAGTGAATCTTCTTTGTCCCTTTGCCAGTATAAACTTTCCCCTAGAAGATTGATTTCCATTTACTTATGGTCATGTCCACGGCGTAACGCAAGTATCGCAGAAAGCGTTTCCACATTTATCAGCTCCGCAAATGGATGCTTGAAACCACCATAGAAAATGGCATTGGCATCTACATGGCGAGGAAATGCATTCCACCGGAACCATGAAGAGACTGAATGGAATATTATGATACATATACAAATAATTAACAAACTAAAATTTATGTATGTAGTTAATCTCATATGAGTGAAATTAAAGCTTAATATATATTGATAAGTCCATATATGGCTTCCTACCTACATTACATCAAGGGATGTCTCTTTTCTACGCGAGTGAAACTCTCATCATATGATGGAACTGATCTGCACTGCAGAAGTAGACAGACGCCATGGAAAATGTTGCAAATATTTTTAAACACAAACTATATGCAGATAAGAACACTGATAAATGGGCCAAAAATCTCGGCCTAAATAGCTTTTTTATGCAAGGGCAGAATGATCCGAAAGCCATTTTGGCTTAACTTTTCGGCTGTACTAACACAGTAAATGAAAAAATGCCTCGGATTGAGACGCGACATGGTAAAAACGGATACTTGACCTGGTATTAATCGAGTGGATCTCAATGAATACACATTCTGAGGTGGCAGGATAGCAAGTTTGCAAGTCTCAAGAGCACAAATAAAAGGACAGCAACAAAAATGCAAGAAATGAGTTTCCAACACGATCGTTGTAATTTGCAAATAAAGTTAACTGATGGCAGTCATGAATAGAAATGAACTATGAAATAGAATTCAGGTAGGTGACCTCGTATGGTGAGATAAAAGTTTGATACCTTATTGTACAATAATTTGCAAATGCCAACAGAAAGGAAACTCTAGACAATTTTCAAACACTAGGCTAAAAACTACCGTTCAGCATGTGATAACTTGGGGTGGTAGAAGAAGGATATTAAGGCACCGGGGAGCAGTAAATAATGCAAGCTCTGTTTTTTTGAGATAGCCAAAATATAGACAAAAAAAAATGTGAGATATGAAAAATATTATGAATAAAAATATTTTTTATTATATTTATTTATGACTTCTTATCTTAAACTTTTCAAATAAATTTATCTCTCTCCTTTTCGAATAAGTTATCTTAAACCTTATACATAAGTTATCTTAATATAAGCTTATCTTACTCATTTTAATAAATGTTACCTAAGGGTACAAAGGCAAGCCTAATAGGTTCTTCTTTGCTAACAACTATTAACAACAATGGGTCATGCTATTCATACAGGGAAGGTTTTATAGGAGGGTTTACAAGTAGGTGTTCTCGCGATAAATTGGAGAATTTATTGCGATAAATTCACGATATTCTCCTCTCCTCCCGTGATAAATTCACGATATTCTCCTCTCCTCCCTCTCCCCTTTTCCCTCCAGCAACCGCTCATCTCTCTCCCCTTTTCCCCTCCAACACCGCCCCTCACAGCCTTCTTCTCGTCGCTGCATCCTCGCCTAACTGACTGCCGCTGCACGACATCCTCGCCAGGCGAGGATGCAGCGGTTAGCGAGCGGCAAAGGCGAGGCAATGGCCGGCGACAAGCAGTGAGAGGAAGGCTGTGAGAGGCAGTGCTGGAGGGGGAAGGGGAGAGAGGAAAAGGGATAAAATGGTCTTTGTGAGAAAAGATGAAGGGACAAAATAGCCATTTAAATCCCAGTAAACCCCCCTATAAAACCCCTTTCTGTACAAATAACATTATCCTAACAACAATACAGGCAACTAAACCATAACATAGTAGAACATAGTTCCACTGCAAGAATCCAGAGGATCAGGTAGAACAATAACCTACTCATTCATCTTTCACCTTTTATTCATGGTGGGATTTAGAAACATTTTATAAAGCTGTGGTTCTTAAGCTACTAACAGGTAAGGTCCAGCATAATCATAAAATCAAGACAGTAAACATCGCGAATAAGAGGAATAATAACATCACAAATGTATATAGAATGCGGGAACAGCCGCTACCAGTCTGCCTCCGCAGCCTCTAGGAATCAATGAGCCAAGGAGAAGCTTCATCTATGGTAGTCTAGCCTCCTCCACATATCCCTGGCTCCATATCTATATCCGATCAATGGGTTCAGTCCTGTCCTGCACTGCCAACCGCTCTGAGACATCAGCCAGTGATTTGAGATTGCATTTGATTAAGGCTTCTATAAAATAGCAGGTGTCGTCTTTGGTGTTTCCCTCGGGCACATCTACTACAAAGGATTCTATCACCAGAGTCCCTGGTCTTCCATCAATGACTTCTGGATGGACTGAAATGATTGAAGAGTAGTTCTGGAAATATACCAAAGAAAAAGTAAACTACATCAAGCTGGTTTACAACTATTATACAGAAGCAGAAGCAGTTGTAGTTCTAATAGTTACAAATTCCATCCGGTCCACCCAAGCTCTATAATAAAGAAAGTAGGAATTAACATATAAAGTTGCATTCATGTGTAAGCCCAGTGCGCGTGGCATGTACTGAAAAGCGATCGGACAGTTCACATTCATAGACAGTTTGAACAACTATATCCACCTGCTGTCTTTGTTGATAATTCTTCTTTTCTCTTTCTTATTTGTTTATTGGTCAAGATCAAAGTTGACTCCTGAAAACAAAACTTTAATTGAGCTACATGAAAGCAACCATGTACCATAATGCTGCCAGTAAAATTAATCCACAGAGGTAACATCATTTTGAGTATTCACTCTCCCCGCTATCTGATTTGAATTGCCTTCTTTTACTAATTAGATAATATTTCCTACCTAACAGTCATCCAACAAGATGAACAATTTAACATTTAATTCAAGGACTAATCAACAAATTACACCATAAAAGGGAACAAAGTTCTTTTACAGCATCAAGGAACTCAAAACAATCATGATAAAGGGACTCCACTCAATTCGACTAAAATGAATGACAAAATTAAACTAAGGAGATTAATTCATTCAAAACTTAGTAGATTAAGGTGAACAATATGGTCCAAGTTCATCCATCATAGATTCATAACTTCAGAACTAAAGTAAACCGTAATTTTAACCTGCATTCTCTGTTTTGTATTTTAGTTACTAAGGTTCAACAAAACTAAATACTAATCAAGACTCAAATAGGTAGAAAGTGTGCAGCATGGAAAAGGTAAAATACAGGTGGACAACATTGGAAAGAAAATATTTCTGAATGTTTCATACCCTAAGTCTGTGATCACCACCTACAATTCTGATGCTAAGGACATGCTCCTCATCATCAAGAAGTTCCAATCTTTCAGTGCTGGTAGTGGCAGGAAGACCTGATTTAACATCGACTTCTCTAAGACTGCCAATTTCAAGGTTTCCCTGTGCAACACACCTGCTGACGAATGGCTTGTATTTCTGGGGTTGATCAAATCTCCTCACTAGAGACCAAACCTGATGAAAACGAAGAGCAACCTTGTGTTCAGAAGTAATTTGAATCTCGAAAACAAAAAGTCAAAAGATAATGGCATCCAAAAACAGAGAATAAAAAACTACTATTCATCAATAAATAACCCACCAAAAATAAAAATTATACGTAAAAAAGTAACTAATATTCAACTTTCAAGGAAATTTGATCACTGCATTTTCCGCCTTTTGTTTAAAAATTTCCCATATAAAGGAAACCATCGAGGCCTTTTTTCCCAAGCCGGGAAATTTCACCAAAAAACGAAAGTCAGAGTCTACCCAAAGTACCTAATTGAACAACGATAGCATTTGGAAAATATGCTATATTTTTCCCTAAAGAAAGCTAAGAAAACAAAAATGACATAAAATCTTAAATCTCATAACAAGTGATCATTGAAACCAGAAAAAAAACAACTTTTGTAGTTAGTTGACCCCCAAAAACGGAGCTAAAACCTGTGTAACCGACGGCTTGGTAAGGAGGAGGATCAGCTGGTCTTGTAAAAAAAAAAAAACAATCTTGTGTTTTATCCGAAAAACAATGCAAAGTGAAACATAAGGATCGAAATTTTCTCTGCCGATTATTCTTTTTCTTTTTCTCACCAAGCGAACAGAATTTATCGGACGGACAAACAAATGCCTTAAAAATTATCACAAACAAAACAAAGTATCCAGATCCAAGCGGAAATTGTCTGCCCAACATACAAAAGTTACATTCCAAAACAAAACACTGAAGTCATTAATTAGTTACATCTCTAATCTATAATCTGCAACAAATTTCACCGAACACAATCTTATCTCAACAGAATCCACATCTCAAATCGATCCAGACACACTCATAAATACGCATCTAAATGAACAAGAAAGAGAAAGCAGATAGAGATTGTACGAGATGGACTGGAGCTTTGACGTGCTTGACGAGAGCCGAACTGCATTGATTCTCCGCCGGCAGGTGCCGGTGGTGCTTCCGGATGTACTCCGCCTCTAAACTGCTAAATCCGTTCATTTCCGCACCAATCTCCACCTCCACCGCTGCGACAGATCACCGGAGAAAAACTCCGATCAAGAAATTTTTCTGGCGAACCGTTGGCCTAGGTTTCTCCGATCCAAAAGTTGACTTATTAGCAGCCTGAAAAACTCAGGGCCATAGCAGTTTCACCGCCGGAAACAGCCTCGAATCTTCTAGCATCTCATCTCTTGTATACAATATTACCGATTCATATACACAATCTCAGATATATTGATTATATACATGCATCACTGCCTATACAAATTCATATATATTGTTGTGCCGATCTCTCTCTCGCTCTCGCTCTCTCTTATCGCTTTGCACCGGTGTTATCCCCTGCGGGTTCTGAAACTGCCATCGAAATCTGGAGGATTTACTTTTGTGCCACTCGTTTGTCCGTTTGCTGGGGGATTATAACATTCCGAAAATGCCCTCGTTGTTGTTTTACACTTTTACAGTTTTACTCACATCCCGCCTCCACGCTTTACCGTTAAACGACAAACTGCGCTGTCGTTTTCTGAGAAGAAGATGGTAAAGCGATATGGTTGTGCATTAAATGATCCAGCGGCTGAGATCGTGTCATCTACCCGCCCCCATTTATTACATTTCGATTTTAATTATATCTTCCATTTATAGTAATGTTGCTAAGTTGCTAAAATGGGGATAATATTAATTATTATTTTTAGAGTAATAAGTTAAATATTAATAAATATATTTTATTTTTAAAATCTAAATAATTTTATTATGATTTAAAAATTTGTTTTAGAGTGAATTTTTTTAATATCAAAATATTTTATCTAGAAATTAATTATTATCTTATTTTTTTTAGTATTTCATTTTGGATGATCGCCCTTATGTGGTCTTAGGTACTCGTGCCATCGATTATGTTAAGGGAAGATAAATCACAAATTGAGTTTTTGATCCTTGCATAGGACGAGAATCAAATTCGCAATCAACCGGATTAACATTGACATATTACTCATTCAATCGTTTAACTTGTGTATTAAATGTTATTTTTATTTAAAATTTTAAAATAATTAAAATACCCTCAATGCTAGGCTAGGCCTATGGAGAAAATTAACCAACTATTGAATTCTAACAAAACCCAACATTTTCCAATATAGCGAACCACCAAAACGACCCTCACAGTTAGCATAAAACATTGAATCACCAAAACGTCACGTTTATCTAAACTTTATGTATAGCGAAAGGCAAGTCAAACATTTTAATCACCAAAACTTGTGCATCACATGTATGTCTGTATGCAACTTCTTCATCTTTATTCAAAATGAAGAATTTTTTTTTTTTTTTTTATAAAAGTTTTGAGTTTCGTGTCTCATTAATTCTGAAGAGACAATCTTTCCTCTTGATTTGTTCTTTAAATAAATTTAAATACGATCAGAATTTTTTTATATATTCAAAATAGACAATCTTGTGAACCCCCTTTATATTATGCAGACAAAATCTCTAGAAGGATGATAAGACATACGAAGACTTCCACAACAATTCGAATCTTAGATAATCATTTAAATCTCTTAATACTTTATCGCTGTGCTTGTGAGGATTCAAAATGTATATACTTAGGTTCAAAAGGTGAAGTTGCTCACCTTATCAAAATGCATATACTTAAAATTAGGTATTGCGGATAAGTCATAAAATTCCACACATACCAACCAAATCTAATATTAATAAAACATCCTTTGAGAGCAAGCGGTGGATGTCTAAGGTCTCATATTCAATTTTTTTTGAAAATATTATATGAATATTAAATCATAATTTATTTAAGAATAGATTAGGGTGAGATCTATCTCTATTAAGAATAGTGATGTACAAATTTTGACACTTGGATTATTAAAAAAAAAAAAAAACCTTGACTACACTCCAGGCCAAATGTGGACTCGAAGAATGAGTTGAATAAATTTTTAATAAATTTTGATATTTAATAATTAATTAAAACACTTAATTTTTGGAACTGGAAAGATTACGTTACAATATAGTGATAGCAGCCTCCGCGGGAAAAGCAAAGCAAACTGGTCAATGATTTCAAGTAGCCGTCAGTGTGCATGGCTTGACGTTGCCATGAGCAGCCAGACAAAAGACAAATGAAATATGTCCACATTCTCTTACCTTCTTTATAATTATAAAGGCATCACGCATGAATATACCTTCTAACTCTTATCTTATAATCATTTGATCTTTCTAATTTTAAAGTGAACATATCATATCTTTTAATTTTTAATTTTACTATAATTATAAACTTTATTTCTCAAATAAATACGCGTGAGATACACTCGCACTCATCGACGAGAGAGGAGAGAAAACAAATATCGAAGATGAAAAAAAGATGACTGTTGACAACTAAAAAGGCCAACAACTGGTGGGTTGGTCAGCCACCGAAGCCATTGCGTGAGATGACTAACTTCTGTTGGACAATGACCAACCTCTTCCATGCGGGTGATGACCAATCCATCGGCTGTTGCCCTCCTTAGTCGTCAATCAACCTTCGTCCTTTCACTTTCGATTTTTGTTTCCTCCTTTTCCCTCACCACCGACCTCTGTTTTTTCTCCTTTCCTCCCCAATGACCTTTGTTTACTTCTCTTCTTTCGCCACCGACCCTTGTTTTTCTCCTTTCCCTCACAAGCAACCCGCTTCCCCTTTTCCTCGCCAACAACTCACTTTTAAAGTGTGTGATTGTAGTAAAATTAAAAGTTAAAGAAGTATAATAGGTTCGCTTTGAAATTAAAAAAATTAAATAATTATAAAAAAAAAGAGTTAGAAGACATATTTATAACTTATGCTAATTATAAATGGCTCTTTATAAATTACAAAGGTTGGAGGCCTTGTGTGAAGAATTATCGACAGTAAATTGCTTTCTCAGCAGCCTTTGGCTTGGAAGCAAACAAAGTATATGTTAGTGAGATTAATGTTATTAGAATGATATCATATGACATTGGCATTTTCACAATTATGAATCATTTTAAGTAATACCGTCTTTAATAATTACCAGTTAGTTGTCACACTATTCTGTTCGATATAAAAGAATTATACAAATTTTAAAATAAATGGTTCTAATAATATTTTTATAATATCATTTAGGGCGAGGGGGTCTAAAACTTTGAAACTTTAAGCTCATCATGTTATAAATATACATTAAATTAAATTATATATAAATCTGTGTGTGTGGCGACGACAGCATTAATAATGTTTTGTCAATGGATGGCAGTAATGATAAAAGTGCCAAAGTACATGTCCTCCCTCCACTACTCACGACAGCAAACAAGCGTGCAGTAAGAATAAAAATAAAAATAAATTATTTTTTTAAAAAATATTTTTTTATAGATAATGTTTGTTAAATAGAATAAAATTAGATTGAAATATTTTTTAAACTAAAATATAAAATGATCAGAATAAAATTAAAAAAAAGTATTTCAAAATTTTTGTTAAATTTTTTAAAATTTACTCAGAATTATATTGATTATTTCTATATATTTATTAAAATATATATAATAAAGTATCGAGATAAGGATTTTTTTATTAAAAATATTCATATTTTTAAATTCATT
The DNA here is from genome assembly GCF_014633365.1 of Diospyros lotus. NCBI lineage: Eukaryota > Viridiplantae > Streptophyta > Magnoliopsida > Ericales > Ebenaceae > Diospyros > Diospyros lotus. The sequence goes on from NC_068340.1 coordinate 38,407,493, forward strand.
TAAAATTGTTTACGACATAGACCATCACAGAACAAATAAAGAAAGGAAGATAAATAGGAAGATGAAAGAAAAAAAGATGGACCAGAATGGTGAGGGTCTTATGAGATTGAGGACAAATAAGTTATTTTTTTTATTTATAAAATTTTAAATAAATTTATTTAAAAAGAAAGAGATAAATTTATTATAAAATTTCAAATAAAAGTTACATGACTTCTTTTTAATGAATTATTAGATAAATTTAATAAATATAATAAAAAAATATTTTTGACGTTTCTTATATTTCACTTTTTTTGACCCATGTTTTAGTTTATAAACATACATTTTTTGAACTACCTTGAATTACTGTTGTAACACCTCGCCATTTTTCAAGGGCGTTAAATAACTTAATAATTTTGAAAATATTTTTTTTTTAATATAAATTATTTTCCGACAATCCCATTCTACCTTCTCAACATACCAAAATAAAAATCAATAAGTTAAGACAAGTAATCATCATAAATGCGGAAACTTAAAATCGAAACCTAATATGGTATATAATCAATTTCACTTTATAACAATATAAGAATTCGTACCATTACATTATATCTTCAAAAAGCCTTAACACATAAATACATGGAGAGTCGTTTCCTGAGATATTAACTAAACACCTCAAGTGTGATCTAATGATACCTTAATCATACATTGTCATTTATCATCTCATCTGATACATATCCGAATCTTTCTAAATAAACGAAATACTGGATCAACCTGCTGAATCATCGAACACGTCACCCCATGCCGCCATACCTCAATCACGTTATTGCCTAAACTGTAAGTCTAAACTGGAACGTTGAATGTTCTATGGGTATAATCCATTAAAAGATGAAACTTCTAGTGATGGTCCAAAAACATATATATGGATGCATGATGCAATAACGTGAACAAACATTCGCCCTAGTGTAACTTCCCTGGCCCACAAGCCCAGCACAGAATCCTAGGCAGAATCTTGGCACCTCCGACAAGATAATCCTAACGTTATTCCATCAATTGCCTTTGGGGAATTACGGTTATACTTTTAGAGTAACATCCAATTCCTATAAAAAAATATCAATATCACAATAATATCGTGCCATGCAAATATCACGACTTTCCATATAATATGACAAAATGAATTATATCTTTCATAAATATCATGCATATATAAGGAATCATATCTTTCATAAATATCATGTATAATAAACAATCATATCATATAGGATAGGATAACTCACCATTTGAGATAAACTCAATTTTTCACACGCATCGCTTCAATATGCATGCCCGACCTCGATTTTCGTGCGAACTCTTGAAAATTGCATCAATCACTTTTCCTCGAGCACATAAATCATAAAAAACATATTTAATCACTACATCTCTCAATATTCCAGTTTCTTTCATTTTTTCTTCATTTTCTTCCATTTTTCCTTCTAAAAATCTCAATAAACACATTCGAGACTATTTTCTCAAATTTCTTTCCACAATAATTCATAATATCTAATGAACTTCAAAGGAAAATTATTGAACTTATCCAAATATTGCGTTTTCACTAAAAATGAGGCTATTAGTGCAAATACCGAGACACCAGGAAAGCAAACCTCAAGACTTTTTGCACAAACCCCCATAAAACATTTTTTTCGATTTTCTAACATTTTTTTGTAGATTTTTCCAAGACTCCATGCGCCCGCGCGTGGTCTGCACGTGTGACCAACGCGTGCAGGTCACGCGCCGGTCATCTTCCCCGGCCACAACACAACGGAGATGGAAGATTCCAATGCCATCTTGTAACCCTTTTTGAGTCGATCCAGATGGCCAAGTTTCAACCTGAAATGAGCACCGGAGAGCCTCCAACCAGCCACTTGAAGTCTCGGCTTAAGCGGACCGCCTCCTTCTCCGGCAAAACTCAAAATCCTACCAAACCTCAACAAAAATGGCTCAAATTCTCCAGAATGAATCTACTCCTTATGGGCAACAAAAGCCCCTTAATTTGGTCCCCCAATTCGTTTGAAAATGACCTCTATTTGAAGCTCTCACCTCTAAAAACTCTCAGCTATTTATAGCTAAATTCGAGCTCCCAAAACCCTCTTGGCCGCTTAATACACCCTCAAAGGCGTCTCTACCTCCCTTAGATCAGCATGGAAGCAACCCTGGCCGACCAAATCATCACTTGCAGGCTTCGACCAAACGACCAAACTTTCGGTCACTTTTTTTTTTTTGCTTTTTTGGCCAACCTAATGGCCGTTGTCGGCCAAGCCTTTTACCGAAAGGCATCCTCGACCATTGCTCGTGCCATCCCTATAGTCTATTTTGGTCGTCCTCGACTGGCCATGCTGCTGGTCGAATACCATTGGCCAAACTTTTGATTATTTGCACTTTGGCCCCTTTATGTTTTGGCTTTCTCATTTTGGCCCATTTCACTTAGCCCTTGAACTTTTCATATTTGCTTTCAAGACCCTCAAGCCCTAAAACATCCATTTGACCCCCGAAAATTCTGAAAAAAATATCATTTCAACCTCCTTTCGGCAATTTTGGAAAACTGCACTTAGGCCCGAATCTTCGTTTTGGGCCAAAACCCTTTCGTTTCTCCCTGAAACCACTGAAGGGTTGTTCCTTATGAAAAATCGAAATTTCCTCAAACTTTCGTTGACTTCTTGAAATTCGTCTATAACGATTCGGTTTTGCAGTCTAAATGACAATTATATTTTAGCTGTACCGAAAATTATTTCGAATTCCATTTCTTTCGATGCCATAAATCATGCATCGAAATACTCATCACGACCATATCATTTTTCTTTGGCATCCCGGCTCCAGGGCACTCTATGTAGTCGATTCGGTCATTTATATAATAATAAATTACCCTTATACCCTCCATTTATCTGAAAATTCCCTTTTTGCCCCAAGATAAATTAGTCTTGAGTCCTTTAGAATTTTTCGGGTATTATAATTGTCTGGACTGCTTTGGGCTGAGAATAAATCCAAAGATTGGGCCTAACCTCTCGAAGCCCAATAGGCTTAAGGCCGAAGACGATCTCAACGAGGTTGCATAATTGTTAATACACGAGCTCCAACCGCGATAGCGAGCGAGCTCCCAGCGACGCCTCTAGCTCGCTGGTTGTGCCGATCAGCTCGCAAAAAAGAACCATAAAGCAGGATAATCGGAGATGATGTATGTCTGTCTTGTCCGTGGTAAACCAGGTCCCAAATAATGCCGAACTTTTTCTCTTGATTTTATGGAAATAATAAGAACACATTGTCCCTCACGACGTGACCCCACTGTTTTGAACTTTTTATAAATTGTAAATATCCCACATTATAAATAGGGGGTCAAAAATCATTGTACATACATGAAAAAAATACATACTGTTACTCTGCCAAAATTATTAGAGAACAATGGTAGACTAAGCACAATTCTGGTGTATTGTTTGTTGATCGTGCTATTGTTTTCTTCTCCCGGTGTTTATGATTATTCTATCAGTACGGACCGACGAATCTCAGTCGACCAATTTCGAACGTCGACACTTATAAAATTAAAATTTATAATAATATCGATTAACATGACTTTTTATTTTAGTTGTAGATAATTTGGGATGATGGTCCTTATGCGATCTCCAATACTCGTGCCCTCGATTATGTTAGGAAGGGTAAATTGCAGGTTGAATCTTTGGCCTTTACACAAGGTGAGAATCGAACTCGTAACTTATCGAATTGACACTGATATATTATTCATCTGACTGCTCGACCTATGTCCTGAGAGCATTTAGTTAGAGATAACTTAACCGACGTAATAAACAGCATAAGAGACCGAATTTTAGGGTGTAAATGCAATCAAATTGGTGCAAATTTCAGCATCAACAAACAGTTAAAAGCGAAGTGGAATGGACGGTGAAAAGGAGGCAAGTATCTTTGATTCTTTTTATGGGAAAAGAAGACAAAGTGGGCATTGGAAATTTGGAGTTAGGCAAAAGCATCAATTGAATTGAATAGAGTAGGCATTGTTGTTCGTTGATATCGCAATCAATTCCACAAGAATCATTTTGAACAGCCATTTACCCACCAAGCAGTATCGCTGGGGATTTCATGATCAATATGATTAATTTCGTGATGTAATCTCCAAAAATTGTACATTAATCATCATTTGGAAGCTGCAGAGACAATTTTGAAGCTTTAACTTTAATACTTAAATTAGAGCTAATCAAGAGTGTAACGTTGCCTCTTAATTATCCCATTTTATTTCCACCAAGTCATGGGATTGAAAATTTATTCTCAACTCTCTTTCACAACCATTACTATTTTAGTTTGACACAATCTTTGAAACAAACATATCCAACGTTACATTTAAATAACAACATCATAATAACCCTCACAACAAATATGATTACATGCCACAAATCTAGGCACATGCATCATAATAATCCTCACTTTTACTTATTTTAGTTAGGATAAAGTTGTCGGTATTTATTATTGTTTTGACATATTTTGTTAGTTATTTAAAATAATAAATAAATATATAATTAACTATTTTTTAATAATTTGTATCATTAAACTCACATGTGATGAACACATTGTTGGCTCATGCGTCGAGATATTTATGTTAAGAGAGATTTTTAAAAAAATTAAAAAAGAGTTTAAAAATTTCTGTTTAAAGAAAAAAATATTAAGTTCGCTAATACTATTTTAATTAAGAATCTATAGATAACGGAGCCATAGTTTCTAGATGTTCATTGCGGAGAATTTGGACAACAAATTAAGATAGGACATGGCCCTTCACTATAAGATCAAATGGAATAGAAGGTTCAACATCATATTTATGCCTTTCATGCACATACTTAGCTTTTCAACTAAAGGTGATGGATTCCCCCCCTCAAGAGCATAAGGTGGGTTTTGAGCACTTTCTTTTCTAGGACCCTTTTCTTTTGTCGTTTTCTGGTTCTTTATCCTGATAACCAAACAACAAGTAAAATAATTTTGAACTATATATTCCTTCCTTCTAAAATAATAGTAAATCTTGTGAGAAGTTGTCTTAATGAATGTGTCAAGGCAATGAATTATCTATTTTATCTTTACATTAGTGTAGGAGCAGTAATGCAGGGCAAATTCAGATAACTTATCGCAAGATTTATCATTATTCTTTCTTAGTATAATGAGGCTTGAGTGTTCATTATCTTAAGGGAGACAATAAATAAACTGCAGATACTTAAAAAATATACTTTGCGCTGTACACATGGTGTGCAAGTTTGATCATCGATCCAGTCATGTACAGGGTCAAGACTCGCAAGTATTGGTCAGAAATATGGATTTGGTTTTGGCACTTAATGTTAAGATTGGGACATCTCACTGCCAAACGAGCCACAAAAAGTGAAAGTCGGGGTGGTCCTGTTCTTAGCCACCCATTCACAAGGGGAAATGGTGACTCTTAATTTTGTTCTTCGCCAGAGTTCTTTTTTGGCTTTTCTTGATCCTGTAAGATGAAGATAAAGATAAAGACAGACGAAAAGCTTTATGGATTTTATATGGTTGAGAACATGGTGGGTCATATCAAGGAGGTGTGGACCCTTTGGTTGGCTACATCATAAGCCAATCCAGGTTCTAGCCTAAAAGATTTCTCAATGGCCTCCTAACAAGAAAGATTATTATAGAAATTTTGATGGATAGCTACAAGTTTTCAGCATGTCCAAATGTTATAGAGACCCATTCAAATAGTTCGTGTTTCCACCACTCACATTGCTAATTTAAAATATTTAATTTATTAAAAAAATCTCTATTAAGAGTTATCTCAGATATCATAATTTATTCTTTTACCATTAAGTTAGCGAATGACATTGATAAATAATGACCAGCCAAACAATTCAGTGATACCAAACTCAAATCCAAACCCTAAGGTTTTTCACTATTTTAGATAACAACAAATATGAAAAATATTTTACCTCAAAATTAGAAAAATTGTTTACCAACTCAAAATCCTTGCCTTATTTTTCTATATTCACACTAAAATTAATAAATTGTTTTTTCTTCTATCAAAACACCTTTACATATAGGTGTATTTATATATAAATACATAATACACAAATACATGTTACGTATATATGCACACATACATATATTAAATGAATATATATTATTACACATATACATACACGCACACACACATGTACAATTTGGATACATAAGCACATATACATACATATAACTAACTTTTGAAAAATATCTCTTCATGCCAAACACTTCTGGAAAATATCTCTTCGTGAGATGAAAAATATTTTTTTGCGTAAAATGTTTTCACACGTACATTACTTTTCAATGTTAAAGATTTTACGTCGAAACAGCTGAGTCTACACAAAAAAGATGCGTCCTTGCATGTAAGCCACGAAAAAAATTCCCTTCCAGTGTAGTTTCTTAATAAATTCCTGATGAACACTTCATAACCCTAGAATCGCATAAACTAGATCGAGCATGTCTTCGTTTTAAAGCCCTAGTCAGCCAAACATTATAGCTTAGGAACTATGGTCTCATGAAATGTACCAGAAAACTGGAAGTAAGACACTAAATTGGCAGAAAACATGTTGTATAGCACCTGTGAGGTGAAAACATACAAATTACCTTCAGACGGATACAGAAGAACATAACTAAACCACCTGAACAATATAAATGAGAGAAGCAAGATAGGGTGATCATTTGCATGCACTTGATTGACACTGAAGAAACTAACAAACGATTCCATATGCTGTTGCAGTCTAAATGTTAAAATTACAATAAACTGATATTCCTAAACCTATGAGGTGGATCCAAAATAGGTAGGTAAATATTCCAACTAACCAAAAAAGATAAACAAAAACCATGTTTTCAGATGCTGTAATCCATATTAAATTGCAAAAGGAACTGAGGTATGCATTTCTATTTCAGTCTAAATTATGCAGCAACAAAATGTAAGAACTTCTGTATATTCACCTTTCATCCACTTCTTTGCCAAGATGCCGTCCTATTTTAGCTCTAGCCCAAATAACCAAAAGCGCGCAAGCCATGCATCTCCAACTTTCTTGAATCTGCTTCAGATTTTTAGGCATTATTGAACCGGCTACCTTGGAAACTTCAGGATGACTATCAGCCATCCTTGGTTTCCGCACCAATTGCTTCCTCTTCGTCATTAGCCTCCGTAGCCCTAGTCACAATCTCATCGACCTTAATTTCAGCGGAACTGTGCAACATCATTGTCTCAGCTTTCTCCTCATTCTCCACCGTTGCCCCATTAGCTTCTGTAATTACTTGAAGAAGTTCCATAGGAGTAGCAGCCGGGTCTAGTTCATGGCAGCCCTTGGTAACATTTTGAGCTTCTCGGCCTGTTAGCAAATAGTTTGGGACCTGATGAGAGAACCGAAACATCTCCTCTTTTGGTATTTGCCTTACCTTCTCAGGGTCTGCATGTGCAAGAAAAACTGTCCTGAAACCGGCAACCTTGATCAGAGGAGCAACAGATACACCTTGATCCTCATTATAGTCTTCAAGCACTTCCACCATGTCATATTTATGTATCACCTCATCAGGGGTGTGCACATTCCAATCAACGGACCAGTTTCTGTAGAGTGCCCACACATCGCCCTTCTTGGGATATATACAAACAGTTCCACGTGGACCCTTTGCCCACTTAACTTGGTGTGAAAATGAATTTAGAGACCCAGTGAATTTATGTTTGCCCATCCTAAATTCCCCACAAGTTTTATAGAAGCCAGAACCTATCCATCCTATTGCACCAAATTCACTGTTGGTTTTTGAGTTAAGCCAACTTATCCTCATCTTAAAAGGCTTGAACGATATTACCTTATGAATCATTGCATAGAAACGCGGCATGCCATCATCATCATCATATGCAGCCCAGACTTGATTACCTGCAAAAGATCTTTCCGTACGGTCCTGGTCAAAATCATGAAAATCTGGATCTGGCACATTCATTGACATTGGTGCAATGTCTTTTTCTCCATCATCAGCAGAAGTATTAGTGAAATATTTGCTGGCTATGTCTCCTTCGACAGCACTGGAAGAGACTCCATTCCCTTTTTGTTTATGGTTGCCACCTTCTACGGAGTGCTTCTCTTTTTCATTTTTGCTTTCCTTCACCTTCTCTTTCTTTGAGGCTACAGGCCTGGTTATAGCCTCTGAGCTCCACTCCTTCAACTTCTTGGAAATGTCAGTTTGAGCCTTCTTCATTAGCATGTTCCGAATTTCCAGTGGTGTCAACTCTCTCATGCTCTTAAGCTTATCATTAACACCAGAAAAGACAGTGGCCCCATCCGTATTAAGACCGCCCTTTCTTAATCCAAATAAACGTCTTCGGCCATTTCCACCATCTCTCATGCCCATCTGACGTGCTGTCTTGTGTCTAGGACCATTAATACCGCCATCAACTTTTCCTTTTTTCAATAGACCCTCCCGGTCATCAGCAGCGTCTGATACATCACGCTTTCTCTTCAGTTTCTCATTTGCCCGCTGAACAGCACTTGCAGCTTTTGCAGTCACAGAAGCTCGTGAGGCTGTTGTGCCAACACCAGCTGTTTTAGTAAATGAATTTGCCTGCTGAGTGACACTTGCAGCTTTTGCATCTACAGAAGTTGGCAAGGCTGTTGTGCCAACACTAGCTGCTATAGTAAATGGATTTGCCGGCTGAACAACACTTGCGATTTTTGCAGCCATAGAATCTGGCGAGGCTGTTGTGCCAACTCCAGCTGTTTTAGTAAATGGATTTGCCTGCTGAACAACACTTGCTGATTTTGCAGCCACAGAAGCTGGTGACACCATTGTGCCAACATCAGCTGTTTTGGTAAATGGATTTGCCCGCTGAACAACACTTGCAGATTTTGCAGCCATAGAAGCTGGCGAAGCCGTTGTGCCAACACCAACTGTTTTAGTAAATGGATTTGCCCGCTGAGCGACCCTTGCAGTTTTTGCATCCACATAAGCTGGTGACGCTGTTGTGTCAACGCCAGCTGTTTTAGTAAATGGATTTGCCCGCTTAACAATGCTTGCAGCTTTTGCATCCACAGAAGCTGGTGATGTTGTTGTGTCAACACCAGCAGTTTTAGTAAACGGATTTGCCAGCTGAACAATGCTTGCAACTGTTGCGGCCACAGACGCTGGTGACGCTGCTGTGCCAACACCAGCTGTTTTAGTAAATGGATTTGCCCGCTGAACAACACTTGCAGATTTTGCAGCCACAGAAGCTGGTGACGCCGTTGTGCCAACATCAGCTGTTTTAGTAAATGGATTTACCCTCTGAACAATAGTTGCAGATTTTGCAGCCACTGAAGCTGGCGACGCCGCTGTGCCAACACCAGCTGCTTTAGTAAATGGATTTTCCCGCTGAACAACACTTGCAGATTTTGCAGCCACAGAATCTGGTGACGCCGTTGTGCCAACACCAGCTGCTTTAGTAGACGGATTTGCCCGCTGAACAACTCTTGCAGATTTTGCAGCCACAGACGCCGGTGACTCTGTTGTGCCAACACCAGTTGCTTTAGTTAATGGACCCTGTTGGACATTTGAGTGGTTGAACAAATTACGATCCCCTGGCCTTCTTGGAGCAAATGTCTTAGAAAAATTCGGAGGTCGAGCTGTCTCAAAAGCCTTAAAGGCTTCACGACAACTGGGGCAGACAAGTTTACGGTTGATATATGACCTAAGAAACTCATATTGCATCTTACACCTAGGGCACGTGGTCCAGAAAGAATCAGTTGTTGGATGCGATGGAGGGTGAACAGTAGTAGGATGCACCTGAGCTGCAATATTCTGTCTCTTCTCATTTGAAGTCGCCCTATTTTGGAAATCGTGAAAACCTTTTGCATTCGGGGTTGCCGACTCACCACCGCTCTTGTTCAGAACTCTATGTTCGTAACCTTTAGAGATCCTCCTTTGATATTCTAGCTTCTTAGCCACATCGGATAACAAACTCCAGGCCTGTGAAACTAGCTTAAATGCACCATCTGCGCCAACACATTTGTTTTTGTCAGGGTGCAGCATGAGAGCCAACTTCTTATATTGTTTCTTTACTGTCTCATCATCAGCAGAGGGGCTAACACCAAGTATCCCATACCAATCTACTTCCCCATTGATCTTGTTCTCTGCAGTGATATATACATCAAGTATCATCAACAGTTGGGAAATACCCTCAAGTCCAGGGTACAGAGCTTGGGCCTTCAACGTAAATTTCTTTGCACCATAAAAATCCTTCTCTGTTAACTTTTGCTCGGCAATTATTTTTGCCCGAGTGGCCTCATCTTTATTGCATTCCATAATTTGTAGAGTATCTCAGTGTTCACCTCAAAATATTATTGTCCTCAAAGAGTTAGCCAGAACTCCGTCACCAGCATCAGATGTGACAATGTAATGGCCTCTCCGTAATCAATACCTGAGCAGCGTATTCAAAGTAGCAAAAGAACAAATCAATGTTAGAACTCTCATTAAATTAGATAAATGGAACAATGATATATTTAGAACTATGACTATTATCCAGTCATGCCAAACTTAGGAACAGAAAAGAGTATATTGCTGTCAAATCTAACCACAGCCAAAGGAATCTAGAGCTATAATTACTGTTTGAAAATTTTTAAAGGGTAGCCTTGGAACAACAGCACACAGGTTGCTCCATTTTGATCTACATGTTGCAGACTTAAGCCTCAAAAAAGCCTCTCCATACTTGGAGGTATGGTTGTATACAATTAATCCTCCTAAGATGTTATATATATATATTTTTTTCTGTAAATAAGAATAAATTAAACAAGAACACCGCCAGAACGGCTACAAACCAGGCTAGGGCAAATCCCAAACTGCCAAAGCAAAGGAGGGGACAAAGCACAACCACCACCACCCACTGGGACAAGAAAATTAAAACTAAAAGAAATAGAAAAAGAGAAGAACTGAAGATATATACGTCAACAAACAGAACAACGAAATCTGCAACTAGAAACAAAAGCTAAAACCAGCCCCCAAAAGCAAAGAAGCGATCACTCAATGGGGAGAAACAATCTGGTCTCTCAGAAGCTGCCAGACATGACGAAAAGCGTGACTTTGAAGAGACGACTTGAAATGGACAGTTGTCAAACGGGCCCACACTGCGAACTGAAGTTGCCGCTTTCTATATGAAGCGCCTAATGATTTGACTCTTCAATTCCGTGAATCAAGTGGAAAGAAATGGGAACAAATGTAACAAGTCCGAATGTGCATCAGATTCTCAAATGCAACAATTTAGAGTGAGTATTGATCTACTGGTTCTGGTTGGCAACAAGAAACTTTAAATTCAGACCATCCTATTTGGCACTACACTTTGCCAATTATAAACATCACTAGGGAAATACACATGCATTTATCATTATTTAGTTCACTGGTTCAGAATGGCTACAAAAAACTTTAAATTCAGACCATCCTATTATTTCACACTACACTCTGCCAATTATAAACATCACAATGGAAATGCATATGCATTTATCATTATTTAGCGAAACTGGTTCAAGATGGCGACAAAAAGCTTTAAATTCAGGCCATCCTATTATTTGGCACTACACTTTGCCAATTATAAACATCGCTAGGGAAATACACATGCATTTATCATTATTTAGTGAAACTGGTTCATAATGGCTGCAAAAAACTTTAAATTCAGACCATCCTATTATTTTGTACTACACTTTGCCATTTATAAACATCGCAATGGAAATGCATATGCATTTATCATTATTTAGCGAAACTAGTTCAGGATGGCGACAATAAGCTTTAAATTCAGGCCATCCTATTATCTCGCACACTTTGCCAATTATAAATATTGCAAGGGAAATGCACGTGCATTTATCATTTTTTTAGCAAAACTGCCCTCGAATGGTGACAAGAAAGTTTAAATTCAGACCATCCTACTATTTGACACTACACTTTTGCCAATTATAAACATCATTATAGAAATGCACGTGCATTTATCATTGTCTAGAGGTACTGGTTCTAAAAATACTGGTTCTGGATGGCGACAAGAAACTTTAAATTCAAACCATCCTATTACTTGACACTACACTTAGCCAATTATACATATTGCTATGGAAATGCTCGTGCATTATCATTGTTTAGCGAGTCCAAATTTCAGATATATATACATATATATATCACAGCTATTTATTAAGGACTCACAAATTCACATGCATTGAAAGCAGCTAGATCAATTTCACAAGCAAGAAAATCATAGTATATTCTGAAAGAAAATTATTCACATAATTGTGGTTCATAAACCAGGTGCCAATAGACAAATTTAATCCAAAAGCAATGCAGAAAATAAAACCATAAACCCTCAAAATAAACCCTCAAAATATAGAAAACTTGGAAGAGCGATATAGAAACTTACAAGAAACCGAGATCGAGGACGACACGGGCAACAGCGATATGCAGGGCTTCGATCGCCGACGGTATGAAAGAAGGGTTCGCACAAACCAGAAAGGGAATGAGTGAAGAGAAAAGGAAAATCAAAAGAATAGAGGCGAATTTGGATTGATGGGAAGAAGAGGCGATTCGGATTTGGATTTGATAGGGAGATTTGGAATTGACGGGAAGAGGCGGAGATTGGGATACAGAGGCGCGCGGGAAGGAGTAACAGCCTGATGAAAATTTGATGTTCTGCCCAGAAATTGATTATGAAAATTTTCAGATTATGTAATTATTTTATAAAAAGAAGATTATGAAAATTATTTGGAAAAAAAGAAGATTTTTTCAAAAGATAAATTAATAAAAAAATTGTCTAATTAAGATTATAGGCATATATTTGGAAGGAAATATTTTTTTTCTTTCGATAAGTTATATTTGGAAGGAAATATTTGCATTGATTTATGAGGCTCAATAATGACGGTAATTTTTTAATTAATAGTTAGAAATTTAGAAGTTATTATTAAAAAATTAATTTTACACCATATTTAGTAAAAATATAAATAATTCCTCAAAAATTATATTTTTAATGATGGGATGTTTATCCTCTCATTAAAAATATTATTTTTTGATAGCGTTGGTCGCAAATTTATGTGGTCAAACAAATTTGTAATCCCAAAACAAGCTACACTGAACAAAAATGATGCGCGAGGGTCCAAATTCACGACAATGCAAAAGCCACAAAATCAAATTCAACCAACAAAATTTGACATCACACCATTAACATTCCAACATTTAGTATCCCAAATTAAAAAAGAAAAAGAAGAACCCTAGAATCAATAATTGGAGACAGATAAAACCTAATGCAACGAGGCACAGATTTTAATCTATCATTTATATATATAATGGACGTGTATTTGTTTTCTTACTCGCGTCAAATAGAAGGTGACAAAAGATATGTACTTTTTTTATGGAAGCCTCCTCAAAGACACCGTGAAGTCTCGAAATACTAAAAAATATTTTTAAAAATTAGGAAAAAAATGAGAAAAGGGAATACCCTCTTATAATATTTATGTCCCAACCCCAACTTGAGATCTCAAACATGATCAATTTTTAACTTGAGTTGGCAATAAATTTTAAGCTAGGTTTTATGCATATGTCGGCAATAATATTATTTATCAAAATAGTTAAGATGTTTAATTTTTTATGTATAGTATTTGTTTGAACAAAATTATTAAAAAATATTGTGATTGGGATGCTTTTTTTAATTTTTTATGTCAACTATAACAAATTATATTATTTTATCTGCATAGAAAAATTCTTTGGTGGGTTTTTTAACTCACTTGATATTTTCATTTGGTATTACTATTATTATTTTAAAAAATTATATTTAATTATTTTTAACAATTGAAAATTTGTGCTTTGATCGAATCTTCCCTATCTTTTGATCGAGCTTGTGTAGGTAGATATTGCTCGATAAGGCTAATAGTACTACACTATATGGAACAAAAGAGTGACTCTTTTTATCTATTACAAGTTATTTAACAAAAGAGATTTTCTAAATAAGTCAAAAGTTCTTTTTTATAGAAAAATCTCTAATAAAAAATAAAACAAGATTTATTTTGCATAATATCAAAGGGATGCATTGATTCGTGTCGACAAAGTAATATTTTGTTATCATTATCAAACTAATTATAATTTTTTTTATTTATAAAAATCCCACCAAAGAATTTTGTGTCTATAGATTTTGTTTATGGTTTGACGAAAATATGCAAAATCTTTATTTGTCTTTGCTATTTTACGAGCCTTTATTTTTGGCATATGGCTTCGCCATTTCCTATGCAACATTCATTAATTTGGAACTTAGTTTGAAATTTATATTTTGATTGTATGTATTTTTAAAAAATAAAAAATTAAAAGATAAAATCTCAATTTGACCCCAAAATTTTTCATGATTTGCCACTTTAATCCAACTTTTTTTTGGGCTCATATGTACACTTATATTTTATAAATTAGTCTACATTGACACTATGACTAAAAAAGTTGGGGAGTATTTTTAATTTTTTTTACTTAAATACAAGTCTATATTTCACAAATTAATCCACTTTGACCCTATAAAGTTGACTCCAATAGGTTTCTTCATCATACTCCCTATTATATTATAAATAATTTATTATCTATTTTAATTTTACGTCAAAAATTATATTTGCTCCAACAACATTCCATATTTTTCTCTATTTTATTTATTTATTAATACATTTTAATTTTATTTATTTTAATATAAACATAATCAATAATCAAATATACAAAATAATTAAATACACACATATATAAAATTAATAATCAAATATACAAAATAATCAGATACACACATATACATAATAAATAATTAAATACGCATATACACAAACTCAATAATTAAATATACAAATCAATAACTAAATACATATTACCACTCACTCAATACACAAATAAATAAAAAATTCAGAAAAAAAATCACAAACCATTGGTATAATGGACAACAGTTTTTTTGTTTGTTCTGCAAGTCGCCAATTATTCATGGAGTCGCAGCAACTGGTTACCGTTGCCAGTCGTTCTATCAATGGCCGCAACCACTGATCTAGTGGTCAATTTGTCTTCTATTACACCTGCACCCCTCTTATCCAGCTAATCATTATCTTATCCGGTTAATGTGGTCATCTTTTAACATTAATGGCCATTATGGGGGGAGAGATGGTGATGTTGTTCCTTGCAAATTTTGATTGCCATAGTTGGTGATCCAAATAAGCTTTGCCATAAATTTGGCAAATGAATTTGGTGACGGCAAGATTTGTTGGAGGTGTTATTTTAGGGTTGGTTCTCTAAATTTGATGATGACAATCGATTTAACAAGCTATTGGAGTTAACCTAAGTAAAGATAAGCATCAATTCATTAGTCACAATATTAAAGTAAGCCAACTTATAAAGTGTAAGGATCGTTTTAGCCAAAAAGGTTCAACAATTAAAATGATAAATGGTGAAAAATTAAAGGGGCAAAGTGAGTTTTTATTTAAAATTAAAATATAATAGAAACTCACAAAACAATAAAAACTAAAATAAAAATAAAAACATTGTCTTTTTATAGACATTACTAATAAAATTAAAATATCAATAGATAATGTTAAAGTAATCAATTATAAAAATGAGTTTAAAATTACATTCATTTGCATTATCAATCCTAATAAATTACATTAAAATCGTTAAAAAATTATTTTTCTATGTTCTCATTGTTATTATTTAAATGAATTAGAGGTGTTAAAATAAATTCAAAATAAGTTGTGAAGTTTTATGAATGTAAATAAATTCATTTAAATGAAAAAAATAATAGTTACATATTACACTTAATACTTATTACTATTTTAAAATTCAACTATAATTTTAAAAAATTATTACATCACAAAAACATATTTAAATTATATTTTTAAATTACAAAAACGTAATTAATTTTTATATAAAATAATTTATACATTTAAACTTACTGTTTGGGTCATTTGTTAATTATATATATAATTTATTTATTTTCATAAGATAACTGCGGAGAATTAATCAAAAAAACTGGCATGAAATGTCTCATTATTTCCCTTCAAATCTCTTACTTGTTAAACACAACATACCAAATTGGAAGACTAATTTACCAAAAGAATATAGAACCTTTAAATTTATTGCAGTTTTATAACAAATTGTTAATTTTTTAATAATATATAAACTTTGCATTTTGTTTCAATATTGTAACAAACTTTCAATTTTTTCAATAATATACAAAACTATGTGTCTCGTTTTAATTATTTTATAATAGGAAAATTTGTCCAAATTTTGATATAGTTTGGATCATTTGCCCGAAGACCTCGTGTGATTAAAAAAATTTGAGAGATCCTTATAATTTTTTTCTTTTTTGCTCGGGCACCCCCTTACTGTTACTAATTTATTTAATTAAAATTAAATTAAATCATAATTTTCTTGATAACTTTCTAATTGAAAAATAAAAATATCATTGTTGGATCTAGAAATGATTGCAATATGCAGATTCCAACCCTCGCTAGAATGCAACAAAGGTTTCAGTAATTATCCAAACTAGCGGCCACCATATGCAATTTCACTTTATTAATATGTATTTCTCTCATTTTTCCTACATGACCCCCATGGGCTATAGGCTGAGAGACAAACCGTTGCCATTGGAAGAAAAAAAAAAAAGGCTGAAGATGAAAGACACCAGACTAAAAGGCCATTGTGGCTATTCAAAATGAGAATGGTAGATGGTAAAGGTGATTGGAGCATTAAAGAGAGAGACAATGACATATCTCAATGAAAAAGATTGTTGCAGCCATTGTTGGAGATGGAAAGCGTCAAAGATGGTGGCAATAGGTGCAACTTACAAATGGTTGGTGGCGGCCGGCCATGGCTAGAACCCTTATCGGGTTCAAGTGAGATAGGAATCTGTACATATTTTGATCAGTCATTGTCGGAAGCTGTAAATGGTTATGGCTCTAATTTTTTTTTTAATTTTGTTGGTTTTTCATTTTTTGATTAAATAGGGATTAAGAATAATTATTATTTAATTCAATCTTAACTAACGTCATTTTGTAATATAAGGGTATATAGGCAATAATTGAAAAATACAAAACTTAGTTGGTGAAAACGAAGTACAGGGGTTTTGAGGACAATTACTCTATTATAAAATTGAAACTAGAGATATATTATTGAAAAATAAAAAATGTATTAAAACATTAAAAGAAGTAGAATTTTAATTAATGTAAAATAAAAAACAAATATTGTATTTCTAATATGCAATTTCTTGTGCACTAAAATGTCCAAATTATCTATTCATCATTCGTAACCCATATCTAAGAAACCTTCATTGTCGACTTTTATCTCTGTCACAACTTATTCTTTCAGTGATTTGGCTACAATTGGAATGCAGATGACGGAGGAAAAAAAAGGGTTAGGACGAAAATAAGTTTATAGAGGGTGAGGGATTGACGGAAATGATGGCTGGGAATGAGACTGGGTGGATAGTATGGTAAAACAAAAAGCAGTTGGAGACAAGGCATATGAGGTGGCCGATGACAAGTACAAAGGATGGAGGAGAAAGTGTAAATCGACGACTATGGTGAAAAATGAAGATGAATATCGGCTATGGCAGAGGGCAATTGATGGTAAAAAGACGTTGACGATAGAGAAATGTGTAAAGGTCGTCATCAGCAATAGTAAAGAAGAAAATTGATGGTTAGTGCTATAACTAAAAAAGAAAATTGATAGTTAGAGGCATCATCGACTGGAAGACAATGATTAGAAAAGATAAAGCAAGAGATCTTGTCGACAGGAGAAAACCAATGATCAGCTGTGATGATCAGAAATGGCACAAAAACAATGGCGATGATCGAAAAACGACGACTAATGCAATCAACAATGATTACAAGGGGCTAACGATGATCGGTGATCTTGAGCATACAATTTTTCTGCATCCTATGTACTTGTTGTGGGCCACCTCTCATGCCTCGTCGTCAGTTGCTTCTTGTCTTGTCACACCACCCATCCAGCCTCGTTGTCAACCACAATCCTAGCCACACCTTATTTTCTTTCCTTTATACTTGTTGTTGGCCACCTCTCTTACCTCGTTGCCAGCTGTTTCTTGTCTTGTCATATTGCCTACCTAGCCTTGTTGTTAGCTACCATCTTCGTCAATCCCTCACCACTTGCAAATCCCCTTCGTCCTAACTCATTTTCTTTTTCATCCTCTACATCCCAATTGTTGCCGACCACTAAAGAAAGAAATGGTGGCAAAGATTATGGTAGACAAAAAGGGTTTGCATGTACGTAAGGAATAATTTGAACATTTCAGTGCACGTTTGTTGCACGCTTTAACTTAATTCTGGTGATATGCACAATTAATTCGAAAATTCATGCTTTAGGGTGTAATCAAAATAATGAAATATTTAGATGGTTAGACAAAAAAAAAATGAGAAAGTATAAGGACAAAAATATAGATTTGACTAATGATTATGTTTAAATTAGGCATTACATTTAGGTAACATTACTAAAGATTTTAAATATAATTTTTTCTTTCATTTAATACAAAATTTTAAACACCATTTCAAGCAAAAAGGCCTCTCCGTATTCAAAGTAGCAAAAGAACAAATCAATGTTAGAACTCTCGTTAAATTAGATATATGGAACAATGATATATTTAGAACTATGATTATTATCCAGTCCTCCCAAACTTAGAATCAGAACAGAGAGTATATTCCAGTCAAATCTAACCACGGTCAAAGGAATCTAGAGCTACAATTACTGTTTGACAATTTTTAAAGGGTAGCCTTGGAACGACAGCACACAGGTTGCTCCATTTTGATCTACATGTTGCAGACTTGGAGGTATGGTTGTATACAATTAATCCTCCTAAGATGTTATAATGGTGGAAACTTTGTGCTGTAAGTTGCCCCTTTCTATATGAAGTGACTCATGATTTGACTCTTCAATTCCGGGAATCCAGTGAAAAGAAATGGGAACAAATCTAACAAGTCTTAATGTGTATTAGATTCTAAAATCGCAACGATTTAGAATGAGGATTGATCTATTGGTCCTGGTTAGCAATAAAAAAATTTAAATTCAGATCCTCTTATTAATTGGCACTATATTTTGTCAATTATAAATATCATTAGAGAAATTTACATGCATTTATCATTATTTATCGAAATAGATTCAGAATAGTTACAAAAAACTTTAAATTCATACTATCCTATTATTTGGCACTACATTTTATCAATTATAAACATCACAGGGGAAATACATGTGTATTTATCAATATTTAGCGAAACTGGTTCGGCTGATAATAAGAAATTTTAAATTTAGATCGTTCTGTTATCTCACATATTTTGCCAATTATAAACATATGCACTTGCATTTATCATTTTTTTTTTGCAAAATTGTCATCGGATGGCAATAAGAAACTTTAAATTCAAACCATCCTACGGATTTGACACTACACATTTGACAATTACAAACATCACTATAGAAATGCACGTGCATTTATTATTGTCTAGAGATATTGGTTCTGAATGGTTATAAGAAACTTTAAATTTAGACCATTCTATTAATTGACACTATACTTTGTCAATTATAAACATCACTAGAGAAATGCACATTCATTTATCATTATTTAGCAAAATTGGTTCAAGATAGTTGCAAGAAACTTTAAATTTAGACCATCCTATTATTTGGCACTACACTTTTCCAATTATAAATATTGTAAGAGAAATGCATGTGCATTTATTATTATTTAACGAAACTGGTTCAGGATGACGACAAGAAACTTTAAATTCAGGCTATCCTATTATCTCGCACACTTTGTCAATTATAAACATCGCAAGGGAAATACACGTTCATTTATCATTTTTTAGCAAAATTGTCATCAGATGGCAACAAGAAATATTAAATTCAGACCATCCTATTGTTTGGCATTACACTTTTGCCAATTATAAACATCACCATAAAAATGCATGTGCATTTATCATTGTCTAGAGATATTAGTTCTGCATTGTCACAAAAAAATTTAAATTCAGACCATTCTATTAATTGGCCTTATATTTTGCCAATTATGAATATGGTTAAAGAAATGCACATGCATTTATCATTATTTAGCGAGACTAGTCGAGAACGGCTACAAGAAACTTTAAATTCAGACCATTCTTTATTTCACACTACGTTTTGCCAATTATAAATATCGCAAGGGAAATGCATGTGTATTTATCATTATTTAGCGAAACTGGTTCAGGATGGTGACAAAAAACTTTTAAATTTAGACCATCATATTATTTCACACACTTTGTCAATTATAAATATCACAAAAGAAATGCACGTGCATTTATCATTTTTTTAACAAAACTGCCCTTGAATGGCGATAAGAAACTTTAAATTTAGATCATCCTATTGTTTGGCACTATACTTTTGTCAATTATAAACATCACTATACAAATGCATGTGAATTTATCATTGTCTAGAGATAGTGGTTTTGGATGGCAACAAGAAATTTTAAATTTAGATCATCCTATTAATTAACAATATACTTTGCCAATTATAAGTATCACTAGAGAAATGCGCATGCATTTATCATTATTTAGCCAAACTGGTTCAGGATGGTTACAAGAAACTTTAAATTCAAACCATCATATTATTTCACACTACACTTTGTCAATTATAAATATTGCAAGAAAATTACATATGTATTTATCATTATTTAGCGAAACTAATTCAGGATGACAACAAGAAATTTTAAATTCTGGTCATCCTATTATCTCGCCCACTTTGACAATTATAAGCTTCGCAAGGGAAATGCACGTGCATTTATCATTTTTTTAGCAAAATTGTCCTTGGGTGTTGACAAGAAATTTTAAATTTAGATTATCCTATTATTTGGCACTACACTTTTGCCAATTATAAACATCGTTACAAAAATACACGTGTATTTATCATTATTTAGGAAAATTGGTTCAGGATGACTATAATAAACTTTAAATTCAGACCATCCTATTATTTTGGATTACACCTTGCCAATTATAAATAATGCAATGGAAATGCACGTGCATTTATCATTATTTAGCGAAACTAGTTTAGGATGGCGACAAGAAAATTTAAATTTAAGCCATCTTATTATCTTGCATAACTTTGCCAATTATAAACATCGCAAGGGAAATAAACGTGCATTTATCATTTTTTAGCAAAACTGTCATCGGATGATGACAAGAAATTTAAAATTCAAACTATTCTACTGTTTGGCACTATACTTTTCCAATTATAAACATCACTATAAAAATGCACGTGCATTTGTCATTGTCTAGAGATATTAGTTTTGGATGGCGACAAGGAATTTTAAATTCAGACTATCCTATTAATTAGCATTATACTTTGTCAATTATTAACATCGTCAAAGAAATGCATGTGCATTTATCATTATTTAGCAAAACTGATTCAAGATAGCTATAAGAAACTTTAAGTTCAAACCATCCTATTATTTCGCACTACACTTTGACAATTATAAACATTATAAGGAAAATGCATGTGTATTTATCATTATTTAGCGAAGCTGGTTCAGGATGACGATAAGAAACTTTAAATTTAAGCTATCCTATTATCTCACACTTTACCAATTATAAACATCACAAAGGAAATGCACGTGCATTTATCATTTTTTAGTAAAATTGCTCTCGAATGGTGACAAGAAACTTTAAACTCAGACCATCATACTATTTGATATTACACTTTTGCCAATTATAAACATCACTTTAGAAATACACGTGCATTTATCATTATTTAGCAAAACTAATTCAAGATGGCTACAAGAAACTTTAAATTCAGACCATTTTATTATTTCTTACTACACTTTGCTAATTATAAATATTGCAAGGAAAATGCACGTGCATTTATCATTATTTAGCGAAACTGGTTTAGGATGGCAACAAGAAACTTTAAATTCAGACCATCCTACTATTTAACACTACAGTTTTGTCAAGTATAAAAATCACTATAGAAATACACTTGCATTTATCATTATTTAGCGAAATTACTTCAAGATGGCTAGAAGAAACTTTAAATTCAGATCATTTTATTGTTTTGCTCTACATAAATATCGTAAGGGAAATGCATGTACATTTATCATTTTTTAGCAAAATTGGTTCAAGATGGCGACAAGAAACTTTAAATTCTAGCCATCCTATTATTTCGCACACTTTGCCAATTATAAACATCACAAGAAAAATGCACATGCATTTATCATTTTTTAGCAAAGTTGCCCTCACGTGACAACAAGAAAGTTTAAATTCAAACCTTCCTATTATTTGGCACTACACTTTTGCCAATTATAAACATCACCATAGAAATACACGTGCATTTATCATTGTCTAGAGATATTAGTTTTGAATGACAAAAATAAACTTTAAATTCAAACTATCATATTATTTGACACTACACTTAGTCAATTATAAACATTGTTAGGGAAATGCTCATGCATTATCATTGTTTAGTGACATAATTTAAAAATATATAAATTAATAAAAAAAATTGGAATGAAATGTCCCATTATTTCCTTTCAAATCTCTTACTTGTTAAACACGACATACTAAATTAGAAGACAAAATTACCAAAAAATATGAAACCTAGGGATTATCGTCTTTACGTGGTCTCCCACCGCTCGTACTCTCAATTTCAACATAAAAATATGAAACCTTTTAATTTATTTCAATTTTATAACAAATTGTTAATTTTTTAATAATATATAAACTTTACATTTTGTTTCAATGTTATAACAAACTTTTAATTTTTTCAATAATATACAAAGCTACGTGTCTCTTTTTAATTTTATAATAGGAAAATTTATCCAAATTTTGATATAGTTTGGACTATTTGCACGAAAACCTCGTGTGATTAAAAAATTTTGAGAGGTCCTTATAGTTTTTTCCTTTTTTGCTCGGGCACCCCTTCTGTTACTAATTTATTTAATTAAGATTAAATTAAATCATATTTTTCTTGATAACTATCCAATTGAAAAATAAAATATCATTGTTGGCATTAGTAATGGTTGAAATATGCAGATTCCATCCCTCACTAATGCAACAGCGGTTTCAGTAATTTTCCAAACTAACAACCACCGTAAGCAATTTCACTTTATTATTGGGGCGGAAGTAGGGGCAGATTCCATCCCTCACGAGTTGCGGTCCATGTCAGTCTTAGTCTTCAGATAAATTACACTAAAGATCATAAAATAAAATTTTGGTGTCTTTTTTAATTTGGTCACTAAACTTAATTTCTTACAAAGTGATAATAAAATTTTAAAATATTTTACAATGTGGTCATTAAAGTGATTTTTTGATAGGTCTTAACCGAAATTACTGACATGGCGATGATGTGGCCATTGCCACATCAGCAATTTTGGTGAGAAATTGTCAAAAAATCACTTTAGTGACCATATTACAAAACATTTTAAAGGTTTGTGATCACTTTGCAAAGAATTGAAGTTTATTGATCAAATTACAAAAGACACTAAAATTTTGTGATCTTTAATATGATATACCCCTTAGTTTTCTCCAAATCTGTCGTGTGAATCTAGATCATTTGAGAAGGGAGGGAGGTTGAAATGACTTATAAATCTGGGGACTACTCTTTCTCAAATTCGTATTTATATCCGTCCTTAGTATATTAATATATATTTCTCTCACTTTTCCAACACGACCACCATGGGCTATGGGTTGAGAGAAAAACCATTCTCATTGGGGAGAAAAAAAAAAACGTTAAAGATGAAAAACATCAAACTAAAAGGCTATTGTGGCTATTAGGACCGGCTCAGTTAGGGTCCCCAACCCTTGAGCCTAATAAATAATAATTTTAATTTTATTATTAAAATAAAATTAATAAATTTTTTATTTTTTATTAAGAGGTTGGGCCTAAATTAACGATGGCCTAGGCCCAATCTCTTAAATCGGTCCTAGTGGCTATTCTCAAAATGAGAATGGTAGACGGTGAAGATGATGAGAGCATTAAAGAGAGAGACAATGACCTATGTCAAGTAATTCTATTCTAATTAAATATGCGATTTCTTGTTTTGATTGTGGTGGGTTACATTATATTGTAATCATCGTTTTAAATAATTTTATTAATTAATAATAAATGTATCATATTTTAAATTATTTAATTAATAGAATTATTTATTTGTTAAGTAAAGCACATTTATTAATACCTAACCATTGCGTTTTAACGTTACATACTGTTCAAAAGATATTTTTGCTCACAGCATGCATTTTGTTTGAGAATGAACAGTGCCTTTTGTCGAGTTCTTTATTAAATCATTATATTCATTACACGAACAGGGAGTGACTCCTTTCATTGCTAAATAATATTTTGAAAAATGTTAGTCGGAAACCAATTTAACATTTCGAGTCAACCTCAACAATAATAATAAAATTCACTGACGATTATAGTAAATAACTACTAATAATTTTTTGACCATTAGTGATGAGTGTGATACAGAATGTTAAAATTTTGCATCCAAATAAAACTTTTGTAATATTTTAAAAAAATTAAAGTTTAAACTATAAAATTTTATTTCTAATGACTGGGATTATCACATTAAATAGTTAGTTGTTATATTATTCATGCGCGTAAGAGGAAGCCGAGGGTTTATAAGTGGTGAGGGATTGGCAGAGATGGTGACTTGCAATGAGGTTGGATGGGGCAGTATAGAAAGACAAGTAATCAGGAACAAGACATGTGAGGTGGCTAGCGACAAGTACAGAAGATGGAGAAGAAAGTGCAGACCGATGGTTATGGCGAGAGATAAATATGATTGTCAGCTATGGTAGAGGGCAATCGAGGTAAAACGGCGTCAGTGATGGATAAAGATGAATAAGCTGTTGTCGATAGTGGTAGAAGGCGAATATAAGGAGTCGTTGGTCGAGAAAGACGAATCAATCAAATAGATGATAAGTTGTTACAATTGAAGAAGACAATAATCAAAGAAGACAAAGCAAGAGGTTTCATTGACAGGAGAAGGCCAATGGTCCATTGCAATGATTGGAGAAGGCATGGAAACAATGGCGATTATCTGAAAATGACAATTGATTTAATCAATGGCAATTACAAAGGGTTGATGACGATCGGTGACATTGGACAGACCTTCTTCTATATCATCTATATTTGTTACATGCCACTTTTCTTATTTGATCGCTAGTTGTTTCTTGTCTTGTCACACCACCCACGCAGCCTCAATGTTAGCCATCATTTTTTCACATCCTTTCCTTTATCCTCTATACTTGTCGTTGACCACTTCCCTTACCTCGTTGTCGGCTACTTCTTATCTTGCCATACTGCCTACCTAGCCTCATTGCCAGCTACCATCTCCACCAATCCCTCACCACTTGCAAACCCTTTTCATCTTAATTAATTTTTTTCTCCATTCTTTACATCCCAATTGACATTGACCATTGAAGGAAGAAATTATGGTCGGGATGGTAGTAGACAATAAGGTTTGCATGCATATAAGGAATAATTTTGAAATTTCAACACGTGTTTGTTGTACGTTCTAAATTAATTATGGTGATATGTGCAATTAACTTAAACATGTATGATCTATAAATATAATTGAAATAATAAAAAATTCAGATAAACATACCAAAAAAAAGATGAAAATATAAGGGTAAAAACATGGGTTTGACGAATAATTATGTTTGAATAAGGCATTACATTTGGATAATATTACTAAGGATTTTAAATATAAATTTTTTCATTTAATACAAAATTTTAAACATCATTTCAAACTCAATATATAATGTTTTCAATATTTTCTTCAATGGACGTGGTCATTAATCTTTATTTTTTATATTATAACTGATAAAATACAAAAATTATAAATAAGATTATGAAACTAATCAAATATGTTAGAACTAAAATGTGGAAACTTTTTAATTTTTCTAAATTGAGTGATAAAATAATATCAATCACATGGCTCACATTTTATTCTTTTTACTTAGGAGCATATTATTGATATATTATTGTGCACACTTTAAATTATATAATACATCATAAATGATAAAAATATTCTTTGTACTTCATCGTCTCGTCTCACTGCGCATTTCGGGTAAGGGATATTTTACTCATACACCTCATCATCTTAAATGAGGGGCATTTTAAATATTTTAAAATCATTATATAGCTCAAAATATACTATATACCAATATATTTTCCTTTTACTTAATAATAAAACACAGGCAACTAGTTGGACTTTGGGCGGAGTGAGTCCTGCCCCTTGGATGAGTCAACCTTGTGGGTTCCATGGATCATGGCCCTCAACTCAGTCCATTCCGCGTTATATTATTTTAATATAAAATAAAATAAAATATATAAATAAATATTTAATTTTGCATTTAAGGTGATAGTGATATTAAGGGGAAATAATAATCACATTTATTTAATTAAATAATATGATTAATTTTTTAATTGCAAAACCAAATGAGTTCTAGATGGCAAATTTCATGAAGTAATTTACAGATTTATCTGAAATTCATTTATAAAAATATTATTGATATGAAAAAATAATATTTTAAAAATCATCATTCTATTTTATTATTAAAGAAACACAAGATACGGTGCATTAATCCTTGAATTTTTTAAAATATCTTTTATGTAGTTTACATAAAAATGAGAATTAAATTTAAAGGTTTTAAAATTCAAATATTTTTATTCGATTTATTGAAAATGATAAATTTTTCTGTACTTTACTTTAACATACAACTCTCACATAATTTTTATTTTTGGGTAAAATGTAAAATAAACTATTGTAATTTATTTTTTTGGGTTAATTTAATTATTATAGTTTAAGAAGGGTCAAATAAATCATTTTGGGTTAATAAGTATTGCGTCTTATTTAATATTTTAAAATTTTTACATAATAAAACACACCAACGTTTTGTCTCTGTTCGTACCTTATCACGAGACAACAGCGTCGTTAGCAGAGTCTCTCTCTCTCTCTCTCTCTCTCTGTATATAAAGTGAAGAAGACTAAAATCTGGCCAAAAACATTCGAGACTCGGAGGAAGACTCGGAAGAGCGAGTCACTGCCCTAGAAGAAGTCACCGGGAACTTTCGCGCCGAAGCTGTCTTCAATGGTTCAACCTTTCACACCTGCCTTGAAAACTCCGCTGTTTTCCAACCATATGGTAGACTCGAGCGTCGACTGCAATTTCATTTCTCAGGTCAACTGTATGGACTTTCTATAATTGTTTTTATTGCTAGGTCATGGACTTGATTTGTGCGAGCAAATTCAGCGTTTCATTGTCCAAGCGTAGTCTTTAGGTAAGAGGTGCTCGTGAAAAATAGAATTCAAATTTGCTTCTGCAAATTCTGTTTCAGTTACTGTTTTCGATGGCGGAATTTCTTCAACTTATTTGTTCTCTACTTTGTGTTCATTTTCTGCATGTTTTTTGTGGTTTCTGAAGCGAAAACAGGAAGGAACAGGGTGTTACTGAGAAATTTGACCGTGAAGTTTTTAAAAGCCTGTAGGCGACTTTTGAGAAAGAACAAAAACATGTTGAGATTTTTGTCAATATCTGTGGGTTTGTGTTGAGCCAGTGGGGGTACTTCCGTGAAGGTTTTTGGCAGTAGGCTAAATTGGCTTGTATGGTTTTCGAATCTTTATATATATGTACATGCAGTTATTACCGACTCGAGGCTGGTGGCTCTGTAACTACGCAGGGAGCTAATTAATTGATCTGCTCTGCTAAGAAGAAATATATACTGTGGAAATTTTGGGACATAAGTGTTAACAGTTGCCTTAAAACTGCGTTTTTTTACAGCCTCCTCACTGTCTGTTCCTGTAATAGGAGCTTAGATATTGTTAGTGCTTGGTTTGTTCAAAAAGTGGTTATGATCTTTTCCTTTGAGATCAGGCTTTTGCAGTTTGTACTGCATGGTATGGTCAGCTTACATTGCTGTTGTGAAAAAATGAGGTGATCTGGTGTTGAGTTTTTTTTAATCATAATATATCCAGGCATTAACATCAATAGTATGTTGATGACGTGTTGGTAAGCATTTGAGCATGTGAAGAACCGCTCAGTTTCTATCAGTAACACAGAGGACGACCTATTTTGAACTTTCTCTCATGTGAGCTGAAACTATGAATTACCAGCAAGAGAAGTTTGTGAGGTTGGTCTTTATCTTTTAAACCTTATATTCATTTTATCACTAGCTGCTTTACTGCTTAATTTTACACTATTATTTATGTTTTCTTTGATTGCACTCTTATTTTTACTATTATCAGGTCCCGTGTTCTGAGTATGTATACTTTCCTCTTATAGGGAATATATCAGAATATGTTCTGTTTTGTATTGAATATCAGAAGTGATTATGCTAGCCAAGTAGCGAATATTAGCACTTGAGCTAAGATTATAAGCTTCCATATTCTAGGCAAACATTCCAACATCGCCAACAAATTATTATGCTAGCGACCTAACCTGTTTCTTTATATTATCACACCACCACCATTATAATTCAAAATTGCTACATGATATACACCCCCGATCTGTTCCCCTACTGACACAGCCACTGTCCTCACTTCCAAAAAAAGTTATATGCAACCATTAACACCTTTAATGCCACTGCACAGCCAAATCCTTTTTGATAATAGTGCCACACGCCTTTAGGCTGATGTTTGAGTTCATTAATTCTGTCTTCAGGTTTCAGGACTCAGAACCAGAGAGAAGTACCGAGGAACAGTTCTCTAAAAAAGATGGAGTGGCTTGGGGGAATATCAGAAAAACAACAGAATCAGTCAGTGATAGGGTTCGAAGAAGTTTGGAATATGGTTCTGAAAGGATTAGTAGATTGAAAAGATTGTTGGGAGCCTCTTCTTTTAGTAGAATTGTGGCTAAAGGCTTGGGTCCTAGGACAACCCTTGACCCACAAGGATCATTCCTTCAGAAGTGGAACAAGATATTTGTATTATCTTGTTTCCTTGCTATCTCTTTTGATCCTCTGTTTTTCTACATACCCGTGATTGATAATCAGAAGAAGTGCCTTAACTTGGACAAAAAGTTGGAAATCACAGCTATTGTTTTACGCTCCTTTACTGATATCTTTTATGTTATTCATATGATCTTTCAATTCCGGACTGGTTTTATTTGTCCCTCTTCTCGAGTGTTTGGAAGAGGTGTTTTAATTGAGGATGCTTGGGCTATAGCAAGGAAATATTTGTCCTCATACTTCTTAATTGATATCCTTGCAGTTCTTCCTCTGCCACAGGTAAGAGAGATTTCCTCCACCAAAATGTGTATCTCTATTTTCCCATAATATCAACTTCAAAAAAGATTATGGTTCCAGAGCAAGTTTCAGCTAACAGATTGTAGCCATGTTGTTTTGGCAATATAGGAAACCAACTTATATTATTATATTAGGCCATGTTTTCTACACAGAAAATTCATATCGGGATAGTGGATGAATTAGAGTCCTATTCCTGTTATATGACCTCATATGCACTGGGAAATTGTGTCACCAACATAAATTTGGATTGAAACTTCTCTTCTCCTGGAATACTTCTTGGGTGGTTCTTATGATATGTGAAATCTCTTTGGCTGGGTGGCAATATTAGTGCAATGATTTCCTCACAAACTTAGGGAAGGCTGTGCGTGTTTGGATAAGGGGTTTCTAATGATAATATTCTAATTCTGTACAAAATTTTTAAGTTGAAAGAACAGTTGATGTTTTGTTGCAATACAATGCTAGTTGATATGACTAGTTTTTGTCTCTTAACTCTTTCGTAATTTTCCAGGTGGTTATCTTATTTATCACCCCAAATATGGAAGGATCAGAATCTCTGAATACAAAGAATTTGTTGAAGTTTGTTGTTTTCTTCCAGTATATACCAAGGGTTCTTCGAATTTGTCCATTGTACAAAGAAGTCACAAGAACTTCTGGCATACTCACTGAGACCGCATGGGCTGGAGCTGCATTTAATCTCTTGCTTTACATGCTTGCCAGTCATGTACGTTTTGATCACAAATTTCAT
Organism: Diospyros lotus; assembly: GCF_014633365.1. Classification (NCBI taxonomy): domain Eukaryota; kingdom Viridiplantae; phylum Streptophyta; class Magnoliopsida; order Ericales; family Ebenaceae; genus Diospyros; species Diospyros lotus. Next base: position 38,437,467 of record NC_068340.1, read on the forward strand.
TTTATATTTTTCTTGTCAAAGTTTTGTGCACATCAAAATGGATAATACTGTATAATCGTTTAATTCTATTTAGTTTTCTTAGTTTTGAAGGTTTATAGATCATACATCCTGAAGTTTCTAGGATGTGACACTAGCAATCAAAGAATGATTTTTGTCTAGAACTACATGCACTTTCTCTTCCATCTTTATCTGTTACAATCAAATAGAGATAGCAAATCTTCACACTCACACACAGTCAAAATCAGCACTGATGAAATTAAAGACATAAACGAAGCAGGAGGCAAAAGGTTTATAGTGGTTCACCCCAAACAGGGGCTCCGTCCACTTGAGCTCCGGTGAGAAGATCTTACTCCACTAAATATATTCAATCCGATTACAATGAAATCGAAACAAAAAACAACCCTGGTTTTCTATACAAAAATGCTCAGAATCACTAGCAGATTAAGAGCTTACCTTTGATCAAAACAAAAACCAGAGAACACAAAGGGGAAGACGAATTGTACAGAATTTATAGAGAGAGAGAGAGAGAGAGAGAGAGAGAGAGAGAGAGCAAAAACCCTAAAATGACAACCCTCTCAAACACCCCTCTTTTCTTTTGTCTTTCGCCTTGCGGCTCATCAATCTCGAGGCGTGATAAATAATGCGACTGAATGGCTGGGATTGCACACAATAAAGAAGAAACAACGGCCTGGATGAGATCGTGCAAAAGGGACGGCTGTAGGCTATGCGACAAAAACCAAAAAACCAAAGGGCTTGGGCTGGCCCAAAGGTGGCTGCGAATTTGGCCCTCCAGTGGGCGCCCAAAGGGGCAGCCCATGGTTGCCAAATGCCCCCCAATCCTATGGGCCACATTTGATGTTTCACAGAAAAAAATAACAAACTCCACTTTGAAACATCAAATGACTAAGTAATCAGACAGAAAAATATAAGTGCAGCATGCTACAATTCTCACCTTCACTGCTCTAGATGTTTAAAATAATTTAGCCATCATCAATATGCAACAATTTCAAGCAATGCTTGAATTTAGTTGCAGTCAATACCTTGGTGCCCATGTCAGCGGGATTGTTGGCTGAAGAGACTTTCTGGATGCCCACAGTTCCGTTGGCTATCATTTCCCTTATATAATGATACTTCACATCCACATGTTTGGTCCGATCATGATACACTGGATTTTTGGACAGGTGGATGGCACTTTGGCTATCTGAGAAAACCATCACTTTGCTTTGAAGCAAGTGGATTTCCTTGAGAATGCCTTGGAGCCATATGGCTTCCTTGAAGGCATCTGTTACAGCCACATACTCTGCTTCAGTAGAGGACAGAGCTACAAGTGACTGTAACTGAGACTTCCAGCTGATGCAGTTTCCACCCAAGGTAAAATAGTAGGCAGTGGTGGATTTTCTAGAGTCTCTATCCCCTGCAAAATCAGATTCAACATACCCAACAAGATCAAGTGTATCAAATCTTTTCTTAAAATTTAAACCAATGCATACAGTACCATTTATGTACCTAAGCAAATGTTTTAAGGCATCCCAATGAATTTTCTCAAGGTTAAGACATATATCGACTAAGTAATGAAATTGAATATGCAAGGTCTAGCCTAGTACTCATCATTGAATACATAATTGTTCCAATTACATTTGCATAAGGGACATTTTCCATTTCTATTATTTCAGAATTGGATGTGGGACACTGTAATTTAGATAGGATAAAGTGTCCAGCCAATAGAACTATAACAGTTTTACAGTTTTGCATTCCAAATTTATGAACAACTTTTATCAAATAATCATGCTGATGTATTTTAAGGCTATTGTTGCTTCTATTTCTCTCAATTTTCATTCCTAATATTTTCTTAGCATGGCCTAAGTCTTTCATATCAAAGGCTGTATTTAACATAGATTTTAACTCCTTAATCTTTGACTTAGACTTGCTAATAAGTAGGATATCATCTACATACAGCAGTAGATAAACTGGGATATCAGTGAGCATAAAATATAAGCAATTGTCACATTGACTTCTAACAAAACTAGCCCCTAGAACAAAGTTATCAATTTTTTCGTACCATTGTCTTGGGGCTTGTTTTAAGCCATACAAAGATTTTTTCAACAAACAGACATGATCAGATTTTTCAGACACAACATAACCATTGGGCTGAACCATGTAAATGTGTTCATCAAGGTCTCCATGTAAAAATGCAGTTTTAACATCTAACTATTCAAGTTCTAAATCAAATTGAACTACAACTGCAAGCATCATGCGGATTGTCTTAAATTTAACCACAAGAGAGAAAATTTCAGAATAATCTATCCCTTCCCTTTGTGTAAACCCCTTAGCTACTAGTCTTGCTTTATATCTAATAGGGTCATTAGAAGACATACCTTCCTTTAATTTGAATAGCCACTTACATTGGATCAGTTTCTGATTTTCTGGACGAGGGACAAGAATCCAAGTTCTGTTGGCCATCAGAGAGGCTATTTCTTCGTCCATGGCTTGCTGCCATTTTTTACTTTTCTTTGAGCTGACAGCCTCCTCATATGAGGAAGGCTCACTGCTCCTCATTTCAATACCTGCCACTAGTGCACAAAACACTAAATCTGAGAAAGCATACATAGCAGGTGGTCTTATAGACCTCCTGCTTCTATCTCGGGCAAGTTGATAGTTACCAAGATCTTGTTGAGGTGAGTCATGATGCTCCACCTCAATCTCAGTTTCACCATTTTGTTCCTCATGATCAGATTCATGATCAGAGGTCTGGTCTAAGTTTGATATAGGTGAAGGATCACCTTCAGGTTGAGGTTTTGGTATAACTGGAGCATTAGGGAGGTTATCATTTATAACTTGGTGCTCCACCTCTATTTGGGTACCTCCTAAGCTGATAAAATTATCTGTGTCACTTTTGTTGATTGGATTCATCAGTTTTAGATAATTTGCAAGGGAAGACTGATTCATTAAATATAACATCTCGGCTGATGATAATTTTTACACCTTTTGATTGTCTTTCCCATAGCCTATATCCCTTAGTTCCTTCCTGATACCCAACAAAAACACACTTAGTGGATCTAGGTTCCAGTTTATCTTCTGACTGATGAGCATAGGATTCACAGCCAAAAGTTCTTAAGTAGTTGAAGTTTAATTTCCTTCCAGTCCACTTTTCTTTAGGGCATTTTAAATTAAGGGCAGTTGAAGGACTTCTATTTACTAGATGTGAAACTGTTGCTAAGGCCTCTCCCCTAAAGGATTTAGGCAAACTAGATGTGAACAAAAGGCACCTCACTTTTTCAAGGAGGGTTCGGTTCATCCTTTCAGCCACCCCATTTTGTTGGGGTGTGTTCCTAACAGTCTTATGTCTATTTATTCCTTGGGAGTTACAATATTCATCAAACTCTTTATTACAGAATTCTAACCCATTGTCTATTCTAAGAGTTTTGATTTTCCTATCAACTTGGTTTTCTATTAAGATCTTCCATGTTTTGAACTTCTCTAATATTTGATCTTTAGTTTTTAACAGAAAAACCCACACCTTCCTAGTAAAATCATCAATAATAGAGAGAAAATACCTGTTGTCGCCATGGGTGGGAACCTGGGAAGGTCCCCAGAGATCTGCATGTAAGCACTCAAGGTATGCCTTCGCCAGGTGAGTTCCCTCATGGAAACTCATCCTGTGTTGCTTGCCTAGCACACATGGTTTACAAAAATCGAGGGTCTTAGCAGACACTGGACCAGGGTATCCTTGGTTTGATAGTGCCTGCAAACCTTTCAGGCTCATGTGACCAAGCCTCAAGTGCCATAGTTCTGTCTTATCAGTGTTAACATAGCATGCAGAGTTTGATATAACAGAGGAGTGAAAGCAACTATTTAAAACATATAAGCCATTTCTCTTTAAACCGGTTAGGATTAACTCTTCTCCTTTAAAAACATTCATAGAACCATTTTCAGCTATGTATGAGAATCCTAACTCATCAAGAGTACCGAGAGAAATTAAATTTCTTTTAAGGCCTGGTTCATATCGTACATCAGTGAGTGTTCTTACTTTGTTGTCATGCAACTTAAGAGTTATGTCACCTTTATCCTGAACACTACATGAATGGTTGTTTCCCATATATACTATTCCACTTTCTCTATTATTAAAATTATGAAACCAGTCAATATTAGGACACATATGAAAAGAACAGACAGAGTCCATAATCCATTCATTTTTAACAGAATTAACTAATACATTAAGTACCTCAGCTAAACAATTAGAACTACTAGCTGCTACTGTTACATTGCCCCCTTCCTTTTGTTTTTTCAAAAAATCATAACAGTATTTCTTTATATGTCCCTCTTTCCCACAGTGGTAACACTTCTATTTTTGTTTTTGTTTACCCTTCTTATCTTTCTTTTTACCCTTCTGCCCTGACCCATTAAGTTGTTCAGTATTCACAGTATAATTTCTTTTATCAGCATTTCCTTTTATAAACAAATTGTTGCATGTTTTCTTAGATGTGCTAAGTTCTAGTTCTCTAGCTTTTATACCAGAAATAACAAGTTCCATACTAGGGACTATACCAGTATAACGTAAAGCATGCTTCACTACATCATAATCATCAGGTAGAGAGTTTAACAAAATCATGGTTTCACTAGTATCACCTAAAGCCTGATCAGTACCTCTTAGTAACAAAGTAAGTTTAGTAAATTCATCTATGTTTTCATCCATAGATTTACAGGTATTCATCTTAAAGTTAAACAACATGCCTTTTAAATAAACCAAATTTAGAGCAGACATAACAGAATATAGAGATTCTAATCTATTCCAAAGATCAAGGGTAGAGATATACTGTCAACCTTGCGGATTACAGAATCATCGAGATGAAAAAATATCAGATTAAACGCCTCTTCTCTGATTTCATCAGTTCGAGCCAGTTGCTCAGGTGACCATTTTCGGTCATCTGGCTCAAGTGCTATAAGCACTTTGTGATGAGAGAGAAAAACCCTCATCTTCTTTTTCCAACTTCCGAAATCCCCTTTTCCGTCGAATGTACCAATTTCAAATCGGGTTGTTGTCATTTTCGTGATGCACGAAAAATGCCCAAAAATAAACCCTAGATTACTGACTGAGACCTGTACAGCAAACTCCCGCTGACAGGGTCTCTTCAGAAAACCCTAGGATTTTTAAAAGACAACACCGACACAGAGAAAAGAAAGGAAACCTTAGATTTCGAAGAAAAAAGGATTGAACACGATTTTGACCCAAAACTTTTGATACGTAAACCAGAGGCTCTGATACCACTGTTGCAGTCAAACAGAGATAGCAAATCTCCACACTCACACACAGTCAAAATTAGCACTGATGAAATTAAAGACAAACGAAATAGGAGGCAAAAGGTTTATAGTGGTTCACCCAAACAGGGGATTCGTCCACTTGAGCTCCGGTAAGAAGAGCTCACTCCACTAAATATATTCAATTCGATTACAATGAAATCGAAACCAAAAACAACCCTAATTTTCTATACAAAAATGCTCAGAATCACTAGCAGATTAAGAGCTTACCTTTGATCAAAACAAAAACCAGAGAACACAAAGGGAAGATGAACTGTACAGAATTTACAGAGAGAGAGAGAACAAAAACCCTAAAATGACAACCCTCTCGACCACCCCTCTTTTCTTTCGTCTTTCGCCTTGCGGCTCATCAATCTCGAGGCGTAATAAATAATGCGACTGAATGGCTAGGATTGCACACAATAAAGAAGCAGTAACGGCCTGGATGAGATCGTGCAAAAGGGATGGCTGCAGGCTATGCGACAAAAACCAAAAAACCAAAGCGCTTGGGCTGGCCCAAAGGTGGCTGCGAATTTGGCCCCAAGGTGGGCGCCCAAAGGGGCAGCCCACGGTTGCCAAATGCCCCCCAATCCTATGGGCCACATTTGATGTTTCACAGAAAAAAATAACATTATCATTAAGTGATTTTATGCAACTGGTATTTCTTTTCTAGGTATATGCCTTAAACATTGTAAAGTTTCTAAGATGTTGGCATTATCAATTCACAAAATGATTGCTACATTTACTTTGTATTTTTTTTTTTTTTGGTTTTCTTGCCAGTCTTTTTGAGCATAAGTGATTTGATGTCTTTTAGGTTCTTGGAGCCTTTTGGTACTTGTTTTCTATAGAACGAGAAACTACATGCTGGAGAGAGGCCTCTAAGAATAAGAATCAGACTCTGTGTGCTGATTTGTCAGTTTTCTGTAGAGGTAATCTTGGATATAAAACGTTTCTGAAAGAATCCTGCCCCATAGAGACCAAAAATGCTACAGCTTTCGATTTTGGAATTTTCTACACTGCACTTCAGTCTGGTGTTGTTGGATCAACAGATTTTCCAAAGAAGTTCTTTTACTGCTTTTGGTGGGGCCTGCAAAATCTGAGGTATCCTCTGCTGCTGTGGTTATTTTTGCTGGAGTAGTTATCATAAGGATTTTTGGTCAACAAGCATAATCATGTTATGCTACCTTGATAAATTAGCTCTGTATGACTTCAAATTTTGGTTATTTCACATATATTGAAGCATGACAAAATATCTGATTGTATTCTGTAGTCCATACATATTTATACTGCTATGCACTGGTTCCATGTCCCTGAAGTTTTTTCTTAATGTGGTTATATAAGTGTACAATTATACACAATGTGCATTATACATATGGGATATACAAGTAAGGAACTTTCTTTCACTGTTTATAAATGTGATGCTGAAAAAGCAGTTGGACTGGCCTGGTCACATTAGATGGTTTATTATTTGCAAAAAAAGATGAATGGTTGAAAATGGCATGTTTAGTAAAATTAACTATGATATCTTTTCTGAAACTCCATTTGACTCTGGGGGTCCACTTCTTCTACTTCTGTCTTTTATTTCTTGGGATTTGAAGTTGATCATTGGCCATTCTATTTGTTCTCAAGTCCTTGACACCTCTATTAGACTATTGACACAAATATGAAATAACAATAGAGCCAAGTCTCATTCATGCATGTCCAAGATACTTAAATGCATGCATACATACATACATATATATGGGTATATATTACAACATATCTCCTTAATCCTATTACGTGGGATTGACTACATGAATTCTAGCTTGCCAATAATTCTATCTATGGTCTTATTTTCTGTAAGGACTTTATAACTCACATCATACTTTAAGAGTTTCCTACTGATAGGACTCTTGTTAGTCACATGTACCAGCAAAGAAATAGGAGGGAAGATGCAGGGGCAAAATAGGATATTGGGAGAGGGGGAAAGTGATAAAAACAGTTGAAGGGAAAAAAGGGAAAGAGCAGCCAAGGGAGCATGGCTGATAGTTGAGGCTGTTGGAGGGGAGTGTCGCTGGATAACAAACTATAAATAAGAGAGGCTAGGAGAATATTAGGGGGAAGATTTTGGTATTGAGTCTTGGGAGAGTTAAGGGCCTCTCGAATGCCCAGTTTTCTTCTTGTAATTGGATTGAGTTGGTGAATTGAATAAAAGTTTCAGTGCTTTCTTTTCTGGTTCCTATCAATTGGTATCAAAGCATCATCGATTCTAATGGTGAACTTGACTGATCCAGTCGGTGATTTGGAGATGAGGGTGGAAGGCATTCAACTGGGAGATGATGCCACGAGGAGTGCGTTTCAAACGATGGAGAGACACTTAGTGAACCTGTTAGAGCACTTCGCAAGGATGCGAGCGAGATGGGAAGAACAGGAGCGGGCGAGCAAGAGCAAGGGGAAGGACGGAGATCGGCCATCGAAATTCACCCAGGATTCCGAGGTGACACCTGGAGTTGATGGAGGATTGGGTGGAAGTTGGCGATAGAAGGTTCGCAGTTAGAGGCTGGAGATGCTCGTGTTTGAAGGAGATGACTCGATAGTTGGGCTGTTTAGGCTGAGCGATAACTCCCTGCAACCCAGCTAACAAAGGAAGAGAAACGAGAGTCCGCGACTCTAGGTTTCGAAGGAGGGGCCATTTTGTGGTCCCAGTGGGAGCGAAGGAGACGAAGAGAGATTCATGTGGGTAAGAAAGCAAACCTGAAAGACGAAGCCATAGGGCGTCTCCATCGCGTCTCTGCTCAAGCAATGGCGAAGAAGGGAAAGGTGAAGAAGACAAAGCCGGTGACTAGACAACCACAAGGTGACGGCAAAAGCGTCAAGAAGAAATGCAGGAAGAAGAGGAAGCTTTAGAAATACCAAGCTCCAGTCCCAACCAAAGACACCGCGATGCCAATTCAGTCCGATTTGGACGCCGATGATGATTCCTCCACTGATGAGACCAAGCTCGAGAAGATCCAGAAACTTCTCGAGCCCTACACCAAGTACCAGCGGATTAACTTCCTTGTCAGCGTCGTCGTGCTCTTCACTCGCCTCCGCGATGCCGTGGATCGCGACATATCTCGTTGCAAGCTCGTCGTTTACGGCCTCGCGTGGGACACGATGCGAGAAACCTTAGTCTCCGCCTTCGAGTCATACAGGGAGATTGAGGACTGCAACGTCATCTTCGACTGGGTCATGGGCAAGATCGAGGGCTACAGCTTTGTCCAGTTCAAGATGAGATGGGAAGCGGCCAAGGCATGGAAGCAGCCGAGGAAGAAGATCGAGAATCTGATGTCAAGGACGGCAGATCTGGAAACGTCCAAGGAGGGCATCTTATCGATGATTGGGGCGCCATCAAGGGTCCAGCCATCTCCTACAACTTTTGATGAGGTCTTTCACCTTCACCATTTCAGTAGACTAGACTACATGATGGTCTAAGAGCACAGAAAGTTGCACGCATGTCTTATTGGTCCACTTTGGGTGCTGTTATTGTAGAAGCAGAGAATAATCTTGAAAGTGAGGCACATGAAAATAAGGAAGACTTGAAAACAAAACTGAAGGAGTTGCTTCGAGAGAGGTTTGGTGTTTTCAACTTTGAAAATTCGGAGGAAGACAAGGGCAAATTAGGGGAGCCAGGATGGAAAGAGAGATATTATGAAGGAAAGTTTTGTGTCAAAACTCCCGAGGAGCTTGAGATGATACAGAAAGATGTTGTTTTGAGGTACACAAAAGGCCTATGTTGGGTTATGCACTACTATTATGAAGGGGTTTGTTCTTGGCAATGGTTTTATCCTTATCACTATGCGCCATTTGCTTCTGATCTTAAAAATCTGGGCCAGCAAAAATATGGAAAACTGGTAATTTGGTGGAGTCTCACCTTGAGGACAAGGTGAGTTTCATGGGCGGAAGTAATGATAGGACCCTTGTTAGTCATATGTACCAGCAAAGAAATAGGAGGGAAGAAGCAGGGGCATAATAGGATATTAGGAGAGGGGGAAAGTGACAAAAACAGTTGAAGGGCAAAAATGGAAAGAGCAGCCAAGGGAGCATGGCTGATAGCTGAGGCTGTTGGAGGGGAGTGTCGCTGGGTAACAAACTATAAATAAGAGAGGCTAGGAGAATATTAGGGAGAAGATTTTGGTATTGAGTCTTGGGAGAGTTAAGGGCCTCTCGAATGCCTAGTTTTCTTCTTGTAATTGGATTGAGTTAGTGAATTGAATAGAAGTTTCAGAGCTTTCTTTTTTGGTTCCTATCACCTACCAAGGTTTTCTTGGTTTTTTTTCCATGTCTTTTACTAAATACCCATTCCATCTCATCTCTTTTACTTGCTAAATACTTTTTCCTCTACATTGTTTATAGCCACACATCACTTGTCTTTGCCACACTCATATTTTGCAATTGACGTTTTACTGCCAACATTCTGTACAATATAACAAAGTTAGTCCTATAATTTTTTTAGCTTTAACGAAATCCTGTTATTACATAAAACACTAGATGCATTTTTCCATTTTAGCCATCCCATCTTAATTCCTTGGGTAACATCCTCATTAATCTCCCTATCTTTTTAAATTATTGATCTGAGATATCTGATTTATCTTTTTCTTGGGATGACTCAACAAGTTTTACCATCGCATCATCTACATTTATATTTTTACTGAACTTACATCCCATATATTTAGTTTTTAATCTACTTAAGACCTTTATATTCCAAAGTGTTCATATCTCAAGTCACCTTCTTTTATGTCATTCCCATTAAGATTATGTCATTTGCAAATGGCATACATCAAACACCTCTACTTGGATTTGTTTAGTGAGTTCATCAATTATTAGGGCAAAGAGATAAGTGTTTAATGCAAATCCTTGATGTAATTCAATTATAATTGAAAAAACCTTAGTATCTTCTCAGCCACATGTTTTTACATTTATGCTTCTATAAGAAAATCAGACTCCTTCCTTCTCTAAGACCTTCCATAATTCTTCTTTATGAACTTTGTAATAAGCTTTTCTAAATTATAAACACCATAAGTAAATCCTTTTATTTATCTTTATATCTTTTTATTTGGCACTTTAACAAGTATATAGCTTCCATTATTTACCTCCTAGGCGTGAAACCAAATTGGTTCTCACACACTTTGGTTTCTCTTCTTAATATTTGCTTAGCCACTCTCTCCTAAAGTTTCCTAGTGTGGCTCATTAGCTGATTCCTCTATAATTTCCACAACTTTGAAGATCTCCTCTAAATGGGCACCAAAGTGCTCTTCCTCCACAAGTCTGACGTTTTTCTTGTTTTACGGACCACATTAAATAATTTGATTAACCAAAACAACCCTATTCTCCCATGCATTTCCATAATTTTGTTAAACTATTATTTGGTCCAGTTATTTTATTGTTTTTCATCTTTTTCAATGCTTGCTTTATTTCATTTGGACATATTCATCTATAGAACATGTAATCTTATCTTAATTCAAAATTAGTAAGATGCTCCAGCATAATACTTGTTTCTCTACTTCCATTGGATAAGTTCGAGAAATACTCCTATATTTCACTGATCTCCCCCTCACTTACTAGACCTTTTTGGCTTTTGCTTTTTATGCATTTCACTTGGCTCACATCCCTTGTCTTTCTTTCTCTTACCTTAGCTAGTTTATACATATCTATTTCCCTTTCTTTTGTGTCAAATCATTGGTATAAATTCTCATGAGTTTTTTATTTTTCTTCACAAACTGCCTTCTTTGCTTCTGCTTTAGTCAAAATATACCTTTTTAGTTTTTCTTCATTCAACATTTATGTAAAGTCTTGTAGCAAGCTCTCTTAGTTTTCATTTGTTTTTGTATCTTCTCATTTCACCACCAAGACACTTTTTGATTTGGGACTTCTCCCTTTGACTCTTTTAGAACCATTTTTGTCATATTTCAAATGGTAGTAGCTATTTCAATCCACATTTGTCTTGCCTCTCCTTCTATATTCCAATCCATTATGCTTCATGCATTTTCCTTGTTAATAGTTTTTTTTTTTTGGGCTAATTAAAAGAGGAAGTTGGGGCAACCAACTTAGCAACCCCCTTTGGGTGTGATCATGAGGGCCTTTCTTCACTAGGGAATGTTTGGTTTGAGCTATAGCTACTGCTGGGAAGGTAAGCTCATCATCCTAGCCCCATTGTAGTGCACAGAGTAGGCCCTACATCTATTGCTAATTTTGGGGTCATGGATTTGGTTCATCCTGCAAGTAAGATGAGTTTAAGGTTTGAGTCCTAGACCCAAGCGACACGAGAACTCCTGAATTGTTGGGTTACCACTATGGTGGCATAGCTTGTTTTTCACCTTTTAAATCTCACTATCTAACTTGTAGGCTTTGTTTGGTCTTGTTTTTCTCCTCCATTTTTTTGATATGAGTGTAAACAACCATTAGTCTATGTTGAGTGGCTAGGCATTCTCTCAGTATATCTTGAAATCATTACAACATAAGTGGTCCTCTTGTCTCCTACAAAAGTAGTCTATTTGGGTAGGGTTTTTTTTTTTTTTTTTGGGGGGGGGGGGGGGGGGGGGGCGCTGGTAATCAGTTTCTTTGGGTAGTTGATAAGCCATTTTTATATGTGATCAAGTGTTTTGTCTTATTTCTTAAATGTAGCATTGGCTAGGATGAGCTGATATGCCATGGCAAAATCCCGAATAACTTTACCTTCACTATTTCTTTCTCCAAATCCAAACCTCCATTTACGTCTATACCCATTCCCTTCTCTGAGCACGTTACCATTAAAGTCATCTCCTAAAATTTTGTCTTTATCTCCTCTCCTAATCCAACTTGTGGAGCATATATACTAACAATATTCAGTCTTTTCTCCTAGAATAACTTTACCTTCAATAATCGCATCTCCTGTTCTCTTCACATCCTCTATTTAATCCTTTAAAGTCTTATCCATAATGATCCCACCCCGTTCCCTGCCTGATCCTTCCTTGAGCATCAAGTTCTATATCCATTTTCTGTCAACATTTTATTCTTGTCTCCAACCTATCTTGTCTCCTGAAGATACATAATATTAATTTATCTCCTAATCATCACGTCTATCACCTTCATAGATTTTTATTTCAATGGTCTAGTATTTCATGATCAAATCCTTAATCTATGATCCTAAACTAGCTTCTTTACTCACGTCTGTCCATGAAAATGTGAGAACCCCTTGCAGACTTGACACTACATCTAGGTAATGATGTAGTGCTAGCTTATTTCCATGGCACTTGGACAATGCTGCTTCTTACTAATAGGGTTATGCCCCAATGGTTTACTCAATTTGTTTAGAATTCATTTGTTTGACACACTGAGTTTTTCCTGGTGGTCAGCTACTTAATACATCTGTCCTTTATTTGGGCTTGGGAGCATTTGTGAATATGGATCTTCTACAGGTAGAGTTTTACATGCAGACTGTCACATGGGGCTTTATACCTCTCAGCCATTCAAAGCCCTAATGGGCTGTAATTATGGGCTTCAAAGGTTAAGGTAGCTGGCCTTTCCAGTTTAAAGGAAATAAAGTAAGGGTCATTAACTGGGCCTTACACATACAGATATGTACATTTACATTATCTGATAGTTGTTGATATTTCTGCAACATCATGTCTACTTGTATGCCATATTGATCAATATACGCACATATAGTTTGCGTTATGCACTTCTGTGTACATATCGTTGTTGAAAGAAATTCCTGTCTTGTTTTTCTTGATTTGGATGGTGTTTCTCTCTCCTCTATTGAATGACAAGAATTTAGTTGGTCTTCTCCTGTCTGATGGGACTTCTTATTCTGCAGTGGATACATGCATGATCTAAAACTTTCTCCAGTTACATTAAATTGCTAATTCTGAAATTTGATTCTGATAATCTTTTAACTGGTTGAATATTTGCAGTTCTCTTGGTCAAAACCTTGAAACAAGTACCTATGTCTGGGAAATTTGCTTTGCAGTTTTCATTTCCATCTCTGGCTTGGTGTTATTTTCATTCCTTATCGGAAACATGCAGGTTGATTTTGAACATTTCTATACTTTTCTGTTTTTGTTGCACGTGAGCTTTAAATTTTGTTACATTGTTCTTTTGCATGGATTTTTAGAAGTCAATTGACATTATGAATCCCATGCCAGCAACCCCAGCTTGGTTATGATAAGATGCTGCTATGATGATGATCTCCTGCATGTGAGCATGAGAAAATGTGGTGTCAGTCAATAGCAGAGAACAAGAACCTGGTTATATTGCAACATAAGTAGTTTTAGTGACCGTACTTGGGTTGTGTGGCCTGCCATTTTGTGCAAAAAGAGCGTAGACTAGTAAAACTGTTCCCACAGAGGTTTCTCTCCATGATTATTCTTGCAATGCTAGTCTATTTAAAAGGACCATGCATAGGACTATAATCTATTTGAATGCTGCATAAGAGGCAAAACTTGTGTTGTCGTCAATGACACAATGCTTTTTCAAACAAAGGGATCTATTTTGTCTTTTCAATTACAGTAACAGCATCTGTGCACAAAACGCTTAAGGATATTATGTACATTATTAGACGAGTGACTCTCAGATCAAAAAGCTGTAACAGGCATAGTTTCAGTCTTTAACAATCAAATCCCATGCTATATCTTGACCTTTATATAGGAAAAGTTAAACCAATTTGCTTTTGTGTAACAGACATATCTGCAGTCCACAACAATAAGATTGGAGGAAATGAGAATCAAAAGGCGAGATGCAGAACAGTGGATGTCCCACCGTTTGCTCCCTGAGCCTTTAAGGGAGCGAATTAGGCGACATGAGCAGTACAAATGGCAGGAAACTAGAGGTGTTGATGAAGACAATCTGGTACGTGTTCTTCCAAAGGACCTCCGGAGGGACATAAAACACCATCTCTGTCTGGCTTTGCTTATGAGAGTGAGTTCTCTTTTCCTTCCTTGTTTCTTCTACATTAGCTTCTGAGGAGTGAAAATGCTATAGTGGTTTTCCATGTTTGACACCTTTCGTAGTTTTAGGGCTTTCGCTGTAATGAATCTGCTGTCACAAGGGAGTCCACAGTGCATTTTAGTTGAGGAAATTCCTGGCTAAACTTTTTTGCCATCTTGCGTTTCTTTTTCTTTTTTCGTTTACCTAGCTTTCTTCTTGATAATCTCAGATTTAGCATTCTTGAATTGTATTGTTATTTTATTTGCCTCCTGCTGTCAGTTTGAATAAAAGTTATGTTAATAGGTAAGAGTAACCACAAAGTAAGCATTTGAACACTTTCTTCAAAGAATGTCTTTAGAAGCTTTTGGAGTTTATTTGAATATGGTGTAATCCAATCTCCTTTAAAATCATTACAAGAAAATTTTCAATATGCATCTAGCATACATGTTTGGCTATTTGGATCCATAGAGATCACGGGAAACTATACTCTTTTAACTAGAAACTGTTATGGGTTGAATTAATCATGCCTAATTATATTCTTGGCTTATCTCCACCCTTCATATTCTTCGTGCTTGTGAGCACAGTACCAGCCGCTGAATGTTTGGCCTAGGTCGTCTTTCTCTGCCACCTGATTTACATAGATTTTCCAGATTTATTGATCATTAATTAAATCTCATCCATTCTTGTGGGATGTTTATAAGGTGCCCATGTTTGAAAAAATGGACGAGCAGCTGTTGGATGCAATGTGTGATCGCCTACAACCGGTGCTCTACACAGAAGATAGTTTCATCGTAAGAGAGGGGGACCCAGTCGATGAGATGCTCTTCATTATGAGGGGGAAGCTGTTAACTGCAACAACTAATGGTGGAAGGACTGGCTTCTTAAACTCGGACTATCTGAAAGAGGGTGACTTCTGTGGAGAAGAGCTGCTCACCTGGGCTCTTGATCCCCATCCCTCGTCTAACCTGCCAACCTCGACCAGAACGGTCCAAGCCCTCTCTGAAGTCGAATCTTTCGCCCTGAAGGCAGACGACTTGAAGTTTGTCGCCTCTCAATTCAGGCGATTACACAGCAAGCAGCTCCGCCATACTTTCAGGTTTTACTCACAGCAATGGAGAACTTGGGCGGCTTGTTTCATTCAAGCAGGGTGGCGGCGTTATTGCAGAAAGAAGCTGGAAGAGTCTCTCCGGGAAGAGGAGAACAGGCTGCAAGATGCATTGGCTGAAGGCGGCGGCAACTCACCAAGTTTGGGCGCCACCATCTACGCTTCTCGGTTTGCCGCCAATGCTCTCCGCGCCTTACGGCGCACAAGCGGCCGGAGGGCGGCGTTGCCGGGGAGGATGCAGCCTATCCTACTTCAGAAGCCAGCAGAACCAGATTTTACTGCTGAAGATAATTAGTGTATGTTTGTAGTTCAGAGTACTATAACCTGTCTTGTTTTTCTGTAATAAAATGTGATATTGAGAACAGTTTCACTAGTGTATAAGGTGCATGTGTATATATATACATACATATAATTTGTTGTATTAAAGTGAGCTTATTATTGTTTTTGGCAATAGTTCTGACTCATTGAGTGACCGGTGATGGGGCATTAGTAATTTATTCCAAACTACTAAACAAAACTAAACCGAAGCATGCCACGTTTAAAAATTGAAACTGACCACAAACTGTTACATTATAAAATATCTAGTATTTATTAGATATTGTGTACGGTACTTAATAAAAAAATATTTTAATGATAAAAGCTTTTACTCAAATTTTTCTTAACTTTATATAGATGCTTTTACTTTTCTTACAAACTTTGGTTTAAAAATTTGTATTGATGGGTAAAAAAATTTATGTAGCTGTCAAAGTTAAATTCCAACCTAACCCTATGTTATTTGGGGTGAAATTTACCTAAACTAAATCTTAATTTTATCGATTAGCTTCGCTGATATAAATGGTTTTGCTTCATTAGTTCCAATCTGGCGGAGTGACCTCCTAGTTATTACTTCCTGCCAGAGGAGGATGAAGGCCTCGTGAATTAGGAAGCACCCTTCACTACCCCCAAGCTAAGGGAAAAAGAAAAAAAAAACAATAATATCTTCAATCTGCTGAATGTAATTCATCTACCCTCTAGATAATAGCAATTTATCAACTATGATTGTTTGAGGAGCCCATACTTAATGTTCATTCAAGTCTCTTCTACACCTCAAATGCAAAAAGTCCATGTCTGCACTCTACAAATAATGCGTCCATCGGGCTTCAGGCTCAAGTCTACTCCGCCTGAGAGCTGCATTTGTCAGAAAACAGAAAAAGGGCTGCCAAAATTCAAAATGAATCAAAATATCTGTTGCGCCGTGGTTGAAGAGTCCCGAAGAAGGGCTACCTCCCTCTTCACAAATGACGGTAAGGCGAAGGCAGCTCTGTGAATCTGTTGTGCAAAGAGGCAACTAGTCATTCAGAACCAGTGATTTTTTGCATGAATTCATTTGCTAGTTCAACTAAATGATAAATGTTATTGGTGTGGAATCTGCAATTTCAAGCACCAAACTTGGCAACCACATCCTTTCAGGCATGAATTTGAATAGTTGAGTAGGGTGTCGAGGGTTTGTCATCTGGATCACATATCAATGAGGCGACCTAAATAAATAGTGAGAATATTGGCCCATTTTTATTGGTACTTCAATTCAAAGCTCCAGAAAGCAGCAAAAATATCAGTCATGTTTAACTGGTCAGTGGTATTTTTTCTAGTCTATGCTCGACTCAGTTAAGCATTTGGCCAACTACCTGCCCTGTGTACTAGTTTGTATGAGAGTCATACTTAATAAAGGGCAGTAATTTCAGTTCAACACGTTCTATTACAGCATAAGTTAATTACTTCAATTGGTATCTGTTTAAATGGCTGCCAGAGAGAGGAGGATCCAAGAGAAGCCTAGCAACTTGTGCAAACAGTAGCTCAAATTCCTCACTTCATCAAAAAGGTCGAGTGTTGTTCATGGAGTTAAATGTTGACCTTCTATTGATTGAAAAACATCAAAAGATTACTCAAGAAGAATTGCTAAACTATAACGATTAAAAAGCAAAATCTAATAGACAATAATTGGCAAAGAAACTGATGTGGTTCAAATAAATAACATCAAAAAACAAAACTAAGCTCAAACTAGGCAAGACCGAAATTTGCAGTAAAGACCCTATGAGATTTGTTGTATTGTACAATAAACAATTTATTATTCCAGCGTGAACATAAAATGTTTGAAGCAAATAATTGAGATTATAAAATTATCTAGAAAAGAAATAGATCATATAAGTACTTGAATACGAAAACTTATCTATAATTATCTCTTGGTCATCTAAAACATGTTAGAATTTCAGCAGTTGTGAAATTAAGAAATACTTGTAGTAATCAAATTCATGTGCAATCAACTGTAACAATTTGATCACATATCCTTTTCTTTTATCTCAACTTAAAGAAATTCTATGGTACTAAAATTCAAGTCAGGCGTAAATCCAGCTGTAAAAGTCAATTACTAATATCCTTCTTTTTATAAGTCAGTAACTGTAATAATAAAAGGGGAAAATAGAAATAAAGTTACCATTATCAAGCAATTATTACTAAGAAAAAAAAAGATTATGTTCCAAGGGAGGGAGGGAGTGTAACTACCTCAGAGTTGTAAAACCTTAGTTCTCTTCTAAACTTCAGCCCTCCCTCTACTTTTTCAATAGGATTGATAGGATGAATAAAATCCACAGGTGGCCCCTCCGTTGAGCATATCAGAAATCCAATCACTCCACTAGCCATTTTCAGATAAAAATAACACAACACAGAATCTAGTGAGAAACATTTAAAACTAAAATCTTCCATCATAAAAATTACAGAAAGAAAACATCTGCATCGTAGCAATTGAGGGAATGCATCGAGTACCTAGGGTATGTGGGAACACTTGCCCATGCATAATGAACAGAACCCTTGAATGTTTCATGACAGATAGAGATCATGTCTTGAATAAGATGGGTGTGAAGCCACATACTCTCTGCCATGTTACACAGAACACCCCCCGGCCTTAACGCTCTAGCTATTGTCTCAAAAAACGGCCTTTCCACAAGTT
The DNA here is from genome assembly GCF_014633365.1 of Diospyros lotus. Lineage (NCBI taxonomy): Eukaryota > Viridiplantae > Streptophyta > Magnoliopsida > Ericales > Ebenaceae > Diospyros > Diospyros lotus. The sequence goes on from NC_068340.1 coordinate 38,455,772, forward strand.
CTTGTGCAGGGCCTAAATCAACAGAAAACCCGACAATAAATATCTTTTTACATCATTAGGTGTTTTAGGACATAAAAACCATCTTAAGCATGCACAGAAGAGGATCCATAATTACCAACAGGGTCTGATGAATCAACAATAACTGCATCATACTTTCCAGCAGGTGCGTGCCTTAAAAATTCAGAAGCTGCAAAATCATTAAGAGAAGATAAAAAGGGAAGTCTAGCAATTAACCAAAAAGCTTGGAAAAGAGGCTTTAATTGCATATAAACGATCAATAGGCTAGGGCCTTCACTTAACAGCAAGCATAAAACAATTAGAATATCTTGTCCACATACCATCACCAATATGGAGTTGCACACGAGGATCCTCAAAGCCAATAGCTAACTCCGGAAAAAACTTCTTACTAACCTGTTTTGTAAATATACATGGCTCAAGTAACAACAGGAAAGAAAAAAGAAAAAGAAGAAAAAAAAAAAAAAAAAAAAGCTAAGCGGTAACATCATTCACCACTTACATCTATAACCATCTTATCTATCTCACAGATATCAATGAGTTCAACAGAACTATGGCGAGAAATTTCCCTAAGAACTCCACCATCACCACCACCTACAACCAAAACCTGCAGAGCAATTTAATTAAATTAGATTCAGAACAACTAAGGAAAAAGAAAGATATAATACCTTGTAAAATCATGACGACCCAAAGATGACTAGCTCTAAGAACAACAATTTTCTCCGGCCACTCATAATGAAATTAAGAGTTCTGCATACATATATTGTAAATAATACATGTCCAGGCTGAATTTGTCTCACGTTCTTTTGAACTAATAAAACTGAGAAAAATTTGTACAAGATGCAAGTATCAATACCAACTTCAATGAAAAACCATTTGCTGATCCGGAAAAACTACTCTGCCTTTATTTTTCAACTTTTTTATATCAAGAGCAACGGGCATATGGGCTCATCAAAACCAATACTATGTTCAAAAAACAAGATGAACACTTAATTACATATAAAAATGTCACATCAAGCACCCAAATAGATTATTTCCTCATGAGACAAGAGGATCGATTATGTTGTAGGGATTCTAAGGTGATACCAGGGGAGTGTTTGACTACTCAACATAGACTTTTGGTACTTGACGTCCAAGTAAAAAATTAAAAGAGAAAAAATCACATAAAACAAAATCCAAGAATTAGGTGGTGGGATTTAAAAGGGGAGAAACAATTAATCCTCAAAGAAAAATTAAGGAGTAGAAGGGAATGGAATGGAGAAGGACAGGCAAACCAAATGTGAAGGGAAATGGCTACTGCCCTAAGAAGCATGGCAAAGGTAGTCTTGGAGAGACAAATGGTAGAGCTCCAAACCTTAAGGAGTCTTGGTGGTGGAATGAAGAAGTATAATTGAAAATTAGAAATAAGAAAACTTGCTATAAGGCTATATATCAGTGCAACAATGAAGAAAACCTAAAAAATTATAAAGAAGCAAAAAATGCAGCAAAAAGAGCTGTTAGTGAAGCAAGGTCAAAAGCATATGAAAATTTATATAAATGACTTGATACAAAAGATGGAGAAAGGGATATGTATAAATTAGCTAAAGCAAGAGAAGAAAAACAAGGGATCTAAACCAAGTAAAATGCATAAAAGATGAAAACCAAAATGTATTAGTGAATGAGGAAGCGATTAAGGAGAGACGGAAGGAGTATTTCACAAAATTATTCAATGATGGTGGGGACACAAGAGTTAGGTTGGAACATCTTAGTAACTCCGAAGAGAACGTAAGTTATACATTTTATCGACGCATAAGTTCAAATGAAATAAGGCAAGCATTAAAAAAGATGAAAAATCCGTTAGGCCTCCGGTGTTGCGGACCTACCAAAGGCGCTACAGGAATCAAGGGCAAGGTGGTGACATAGCTGGATGGCGTAACAACCAACATGTGCACCAAGGGTAGAGTGGGAACTTGGCGCATGTGCATAACCAGATGCGATTGTGGGGGGGAATAACAACCTATAAATAGGGAACATAAGAGAGAGAAATGGTGAAGAATTTTGAGTAGAATTGTAGGAGAGACCTAGGCCTCTCGAATGCCCAATCTTGTTCTTTGTTTACATTTTTCCTTGTATTTTGGAGTTGAAATACTAGCAATAATTTTCCTTAATTCATTGGAATCCTATTTATTGTCTGGAATCCCATCAAAATCATAAGGCGGTGAGACCAGATAATATACCAATAGAAGCAAGGAAATGCATGGGAGAAGAAAACATCTCTTGGCTAACGAAATTATTTAACGCGATTCTTAAATAAAAAAAGATGCCAGATAAGTGAAGAAAGAGTACTTTGGTTCCTATATACAAGAACAAAGGAGATGTTCAAAATTGTAAAAATTACAGAGAAATTAAGTTAATGAGTCATACCATGAAACTCTGGGAGAGAGTAAAAGAGCAGAGGCTCAGAAAAGAAACAAATGTTTTCGAAAATCAGTTTGATTTTATGCCTAGTAGGTTAACAATAGAAGCTATATACCTATTGAGGCGTCTAATGGAAAGGTATCGGGATCATCAGAAAGACTTGCATATGGTGTTTATAGATCTAGAAAAGGCCTATGATAGGGTCCCTAGAGAAGTATTATGGAGGGTTTTAGAAAAGAAAGGAGTCCGAATAACTTATATACAAGTCCTTAAGGACATGTATCACGGCGCAAAGACAAGGGTCAGAACATGCGGAGGGGAAACTGAACCGTTTAAAATTACAATAGGACTGCATCAAGGTTCTGCACTAAATCCATACTTATTTGCTTTAGTAATTGATGAACTCACTAAACACATTCAGACAGAGATGCCATGGTGTATGCTATTTGCAGATGACATAGTGTTAGTGGATGAAACAAAAGAGGGAGTGAACACTAAGCTTGAGTTGTGGAGAAACAATTTAGAATCTAAGGGATTTAAATTAAGTAGAAGGAAAATAGAATATATGGAATGTAAATTTAGTAAGAATGCAAGAGTGGATGATATTATAATAAAATTGGAAGACCAAATCTTACAAAGAAAAGACCATTTTCGATATTTGGGATTAGTGATTCAAAAAGATGGAGAAATTCACGAGGATGTCACGCATAGAATTAAGGCAGGTTGGTTAAAATGGAAAAATGCATCGGGGGTGTTATGTGATGGTAAAATCCCATTAAAATTGAAAGAAAAATTTTATAGGACAGCTATAAGACTAGTCTTGTTGTATGGCTCAGAACGTTGGGCAGTTAAATACCAACATGAGCAAAAGACGAGCGTAGCGGAGATGAGAATACTAAGATGAATCAGCGGCCATATAAAAAAAGATAAAATTAGAAATGAGGTTATTCGTAATAAGGTAGGAGTAGTGCCAATCGAGGAGAAGATGAGAGAGACTAGACTAAGATGATTTGGTCATGTGAGAAAGAGACCAAGAGACGCTCATGTGAGGAGAGTTGATGAAATGGAACAATTAGTCAAAAAAGAGGTAGAGGCAGACCCAAGAAGACTTTGGAAGAGACACTAAAATTTGATATGAAATGTATGGACCTAAATGAAGATATGACAAAAGACAAAAATACATGAAAGTCTAGAATTCATGTAGCCGACCCCACATAGTGGGATAAAGGCTGGATATGTGGTATTGTAAATGTGATGAGTTCTGCATACACATTGTAAATATAACTCAAGGCTGAATTTGTCACATCCCACATGATACTTTTGACCTAGTAAAACTAAGAAAAAATTGTACGTGATGCAAGTGTGCCACACCAACTTCAAGGGAGAATTATTTGTTGATTCAGAAAAACTGCTCATCTTTTTTTTTTCAACATTTTATATTCAAAAACAATAAAGAACTGTCACACCCTTAGGGTTGAACTAGGGTGTGAAAGGGGATTTGGAAATTAAGAGAGAAATTTGGGAAAGAAATCAGATGAGAGGGAGAGAAACAACATATGAGATAAGGGAGAAGATAACCGAGAGAGAGAAATATTAGGAAAGAATAGTAGCAAGAAGAAGAGATCACAGAGAAGAATTAGAGAGAATTCAGAATATTCATCAATCCATTTCCTATCCAACGTAGGTTGTGGCTTAATATATAAGCTCACAGCTGTAGCTACAAGATAAGGTATTGTAACTGCCTAAGCTACAAGACAAAAAAGGGAAAAAGACAAAAAGAAAAAATATCCTAACAACCTCTAGCTGCAAGACAAATAAAACTAACAGAAATAGAAATTAAAAAAAAAATTACAGAAAACCAAAATTACAAATAATACCCTTGGAATGTGACAAGAACTTCTGAATATATACAACAACACATTAACAAGCACACAACTTTCGTACACATACGTCATAGAGAAATTAACCCACAATAAAGACCACACAACTTTGGTAGGGTAATGAACAGTTAAAATTGGCCCTTGGTAACAATTCTCTGGGAATTCAAAAAATTATTCTCATAATTTCATACACATCCTCAAAATTCTTTTCAGCTTCACAAGCAAAGAAAGAACTTTTCCACCATGACAGTATGCATCCTGTTAAAGTTAAAATAGAAGAGCAAAATGAACAAAAAAAATGCAGCTAGATTCAAGTCTCCTCACACTTCATCACCTTATAATTGCATTAGCCCCATATTATTGCTATTCCAGTTGAAATTAACTATTAAGGAAAAATATAAAGCACCAGTGCATCAATGGTGAACCTATAACTTGAGAATTACATTTTTGGGGGAATGAATTGAACAAAGGGGAAGATGAGCTATCATCTCCTGATAGGCACATTCATCTTTCTCAGTCAATTGGACAATGCCATCAAGCACAAGCACTTTCCCGAATGTTGAGGACTGAACATAAAAGAACCAGTATAAGCAAATGCATAAATAAGACAATAAATGGCAGAAACAAAGAAATCACAGAAGGCATGGTATACTACTAAGAGATGAAAATGAGAACCTCAAAAACCAGGATCTCTTGATATTCTGACTTCTCCTTGTACAACATCTTTTCTACTTTCAGTGAATGTGCTTCTCCTGTAAGTGCAGACTCAAATTGTGTCAATCATAGCAGTGAAATTGTAAAGTTAGGGTAAAGTACAGCCTAAAGGTTCCAAATATCAAAAAATAAGAACATTTTTTTTTCATCTAGATATAGCACCCGAACCACACCGATCAAATGCTCAACAATAGAAGTGAATCAGCGGTGGAACTTTTGGTTTTCCCAATCCTCTAGTGCTACATCTAGATGAAAGAAAAAGCTCAACTGTAGAACTTTGGTTTCTCTCAGATTATTACTAAATGCCTCTTAAGTCAAAATCCATGCGCCAGATTATTACTGGTTCTGGTGCTACATCTAAGCAATAGAAAAGATCATATAAGTTAGATGAGATATAGGTTTCGGTTGCTTTTGGAACTTTTGGTTTTCCCAATGCTCTAGAAATTTTATGAACAAGAACTGTCAGCGAAGATGGCAAAGAGGAAACTCTAATATGTTCAAGGGTCAAAAGAACTATATCATTTGAGGAGGATTATGCAACTAAAGTAACACATACCAGGCCACATTGGGTTGTTGAAATACACTCGCTTCCCAGCTTCACCAGTAAAAAACAATATGAGGGTAAGAAAGTTAATAAATATACCTATTTTCTGTAGCATCAGACATTTAAAAAAAAAAAAAAGAACAGATGCAAAGAAGCAAAAGTATGACCAGAGCAAGACTCAGGTTCTGAGAACCATCCAGAAACAACTGTTGAATGGCATATAGCCTCCAGCTCAGGGTCTGAAGCCCTAGCTTTCAAGCAGCACGAAGGGATAATAGCCTTGTCTGAAGCATTCTTGCTGTCATTCACCTTCCCATCCATAATCTTCTGGCATTCCAAACCGCTTCCTGCGCCGGCCTCCATATATTATCCTTTTCTGCTCCGGCTCCAGTCTCTAAACCAACAAAACTTATTCAGATCAATTGAAAAAATTGGTGTAAAAAATTGCCAAGGCATCAACATTTGTGTCCATGTGCACAAACAGAAGAAGCAAGCAAGCAGAGAGAATATGATTTAAGTAAAATATAGAAAACTTCAGCTTGTTTTAGTGCAGCGATCGCTTTATGCATTAAACTCATATTTCAAGCCAAAAAAAGAAAAAATACAACCTAAAGAAATAGAAACAACACGATAGAAAGATTTTTTTTTTAACAAGGTCAGTGTCAAAGAAGAGCTTTCTATCTATTACCAGGCAGTAAAAAAAAAAAAATCACAAAAGAATAATAGAATCAACTACAAGAACAAGGAATGTTAAAAACAGGTTTCCCTCTAGATATAGAGGAAAAATCAATTTGGATTAAAAACAAACTTGTACAAACAAAAGCAACAAAATATGGCCCACCTAACAAGCAGGGATGGCACTAAAATAACTATATTTTCGAAATAGAAAGAAAATTTAATCACAACTTCCCAAATTTGACAAACACTCGCCCGTGCAAGAAAACGATTGCAATTTGAGCCCCCGCCCCCCCCGATCAAACGTTCATTTACAAAGACTTCAAAATTTGTAAAAGAGGGTTTAAAGAGTAAGACAGGGGAAAAGAATATCACAATTAAGAATTCCACCATATATTAGCAGCAAAGTCCTCGCATTTACCGTCCCTCAGTCTGAGCAAAAACCGTGCACAATTACAATTGTTGAATCTCGAATCGAATCATTAAACAAACAAAAACCAGACAATAGTAAATTATAGCAACAGAAGAACTCCGATTTTTTCTCTCATTCTATTCTAAAGCTTTCTCGGGAACCAAACAGCGCAGAGGGATAAAAGGAACCACGGAAACCCCTCCATTCAACAAACTAACGAATCAGAAAAAATTCGAAGGCATAACAAAGAGAGAATCTTGATAGATCTTGCCTGTGTTAACAGCGACGTGCTTGATTATATATGTATATATATGCCGCGAGCAGTGACGAAGAATCGAACGTACAGTTCCGCAGAAAATGGCTCTCTCTCTTGGGTTCGTCAATAAGCCGAGAGCTCCTTTTTTGGGTTCGATGTGTTGCGTTTTGAGTGTTTGGGCGGAAGATGGTGGGCTATCTATCTTTCTATTCCCTATTCTAGAACGTGGAAGGAATTGTTCGCTTGAATGAAAGGACGGATTTATCCCTCAGCTTTAATATAGTATTAGCGTCTCGCTTTGAGTTTGCATTACATAATAATGAATCACATAATAAAGGTAAACACGAGCGTTACAGTAATAAAGACTGACTGAATAATTTGATTTTGACATCTTATATCTTAAGGAAACGCAAATTTAAATTAATTTTATTTCATAGTCTGGTATAAGTGAATATTAAATATAAGGGATAATCTAACATTAATAAGAGAGAAGATCACTATTTTGTCCAAATATATTTAATAAGGAAAAGAAAAGAAAAGACAAAACCCGTCCGAATGTTATAAAAATTATTTAAATCCCATTGAAGTTGAAGGGGCAAAATTGGCATCAAATTTTAAAGAAAGTGGGTAAAATATATTATTTTTCCCAAGTCTTAGGAACTGACTCTAAAATGTTGGTTGGTTGGAAACTCATGAGAGAAATATATATTATAAATTCTGTACGAAGACGCCTTTCATGACTTTGGGTAATTAGCACATTTTTAGTGAATTAATTAGCATGATTTTGGGTAATTAACTAGCATAACACTTTTTACCTTATTTTTAACACAGATTTTTTAGCTAACTATTATTTACCAATAAATCAATTATTTACATGGTAATGTTAACCATTGTCATTGTCTTTAGGGGTAATAATTAATTTTTTTTTTAAACAATGTGTATTTAACCATACACGTTTATATAAGTTTAATAGGAACAGAAATTTATGATACTATTAAGAGAATCACAAAAAAAAAAAAAAAAAAATGTTCACAGGATAGGGATGAGAATATGGTGGCCCATTTATTCATTTCACTTACATTCTTTTTTTTTAACAAAATTTTAAATAAACTCTATATTTATATATCAATTTTTATACTCATTTTAATTTTCAAAGGGGGTAAATGGGGATCCATTGAGAAACTATTGCCATCCCTTTTACAATTACAAGCATTTAAGAGTTAATCTAGAGGAATAACAAAAAGAAAGAAAGATGGGCAAAAGTTGTCTGCGTGGGAGACGAGAAAAAGGAGTTTTAAGTGTAGCAACTACTGAAAAGAGCTTACTTTTTCTTTCTTCAATAGTTAAATGGCTTTGGGTTTCAAAAGAGGCAGTGGAATGCCAATTTTCAATGAAAAAAAATGTACATGTTTATGAACATTTGAAACGGCTTGGCTTGGGAGGCATCTGGAGAAGCTCCACATTTCCTTCAACTTCAAGCATCTCCACAACTTTCCTAATGGAAGGACGATCACCGGCCACCAGGCTTCATCTGGGATGCACCACAAAGCTACAACCATTATTTTCTTCACCATTTCCCTCTCCTCCTCCGAGCCCCCTCCCACTTCTACGCGTCTCCCCTCCGTTAACTGGTCATAAACCCATGAAGGGAAGAAGGCTTGGCTTGAATCAGCCGATGCATTCCAAGTTCCTCCTCCTGCCAGCCATTTCCATCAACAACATTACGAAACTGTACACATCGCGCGGCTTTATACGAAACGCCTCCAATGTTTTTGTAGATCAACTCTGGCGCCATGTAGCCTATGGTTCCTCTTGCAGCAGTCAGATACACAATGCTATCGTCAATTTCGCAAGCCCAAAGTCCAAAACTTTGGGAATAAAATTCCTATCAGTATCAAGCAAAATGTTGTGGGGCTTGATATCGAAATGCAGCATCTGCATCTCACAACCTCTGTGCAGGTAATCAATCCCACGAGCAACTCCAAGAACAATCTCAAACATCTGTCTTTTCGTTACATTGAAATAATGATTTTACTTAAAGACAGGGGGGCAAAGCAAGAAGCCCGTCGCTTGCATTCTGGGCAGATCCATCTCCCCCACCCTTCGCGGAAGCCATATTCCAGAGACCTGTTCACATCAGGAAACGAAAGGCCGGTGCCAGCTTCATGCCACAGATGCCATGATAAACCAAGGGTCATGGCATCCACAGTGGAGGAATCAGCCAAATCCCAGACCATCACCCTTCCAACCGGTGCACAGTAATAATTAACTTCGCCGCCGCAGCAACCACCTGTTCTGTTTAAATAGGCGCCGGAGCTCACCGGATTGTCGCAGTGAACGAACGCCACTATCCTCGTATCATACGAGATTGAGTACGGATCGACCACATTGGAGCAGGCGTTGCTGTGGATGCGGGCGCCCACCAACAGGATTCCATTGCGGCGGTAGTCGATGTCCTGGACATAGTATTTTTCGGCATAGAGGTTTAGTACTGTGCGGTTGTAGTCGCAGGCCAGAGCGAAGGCTTGGTCGGAGCATCTGGTTGGCATCTGGCCTTGCAGCGCGAAAGGGAAGCTGATATTCTGGATATCTCCGCACGAAAACTGGGATTCATTGGCTTGGCTGATTACTGAAAATGGAAGAAAAAGTAGAGGAAGAAGATGGTCTCTGTAGCCTGAGGCCTTGATTAGCCTAATTCTACGAGAGAGAGAGAGAGAGAGAGAGAGAGAGAGAGAGAGACTTAAATCCGACGATCGAAGGGAGGAGGGGCAGTCATCAACGTTTCAACAGAGGGGTCGAAGAAAAGCAGGGAGCCTTAATCAGCAAGTAGTTAGCCGCTGAAATATTCCAGAAACCAAGCAAAGAGAAGGCGAAGAAGATGACTTCCCTTTTCGTTCTCTTCTGCTTCTGCTTCTTATTGTTGCTGGAGCTATCTTCAGGGCAAATGGACGACGGGTGCAGCCCGGCAAGGTGTTGAACCATCCGGTTCCCATTCCGGCAACAGGTCATACAAATACAAATCAGATGTGTATAGATTTGGAATGTTGCTGCTAGAAATGGTTGGAGGGAGGAGGAGCAATGAGAATGCTGGCCGGCCAAGTGTACTTGCCGGAATGGCTTCACAGCTGTTTAGATCGAGGAGAAGGGTTGGGAAATGGAATTAACGATGACGGAGATGCAAGGATCGCAAAGAAACTGGCAATTGTAGGGCTTTGGTGCATTCAATGGTACCCAGTAGACAGACATTCTACGAGTGGTGTGGTTCATATGTTGGAAGGAGACGAACATACTCTGCTCATGCCCCCCAATCCAATCCATTACCTCTACGGAGATTATGGGTGGGAGGCCTTCTGCTATTAACAATCACTTGGAATCTATTGCTGAATTTCAGTGACAAAATTCTGTTTGCATGTCAGTTTCACTAGTCCCGTAAGTATAAGATCGGTAGTTTGCTTTCTCTTATTTCAACTTATTATTATTATTATTCTCTCCCATAACTATAAATGTTTAAAGCAATTGCATGTGCATGTGAAAGATATGATCATAGTAACTAAGATACATCTGATAAATGTGTAATCATCTGAGAAGTGATGAATTAAAAATGAGATTGATTTGGGTAGCTTTTGTTGGTCCTGTGAGAGTAAAGAGTGTAGAAAAAGTTTTAACAAAATGCATACAAACATCATTGTTGTTGTTAATTTATTCACTCATCCAACAATGATGTTATACTTGTAACTATTCAAGTTTGGAATAGTTACAAGTATCCCTCAAATTTTAAAATTGTACCATCCTCCCTTCTACGTATCACAATTAGTAAAATTATCTCAAGGATACGAGTGTAATTAATTTCTACTTATATTGTCAAAGATAGAGAAAGAAACAAAGATTACATTACTCTGAAAAGAATGATTCATAGTCCAAATTCGGATCGACCCGTAATATTCAATCAGAATTCTCCTCGTTTGGACTGATTATCACTGCCGAAACTGTAAACCATCGATGGCCACCAATTAGGCGTCCTCAACTGTTGGCGACCGCTCAGGGGGCTTTCTACAAATTGGGCAAGTGGCATTCAAGGAGAGCCACTCACCGATGCAATCAGCATGGAAGTAATGCCGGCATCCCGGCATGCTCCTCAGAGGGTCCCCCGGCTTGTAATCCGACAAGCATATTGGGCAGGTGTTGCAGCCGGGATTGGGCAGCCGCCGGCTCTCGCCAAGGACCACCTTGGGGAATGACTCTATTGTGGAGGCGTCAAGGCGCGGTGTGGCGGCGGGCGGCAGAACAACCACAGAGGTGGTTGCGAATTCTGGTATTCCGTCACGCGTTCTCCTGCCAAAGAACTTGACCTTCCCAAAGATGAAACAGACGAGTCCGAGTGCGAGTATCACGGCTCCCATTGTAATGGCGTGGCGAGCAATCCTAGGAATTCCTGAAAAAAATTGATATAAGTTGGAGTTTCATCTTGATTTATCAAATGAAATTAATTGTTCCACCAATCCACTTGCTATATACGGATTATTAATTTATTCGCCGCCGCGGCGCCCCCCCGGGGGGGGGGGGGGCGGGGGTTGTTGAGAGCTAAAGAGACTCACTGGGCCTATGGAATGGGGTCAAAAAGACCCAAATGCTTTTGCCCAGTCTCTTCCTCTCATTTTTTATGGTCGCGATGCGATTGCTGACTATTGCTGTCTTCGTCTCGTTGTCGACCGCTGCTGCTATCGTCTCGCTACCATCGCCTTGTCACCTCGCTGCCATCGCCTCACCCACCGTCAGAGGATGCAACGACGGTCGACAAGGTGACGAGACGATGGCAATAGCAGTCGGCGACCGACAATCGCGGTCATGGAAAGAGAGAGAGAGGAGAGGCGAATGCAATAACATCCCTTGTAAATTTGTATTGTGGGTAAGAGCATTTTAATCTTTTTGTCCTCATTCGGTAATCTTCTCTGTCAATCTTTCTAGCCCTGTAAAAGAACCCTATTTGAGATGCATGGGTACAGTTATTTGAATTTTGAATTAACCCAAATTTAAATGAATTACGATTAAATTTGTAATTTTTTTAAACTCCAAAATAACTAAATCTAAAAACAAAATTAAAGAAATCGACATTAATTAAATTCTTATGTTGCTTTCTTGGTTCGCTTCTTTAGAGTTCTAAACTTCTAATATAATAATAATATATAATTATTCTGTTCATAGGAATTGGGTGGAATTGAGTCTTTATAACTGATAGTTAAACTTAGACCCCATCCATTTGATGGCAAATGGGTTTTAGAGAATTATAGCCAGGCCTGAATCAAATTGTCAAAAGATCTGAATCAAACCAATCTATCATGTTAATTTCATCCTATTCTAAAGTTTATCCAAATCCAAGGACACCCCTAATATTTATCATTGTAATAATGAAATTATAGGTTTGTGTTCGTTTAAAAATGAATTTAACATCATTTTAACATGGAATGGGCATACAAGGCAAGAGACAGGTTACCATGCTGAGGAGAGTTTCTGCAGATGATTTCAAGACTAGCATTGCTCTTGAACCCACACTGCTCCCCCTTCGACTCGCACCTCCCGCAGCTGGGTTTATTCCAAGTTAGCCGAAGATCGTTGCTGAGATCCGAAGACAAAACCTCTTCGTAGAATGGCAACTGAACTGGGACTGAAATGGTTGCAATCCATTCACAGCTCGACGACAACACTCGAATGCCTCTCACAGAAGATGTAGCAAAAACTGTGTAGTTAGAGCCACTAAGGCAAGCTATGGGGTTTAGCTGATACTTGGTGTGGCCCAAGGAGCAGTTAAACAATTTAAAACTCTGGTCAAGAACGCCTTCAAAGGGAGAGCGAGAAAGATCTAGGGAAAGAAGGCGGCCGGGGAGGCAGTTATCTGGATCATTGATCCATATTTCCTGCGTGCCATAGTCTATGGATTGGACAGTGAATTTTCCCGAGCCTGGAAGCTCAAGAACCGTCTGGTTTGTGCCATCGCAGGATAGGTCGAAACCTGGGTATCCACAAGGCTTGGGTTGGCTATTTGCCACTCGGAAAGGGAACCGGATTGAGACCTCTCTCGGGTGGCAGGAGGTGGCCGAACAAAGTGCTGTGCTAGTGGCCGAGATCGGGAAGGAGAAGGAGATGGAGATGGAGAAGAAGATAATGAAGAAGGTGGTGGTTTTATTAATTTGGGTGGCCATTTGGCCGGCGAAGTTGAGTGGTTTTGGTAAGAATGTAGAATGTAAGAGGAGTTTCTGCTTCTGGGTGGCGTTAGACTTTATGGCATTTGCGTGACAGGTGGATGGTTAATAGATGAGAATTAATTTCCTAATTGGGCGTGCTGTGAAAAGTCAAGGTAAACGCGCTCATATCAAGCTAATTGTTAAGAACTCGTTCAAAATATAAGATTGCATCAATCACATATAGGCCCCGTTTGATAGCCATTCTTTTCCCTAGAAAGACATTTTTTCAATCTAATTTTCCACTTGTATAGTGTTTGACAGCCAAAATTTAAGGCAACTCATTTTCCAATTTCTTGTCACGTGATTACTTTTTCCTTCAAATCACGAAAACCATTTTCCTTGGGAGGGAGGAACTCTAATTTTCAAAGCAATCGAAGCAGCCAACACACTGTGCTCTCGTCTTCATCTTCTCCTAAAAAAAGATTTGCAGCGAGAGAGGGATAGAGAGCAAACGAGAGGGATGGCGAGCGAGCAAGAGAGAAAGAGCCAGCGAGAAAGAGAACAAGTGGGTCAACGACGATGAGCAAGAAAACAACTTTCCAGAAATATGTATGTATGTGTGGGTATATATATATATATATGTATATGTGTGCAAACAAGAGGAAAGGCAGGCAAGCGAGCGAGAAAGAGGGGCAACAACAAGAGAGAGGGCGAGCGAGCGAGTGGGTCGACAGCGACGGATGAGTGAGCGACGATGTTGAGCGAGCACACACATATACATATATATGTGTGTATCTATATATACATTTATGTATATATATGTCTATGGGAGATGTGTATGTGTGTATGTATGATTGTGTGTGTGATTGTGTCAAAATCACGTAAAAATTAGTAAGTTTGGAAAACAAAAAAAATTTAATTTTGTGATTTGATTTTATTAGGGAAATATTTAGTTAATCTAAAATAGGTTATTATTTTGATTTTTTTTGCATACGATTCAATATTTTTAATACATTTTCACCATTGAATTTCATGAAAAATATGTTATTTTTTATGAAAAATAATACTTATCAAACACGAAATGTCAAGAAAATGATTAAATTCTATAAAAAATATTATCAATCAAACACTAAAAGATAAAAAATAACATCATTTTCTAGATAGAAAATTATATCAATCAAACAACTTAAACTTTCAATTTTTAGAAATTCATTTTCTATATAATTCAATTCTTTGAAATTTATTTTTTTTTCACTCAAATTCTACCCTTGTAATCAAACGCACCCTAAATGTGACGTCGCACAAATATTGATCCCAGCCAAAGAATCCTTAGGGTAAGGCACATATAGCTTAAGGATAATGATGATCTTATTTTAGATGTATGCTAAAAAATGTCAAGGAAATAACATATTTTTTAATAATTATAACTTTTTATAAAAGTTATAATAGATCTTTTCTATTTTCAAAACAAGTGAGTAGAAAGATTTTTATAACGGAATTGTTATGTTATATGTGTCGGGCAAAATCAAAAGGGGACATAGATTCCCTCCCCTCCCCACGCAACTCCCTACATGCCTACGTCGAGCAAACCTAATGCAAACAATAGAACAAATCTCTAATTAGTAATTATTTAAAAGATTATATGGTTTACCCTAATAATCATCTCATATGATGAATGGTTTGTTCAATCACCATAAACTATCTCTATTTCATTGTATGGTTTCCCCTCTCAAAAGAAAATACCCTAAACCTAACAAAACAAACAAAAATACCAAAGGGAAGCCAAATTGCTCACCAAGCCAAAATTTAGCAAGCCAAACGAAAAATAAATCTCACCTCCAATGATGCTCGCCATCGATAGAATTGCTCGCCAAAATTTTGGTGAAACTCAAAACTCTCACCAGATTTGGCGACTGAAATTGACCAACTTACCCTCACCATCTCTCCTCTCACAATGGCCATCTACGTCGGAATAGGAATAGGCTCAACTAGAGGCAACAAAAGATAAAATTGGTCAGAGAACATGGGTTGCAGGCGTGCCAACTAGCAGATCCGAAGAAAAGAAGTTACAGACAAGGCGAAAGAGGAAATTAGGACGACGACCACGCGGTGGCCATGAGCAACAAAGCGAAGGTGGTGACCAGCAGACGAGCCATCAACAACGAGGAGCAGAACAAGTGGCAACGGGTTATAGGCCTTGCATAGATTTAGATTTGTGATTTTGAATTTTTATTTATTTATTTGTATATTAGATGAATAATATTGTGTATTTATATATTTAGTTATTAATTTATATATTTGATTATTGATAGTGTGTATGTATGAATTTAATTATTTTGTATATTTGATTATTAATTATGTATGTATATTTAATTATTAATTTTATGTATGCGTGTATTAGATTATTTTGTATTAAATTATAAAATAAATAATAAATTTTTATAGTAGTTAAAATTATAAGTTAGATAAAATAAATAAAATTAAAATTTATTAAAAAATAAATAAAATAAAAAGAAGAATAAAAGTGTAATTGGAGCTGCGTTGGAGATGGTCTTAATCATATGTTTGAAGTTTGAAGCGAAGAGTTTGTGAGGACATGAGGTGACTCAAAAAGTGGAAGTCTTGAGGAGGAGTTGGCCAGTCTCTTTCATTAGACTGGGCAAGCTTGGGTTCAGCAAATCAGGAAACAGAAACCATGGACAAAAAGGTTTGAGTGAAGTTGAGTTTACTCGGCAAAAGAAAGGTCTGAAAGAAATTTATGTAAGCTGAGAAGGTCAATCTAAATGATAACACTGAATGGATTGAAAGAGAAAAAGATCGAACACAAATCAATTAGGCCGAGTACGAACAGAGCTTTCATAGACTCCTACTACAATTGAAAAATAGAACCTTTACATGGGTGGTTTGAATTGAAAATTCTACAATAATAATCTCACAGTAAAATCTTTTAATATGCAACTAACGGAAAGTTTTTCACATGATAGATGGTCTACAAATAGGATTGCTACTACATTGAAAAATAGTAACTTTACATAGTTCAGAACAGAAAATTCTACGAGAATAATCTCACAGTAACATCTTTTATGATGCAACTAATGTAAAGTTTTATACATGATATGTGGTCTGCAAATAGGCACATTATAATTTTTTTTTTCTTATGGTCACCGACTGGCTTGCACAAGAAAATTAAAATCTCACCAGATTAACTAATGATTAGTCCCAAATTTTGAATACATAATAATATTTTGAAGTCACCATACATCCAGTATAATATCTTATTCCAAGACTTGTCAAAATCAAAATGGAATAATCAGTAGCAATATTTGGACGGAGCGTAGTCAAGTAAGTTTGAACAACAATTGCACATAAAAAATCTGTACTAGTTAGCCCGGAAACTTTGATCAACTTTCACAACTAAATAGAACCCTCTTTCAACTGCTTAGATAAATATAAATCTAGCTCTGTGGACTTTCGGAATCTCTTCAGTTTTTCTTTTTCTCAAATGACCAATTAGACAACTGTGTTTTTTAAGGAAAGCACTGTTACAGTATATAAATGAGTACATAATAAAAGTACTTGCAACCAATGAGAGGGCAATTGTCACCAGCTGAGAATTGTTCAAGTTTGACAAGGTGACATGAATAACACCTTTTGGGACGCTAGATTTTGGCCAAATCCACATTTAGGGCATTAAAACTAAAGAATTAGTGATTCTAGAACGATTCTGTTTAGGTTCCAATATTATCAGTTTTGGTGCTAGAGGTCTAAATTACTGGCGTTAGGATTAGATTACATCCTTAACACTTTAACAGAGTATTTTGTTGTATTAGTTGTTTGTTGTTTTAGTAGTATTTCTTGTATTTTGTTGTTTGCAGATACAATGGCATTTCTGTAATTATTGAAACTATGGTTTTATTATTTAAGGGCTGAGATCATGAATGAGATCAATGAGGCATTTTACAACTTTCTTCTCTCTATTCTAACATGGTATCAGAGCATTTTTGAAACCCTAGGCTACTTTCCGTCGATCTCCAAAGTTGTGCCCTAGGATTTCTTCCGCTTGCTTCGCCTCTTTTCGTTGATTTTGATGCCGTGTTCTTCTTCTTCGGCTACGATTGTGAATCTCCTTTGTTCGGAGATTTGCAATTCCTTTCGACTGCTCGCGATTCTCCTTTATTTGAAGATTTGCGATCGATTGTTTCTTTTGGTGATCGTGAATCTTGCAATCTCTTTTGTTCTGCATTTTACTATCTTTCCCATTTCTCTGCACAAATTGTTCGTCCATATCAATCTATGCAACGGAAATTCCAAATCTTTCTTCTTCCTCGTCAAGGCGTAATTCTACCATTAATTCTACCTAACTGTAATTTTGTTATCAGATTGTTAGCCTAGGGAGGGCCCACGGGTGAGGGCCAGAATAGGACAAAAGCGGTTGTTATAACCGCTTAGAGGGTGTGATATGCTGAGGCAGCCCCCTTGCTAAGAGTGTATATACTCTCCAAGGCACTCTTGGTGGGGATTATCGAATTTTTGGAAGAGCAATCTGAATTCTCTCTCAATTTCTCTCAGTTCTCTTCTCTTCCTCTATTCTCTTTTCCCTATTCTTCTCTATATTTCCCCTGTTATTTCTTTGTCGCTATTATCTGGTTCTCACCGAATTAGAAAAACAATTATTGTCACCGCCCAGCAGTGACAATTTGATATTAGAGCTTGTTCTCGACCAGAGTTCGGTTGGTGGGTGAGACGATGGCGGAAGGAACCTGCATGAAGAACTTTTAGTCGCAGCTACAACAAGTCAATTCAACCATGTCCAAGCTCCAGAGTCTGATGGACCAACTGGAGCTGGGGACTGAACGAAACCATGAGGCGATCATAGCAGTTGATTGTAAGGTGGAAGGCTCAATCGGGGGGTTGGAAAGGAGATTGGACGGGGCTCTCTCTCAGATACGCGAGGATATCATGCAGAGGAGGGAAAAAATGGGAGCACAACTTCAACAATTCATGGTAATGTTTACACGCCAGAACTTGGTAAGAATTGCTCCCGATTTTCCCCCTAGAGATAGAATATAACCTATTTTATGAGATAATGGAATGAACCGAAGGCATGGGACTTCTGAAATTGAGGTTGAACAGGACAAGGATGTAGAAACCATGATGGATAGGGGTCGGGAGATGCAGGGACATCATCAACATCCTACGGTTCCCTATGCCTCGGATGGAGATCCCTATTTTTTATGGGAATAACCCCAGATGGTGGGTGAGAAAGTGTGAGCGCATGTTTGATTGGTATAACATACCAAATGGGAGAAGAGTGGCCTTAGTAGCTGCTTATTTTGATGATATGGTAGATGCTTGGTACCAGGGTTGGAATAGAGTAAGGGATAATCCCACCTAGGAAGAGTTTGCTGATAAATTATGTGAGAGGTTTGGGGAGAGGAGTATTGTCAAGTCTCTGAGAAGAGACTTTAAGTTTCTGTGATCTAAGAAAATTCGAGAGAGAGAGAAATAGAAAGAACTTGGAAGGAAAAGAGAAGAGAAGAATTGAATTTAGAGGGAAAGAGCTTATCATTCAAATCGGATAACTCCCATCCTCCAATACAAGGCCTTATATAGGCTCTTCCCACAGTATGTGATCATAATCGTGAGGCTCCTCTCTAACTACTTACATGCAAGTGGCCATGTGGCTATTTTTATTACAGAATTTCAATAATACCCTTGGAGTCCTAACAAGTATGTCTGATATTATCGAAGAATTTAATAAGTTAAGACAAGTGGGTGAAGTAAGGACTTACTTAAGGAGGTTTGAGGAGCTTAGATCATTGATGATCAATCATAACCCCCTCCTATCCGAGGCTTATTTTGTATCCAATTTCTTAAGTGGCCTTAGTGAGGATTTAAGACCTATGGTAAAGATGATTAGGCCACGGGCAATTGAACAAGCTGTAAAGAGTGTAAGGTTGCAGGAGATGGAGGTGGAGGCCTTGATGAAGAAGCAAAGATAGCAGCAAAAGGCCATAACAGTGGGGACTTCTAATCAAGGAGGAAGAGGACTCCATTGTGCCTGGGTTAGAGGTGACCCCATGGGTGAAGAATTTGAGGGGTCAGAAGCGGAATCGGAGATGGAGCTTGACAGCGGCGGCAAAGTTGTTGCAGCGAGTATGCGGCAACGATGATGGAGCTTGACGGCGTAGAGGCGGTGAGGAGATTGCGATGGAGCTAGAGGCGGTGAGGAGGTACCGACAGCGTTGAGTTGAGAGGAGTATGAGAGGGTGAGACGACTGAGAGGAGAGGCTTTGGAATCGACAAAGGGTAAAATTTAAACCAAAAAATTAGGCGTCCCAGACGGCTAGGCATCGTCGCCCAATTAATCAGGCTGACGCCTAAAGGGACCGACTAGGCCATATTCGCGGCGGCCAGGGGCCGCCTAGCGCCTCACCAGCACCTGGGTGGCCGCCTAGGCTAATTTTTAAAACACTGGATGAATTGGAACAATGGCCAACGGAACGTAAATGAAACAGATGGAGATGCAGTTACAACAAATAACTGAGGCAATGACGAGGGTGCAAACTCGGATAGGTTCGACGGAGGATATAATCGGAGTTGTCGTTGATCGAAAACTAGATGCCATCTCAAATCGGTTGTGAAGGGAGATGCGAAACCAAATCAGGGAGGAGATGCGAGAGCATAGCAACATGGTGCGAGACCAGATGCAACAATTCGCGATGATGTTCGCTAATCAGGTACCGGTAAGGCTTGTAAAATAAGCTAGGGCAGAGAATAGAACGCAAACAATGAGGAGAAGAAATGCTCTGAATATTCCGATCAATGAATAATCAAAAGAAAACAAGACTAGGCTGATTATATACTTATTCAGCCAAATCTAAAACTACCGACATAATAAAGGAAATAACAAGAAGCGCAAATAAGAAGCGCAAGTTTAAAACACTGTTGCTACAACAGAAAGCAACATATACAATATAAATGAATAACAGCAAAATCAAAAACAGCTTATGTGATATTTTCTTTAACATTTCCCCTCAACGAAAACTCCCTTCTGACCAGCTGCTTTCCTGAAACCTCTTGAACAGTTGAGATTGTTTGAATAGGTGACTCTTTGAGTCTGATCTTGGCACACAAAGCCTGAAATCTGCTTCTTGGCAAACTCTTAGTAAAAATATCAGCTAGCTGATGTAAAGTAGGCACATACCGAATTTCAACCTCACCATTTTCAATCTTTTCTCGCACAAAATGAACATCAATCTCAATATGTTTAGTATGAGAATGGAAAACCAGATTTTCAGCAATACATTTTGCAGCTAGGTTATCACTCCACATTATAGGTTTTGAACCACCTTTATAACCCAGCTCTGAAAACAGAGATTGCAACCATAAAATTTCAGTCACCCTTTGAGCAACAGCTCTATATTCTGCTTCTCCAACTGATCAAGCAACCACAAATTGCTTTCTTGAACTCCAAACAATCAAATTTTGACCAAGAAAGACACAAATCCCACTAGTAGAGCGTTTGCTAACTTTGCAGCCAGCAAAATCAGCATCAATATACACGATTAGAGGTAAATCAAGAGGTGCTGGTGAGAAAAAGAGACCTAGACCAAGAGTACCCTTTAGATATCTAAGCAACCACTTACAAGCTGTCCAATGCTGTTGTTTAGGAGAGGACAAGAATTGACTAAGCTTATTTACAGCAAAGGAAATATCAGGTCTAGTATAGGTGAGGTATTGCAAAGAGCCAATGATGGTACGATACAGTGATGGATTTTCAAAAGAATCACCTTCATCTGTTAATGACACAACAGAATTCATAGGAGTGTCACATGATTTACAGTCTTGCATATCAGCTTTCTTCAACAAATCCAAAGCATATTTAGACTGTGTAAGATGAATTCCAGATTTATTTCTATGAGCTTCGAAGCCAATAAAATAGTGCACTGATCCAAGCGTTTTTAGAGTAAAGTTCGTATTCAAATCATGAATAAACTCTTTAAGAGCTGCTGGATTAGAACCAGTGATTAAAATGTCATCAACATATACCAAAGCAAACAAAACAAATTGAGAAGTTCTTTTAATGAACAATGAAGCATCTGAAACAGCTCTTTTAAATCCCCATGATTGTAAAGCTTCTCTCAACTTAGTGTACCATGCCCGAGGCGCCTGGTTAAGGCCATAGAGAGATTTTTGGAGTTTACAAACATAAGAGGGACACCGAGAATCAATAAACCCTTCAGGTTGGGACATGTAAACATCTTCAATCAAGTCTCCATTTAAAAACGCATTATTAACGTCTACTTGTTGGATATCCCATCCAAATGTAACAGCCAAAGTAAACAAAACTCTAATAGTTGGTGCCTTAACAACGAGACTAAAGGTTTCAGCATAATCAACCCCCGGTGTTTGAAGAAAACCCTTGGCAACCAACCTTGCCTTGTGTTTAAGAACAGTTCCATCAGGATTATACTTTATTCTATACACCCATTTGCAGCCAATAAGATTCATGTCCTTAGAAAAAGGAACTAAGTCCCAAGTTCGATTGCGCTGTAAAGTTACAAACTCATCCTCCATAGCTTTAACCCATTATGAGTCTAAAAAGGCTTCATGGATAGAACTAGGTACTAAGGAACTGGTTAAAGCATGAGGAGAAGTAAATTGGAGCTGTTTGGTCTTGGACTAAGTAAGCATAGGGTGAATAGAAGGAAGGGATCCAGCAGTATGTTTAGGATTATGTGCTGTAGGTTGGGAAGAAGACTGAGTAACAAATGGAGGAGTAGATGAAGTAACAGAATCCTGAGATGGAGAGGAAGTTGCATTGCCTGATAAGGAAAAGGATACAGGAGGTACTACTTCAAAGGAAGTAGGGATTGAAAGAGTGTCAAAGAAACGAGTAGAAAAACCAGTTGAAGAGGGTTGCGATGTAGGAGGAAAAGGAAACTCATCTGAATTAAATTGCACATGACGAGATATATAAACTCGACCAGACGGATGTAAGCATTTATAACTGGAATGCACATGACTATACCCAATGAATATACATTTGGTTGAGTGAAAAGCAAATTTGTGCTTATTATAAGAACGTAGAAAAGGAAAACAAGCACATCCAAACGGTTGCAACATCATATAATTTGGTTGCTTGTGATAGAGAAGTTCAAAAGGTATTTTAAATTGAAGAGATGATGAGGGAAGCAAATTGATAATATGAACAACTGTTTGGAAGGCTTCAACCTAGAATTTTAATGGCATGTTAGCATGAGACAACAAAGTAAGTCCCATTTCAGCAATATGCCTATATTTCCTTTCAGAACACTGTTTTGCTAATGAGTATAAGGACAAGTGAATCTTGGTTGAATACCATAACTATGAAGATAGGGTAAAAATGCCTTAAACTCTCCCCCATTATCTGTTTGTAAGGCCTGTAATTTTGTGTGAAATTGGACCTCAACAAGTTTGTGAAAGGTTACAAAGGTAGACAAGGTATCTGATTTAAGTTTCAAAGGGTATAGCCATGTATATCTGGTATAAGCATCAACAAAAATGATATAGTATCGATGTCCTTCAATGGACAAAGTAGAAGAAGACCCCATAAGTCTGAGTAAATCAACTCAAGAGGTTTCTTTGCTGTAATAGAACAATTAGCAAAGGGAAGTTGATTAAGTTTGCCAATTTTACATGAATCGCAAAAGGAAACATTGGAATGAGAACAAGGCAAATGAATTTTATTAAGAATGAAACGAAGTACATTGAATGATGGATGGCCTAGCTTAGCATGCCATTGATTATACATTCTCTCAGTTTGAGCTAGATGAACATTAGGTGATAGTCCAAAACAGAATGGAAGCTGTCCCTTACATTTATTTTAATGAAAAACATTACAATCAGGAAGAGATGTATTGTTAGAAGTAAAATTCGACTCAATAGACTGAGCTGAAACACAAGGCTTGACTGAAGCACAAGGAACAGCAGAATTAGTTGTTGAACTCAATTGATATAACTCATCCTTAAGGCATCCTTTGAGTAGCACATCCCCGGTATTCTTGTCCTTAATCAAACAAGAGCTAGAGTTAAGTTCTGCCACGAGATCATGATCTCTTGTAAGTTGTGAGACACTAAAGAGATTCTTTTTCATGGAAGGAACATGTAAAACATTTGACAAAGAAATATTTGAAATAGGAGCAGTTTGAGTAAACAAATGTCCAAGACCAATATTAGAAATTGGAAGTTGCTTACCATTACCAACGGAGACTTTGTCATTCCCGTTGTAAGGAGCATGAAGTGAGTGATTATTAAGGTTTGAGGTTATGTGATTTGTGGCTCATGAGTCAACAAACCAAGCTGGATCTTGAAAGGAAGGCTGTGACAAAGATGTACTGTATAATCAATAGGTTGAGAAAAATGATTATAATAAGTTTCTTGTGTAGAACCTAGGTCACTCATGTAAGCCTCGTTAGAATCACTAAGGGAAGCTACGAAGGCTCTTGAATCTGGTTGTTGAGAAATCATAGGTGGCCGCCCAAAATTTGAACTCGACATAGGAGAACTTCTTTGAAAGTTTCTATCAAACCGATGATAACATTTATCAATAAAATGCCCTGGCTTGCCACAAAGCTGATAGTAAAATCTTTTTCCCTGTCTCCCTCTACCTCTACCTCCTCTGTTTTGAGAGAAACCTCCTTGATTATTAACAGAATTTCCAGAGTTCTTCTGCATATAAGCAACCATGTTTACTTGCACAGCAAATGGCATAACTGACTCAACATTTACAGTTGACATTTGTGCCAAATTTTTAGAGTTTAATCTTTGTTCATGCATCAATAACAAGTATTGAACATTTTCAAGATCTATATCATCCATTTGATATGTAATGAGGCTGACCACTGTCTCATAATCATAATCTAGTCCATTTAGAATTGTTAGAAGCAAATCTTTGTCACTTAGAGGTTCTCCAATAGCTGCAAGAGAGTGACCTATAGTTTTGATCTTAAGAATATAGTCATTTATAGACAAAGAGTCCTTCTTAATTGACCTAAGTTGCTACTTCAATTGGAAAGACTTGGCAATTGTTTGACGAGAGTATAAATTTTCAAGTGCCAACCATACCTAAGCAGATGATTCATAGTGAATCACCTGCGCCAAGACTTCCTTGTCAATTGTCGAGAAGAGCCAACCAAGCAGCAGCTGATCCGATCGCATCCAACTCAGAAATTCAGGATTCAACACAGTGCTCCGTCTTCATTAGCATTCGGATCTGTGATATACTTAGAAGGAGGAGGAGATTTATTGAGGAAGGATTGAAGATCAAACCCTCGAATTGTAGCTGAAATCTGCGCCTTCTAGAAAATGTAGTTGTTCGAATCTAGCTTAATAGATATATAGCTAAAAGCTTTTCCCATCGCTGAAAAATCAGATTGCGAGGCAATAGATAAGGCTGAAAGAGATCGAGAAGGAAGAAAGGAAGAAGCACTGTGATCCAAATTGAATGCCATTGACCTTAGTAGCTAGGCTCTGATACCATGTAATAAACTAGGGCAAAGAATAGAACGCAAGCAATGAGGAGAAGAAATGCTCTGAATATTCCGATCAATGAATAATCAAAAGAAAACAAGACTAGGCTGATTATATACTTATTCAGCCAAATCTAAAACTACCGACATAATAAAGGAAATAACAAGAAGCGCAAGTTTAAAACACTGCTGCTACAATAGAAAGCAACATATACAATATAAATGAATAACAGTAAAATAAAAAACAGCTTATGTGATATTTTCTTTAACAAGGTTATCCCCTAATTTTTCACCTCACGAGAGAATAGACCCATACTACCAAGTATTGGTACGAGTCATGGAAGAGTCGGGTCTGCGGAGTTGGGGATGGATTCGGTGGCTATCGGAGAAAACGTGACTGGCAGGAGGGCCAAGGCTCCAATGAATTCTGGTCATACGAATTTTTTGGTGCCTAAGTTAAGAGTTGCCGGTCTTTGATGAGACGAAGCCCCGGTGGTGGATCAGGAGGTGTGAGAAATTGTTCAGTATTCACCAAGTGGCTGATGACCAAAAGGTGACTTTAGCAGCCGAATACTTGAACGACGTAGGCGATGTCTAGTTTCAAGGATGGGTATCAATGAGGGATAATTGTAGTTGGGAGGAGTTTGCCAAAGGAATGTGTGAGAGATTTGGAGAACGATGAACATTGTAGAGGAGTTCAATAAGTTGAAACAGATGGGGACTGTACATGAGTATCAGCTTCAATTTGAAGAGCTGAAATCACTCATGCTTAACAGGAATCCCTATATGAATGAAGAGTACTTCATGTTGGGCTTCATCAGTGGATTGAACGATGATCTCAAATCCATGGTAAAAATGATGAGGCCTAGATCGGTGCAGGAAGCAGGAGAAGATGCTTTGCTGCAAGAATTGACGGTAGAACCGTTGATGAAGAAATAGAGAGGCCAAATGAGAGGGGTTAGCACGGTAATGGCACCATTAAGAGGGCGGATATAGAACAAGGAGAATTTCAGAGGAGGAATTGGAGTGAGATACATGGCCAATTCAGTCCCTAATCCAAGTTTACCACTGAGGGACAAGCTCATTAAGCAAAGGAGGGCTGTTGGATTATGTTTTAAATGCGGGGATAAATATACCATCGGGAACTAGTGCAAGAAGCAATTGCTTCTACTAGAAGGGGAAGAAGGAGAAGAAGAGGAGATGGTTGTAATAGAAGAAGAGGAAGAAGAAGGGAATG
Source organism: Diospyros lotus (assembly GCF_014633365.1). Classification (NCBI taxonomy): domain Eukaryota; kingdom Viridiplantae; phylum Streptophyta; class Magnoliopsida; order Ericales; family Ebenaceae; genus Diospyros; species Diospyros lotus. The sequence continues at coordinate 38,481,594 of NC_068340.1, forward strand.
GGGCTATTTCCTTACATGCAATCAAAGGAATGGCTAGTAGTAAAATTATCAAAGTAGAAGGGAATGTGCAAGACAACACTCTCATGGTTTTGATAGACAATGGAAGTACCAACAATTTCCTCGACAAGGGTACAACCAAGAGGATGAAATGGCCATTAATCAACACACAGCCACTGTCAATAATAGTAGCCAATGGAAGCAAAATGATCAGCAAAACTGAATGTCTAGGATTCTACTGGGAAATGCAAGGGGAAGAGTACAAAGCAGATTTGAGGCTACTTAAGTTGGGGGGGGGGGGGGGGGGGGGTGTCACAATGCACTTGGGGTAGATTGGATGAGGGGAGTCAGTCCAATCAAGAGGTGACCCTAGATAAGGAAGGAAGGGGAGTGGCGTTGTAGGGAAATATGGAATTGGGAACATGTAAGATGATCAAGGGGAAGCGGTTATAGCAACTAATCAGAAAGAAGGTGTCCCAAGTAGCTTAGCTATTTTCCATTTAAGCAGTTGAGCAGATGGACGAAGGCAGCGAAGGAGGACTTACATCGGAGGGTCTACCATTTACTACCACTTGGCAAGTACATGAATTGGCTTGTCTTAATGCATTATTGGTTTAATACCAAGATCTCTTTGTAGAACCTAAGACCCCACCCCCAAAAAGATCCCTAGACCACACAATACCCCTTCAACCTAATGTTGAACTAGTGAACATTAGGTCCTTCAATTACCCTCCTAAGCTCAAATTTGAGATTGAAAAACTTGTGAAAGAAATATTGAACCAAGATATCATTAGACCTAGCCATAGCCCATTTGTTTCCCCTGTCCTTTCAGTTAAAAAAAAAAGATGGCACATGGTGTTTTTGTATCGATTATAGGCAATTCAATGCCATTACCGTCAAGGACAAGTTCCCAATACCAATCATTAAGGACCTTCTAGATGAGCTCAAAAATGCATATATATTCTCGAAACTAGACCTAAGATCTGGATACCATCAAAATAGGATGGATCCAAAAGATATATCCAAAACAGCCTTCAAGACCCACCATGGCCATTTTGAATTCACTATTATGCCCTTTGGGCTAACCAACGCTCCAGCCATATTCCAAGCTCTCATAAACCAAATTTTTGAACCATACCTTAGAAAATTTGTGTTGGTCTTCTTTAATGATATCTTAGTTTATAGCCCTTCCTTTAATCAACACCTAAATCATCTTAGGGCTACACTTGAGATCTTGAGATTCAACCAATTGTACATTAAACAGTCAAAGTGCTCTTTTGCACAAAAACATGTGGAATATCTTGGACATGTGATTTCAGGAGCTGGGGTGGGCACTAATCCAAAGAAAATTGAAGTTGTGGTAGCATGGCCGAAACCTACTTGCATGAAGGCACTAAGAGGGTTCCTAGGGCTCACTGGGTATTATCGGAGGTTTGTGAAGAACTATGGCCTAATCAGCAAGCCCTTAACAGAGTTATTGAAGAAAGAAGGCTTCAAGTGGAACCCCAAGGTTGAGGAAGCTGTTGGGTTTTTTGCATGGAAGATTAACTCTAGAAGTTGAAGAGAAGAACTTGTTTTAGAATGAAGATATTTTTTCTGACTGTTTTTTATTCTAAGTTAGGTTAGATAACTTAGTTATTTTATTATTAGGGGTATGTTGGTCTTTTGTAGAGGCTAAGTTTTTTAAATCCCTTGTAATTGCCGCCTCCCTATAGTTTATAAATAGGAGGCGAGTGCTAGCAGTCGGATATAACATACTCATTCATTCTAATTGTTCTCTAGATGCAAGTGATGCTGTCAAGATAGCAAGAGAGAGGGGGAAAGGCTTTGAGATAAAATTAGTCTTTGTATTCTCTTGAGAGTGCAGTGAACTTGTGTGAGGGAGAGTAAGAGAGGTTCTTGTATCTTGTTTCAACTGGTTTCTAGTGGATTTATTCTCGGAGAGAAGGCTGGATGTAGGATTGCTTCAAAGCAATCCGAACCAGGATAAATCTTTGCCACTTTGATGGTTTGGTTGTTCTAATCTTTTCATTTACTTTCTGCTTTACAATTGCTGTTCATATATTCTGTTAGTCTCTTGATTTTCGGCTAAGGAGTGTTGAGAGATTGGCAAATCTAAGTCTTGAATAAGTTTCTAAGAGCTCATAATCATAACAAAAGCCTTTGAGCAGTTGAAGAAAGCTCTTAGCGAAGTGCTCGTACTAGGTCTGTCGGACTTCAGCAAACCATTTGTGCTAGAGACCGATGCTAGCAACTATGGTATAGGGGTAGTTCTCTCACAGGAAGGCAGGCCCCAAGCTTTCCTAAGCCAATCCCTAGCCCCAAGGCACCAAGGCCTCAGTATTTATGAGAAAGAATTGATGGCAGTCCTCATGGCAATCGAGAAATGGCGGCACTACCTAGAGGGAGGAAGGTTTATTATCCGGACAGACCATGAAAGCTTGAAGTTCTTAATGCAACAAAGATTACACACCCAACTGCAGAAAAAGGGTATGACCAAACTCATGGGAATGGACTGCGTGATTCAATTCAGGAGAGGAAAGGACAATGCAATAGCTGACGCCTTGTCATGCTGCCAGGAGTAAGGGGAGAGTGCAGCCATTTCAGCAGTAGTGCTCGATTGGCTACAGGAAGTTACAAATAGTTACTAGCAAGGAGAATGGATCAAGGGATTATTGGAATAGCTAAGCGTAGATGCTAAGAGCAAGCCGGAATACTCATTTAACAATGGGGTGATAAGATACAAGGGTCGGCTGGTGATCGGAGATAATGAGGAGTTGAAAAACAGAATCTTATAGACATTACATGAGTCCCCTATAGGAGACCATTCAAAAATTCAAAATACTTACCGCAAAGTGCAACAGGTATTCTTCTGGCCGAAACTTAAAAAATGTGTATGGGATTACGTGTTGGGTTGTGATGTGTGTAGGAGATGCAAACACGAAACAATAGCCCACCCTGGTTTACTACAACCCTTGGCTATTCCCGACCAAGCATGGACCCATCTAACCATGGATTTCATAGAAGGACTTCCAAGATCGGAAGGAAAAGACTGCATAATGGTGTGGTTGACAGATTCTTCAAGTTCAGTCATTTCACTGGCTTATCTCACCCATTTACAGCACAAGAAGTAGCTTGAACTTTCATGGATAATATAGTGAAGTTGCACGGAATTCCCCAAGCTATAGTTTCAGACAGGGACAAGATATTCACCAGCATATTTTGGAGAGAATTGATGAAAGGCACCAAGCTATTCATGTCCACCACATATCACCTTGAAACTGACGGCCAATCAGAAAGGGTAAATCAATGCTTGGAAGCCTACTTACCGTGCTTTAGATTTCTACAACCTCGAGGGTGGTATAAGTGGTTAGCAATAGCTCAGTGGTGATATAATTCGAGCTTCCATAGCTCAATTAAAATGATCCCCTTTGAGGTTCACTATGGCTACAAACCACACTTGTTACCGGCAATTGGAGGGCAATCTACAATAGCTGCAGTGGAGACCTATATGCAACAAAGACAAGATGCAGTCAAGATGGTGAAATGGGAGCTCGCCAAAGCTCAAAACAAGATGAAGCAAATGGCTGATCGAAGAAGAAGCGAGCAGAACTTTTCAGTTGGGGAGAATGTCTACCTAAAGCTAAGTCCACAACATCTCAAGTCATTAAGCCATCAACCCTTATCTTAGTTATCTAAGCTAAGTCCTAAATATTATGTGCCATTTCCCATATTGGAAAAGATAGGTGTTGTGGCATACAAGTTACAACTGTCGGAAGACACACGTATCCATCCCGTGTTCCACGTTTCCCTTCTCAAGAAGGCTATTGGAACACAAAGATCTCTACCTACACTTCCCCCAATGAGAGGAGACGAAATGGAAGAACCAGTCCCCACAACTATCTTAGACAAACGATCTATGGCCAATTTTAGGCGCCAAAAACAGTTAGCCCTTAGTCCAATTGCCTTTACATTCTTCACACTTGTCACGTGCATGCTGGAACACTCCTCCAGCTATGCCCAAACGCCACTTATTTTCTAATCAAGGCAACAATAGCTAACTAAGCCCAACAACCCATTAATCAGGTTATTAACGTAACCCTTAAAGCATTTCTTGTCCCCAAGAAATGTGTAGCAAGCTGGCTGAATTTGGAAACTGTTGAAGCAGATCTGGCAAATATTCTCGTGTGTTGTTGTCCTCATGGAATGAAGACCATTTAACCAACACTTGGGTGAGTGGAGCTCCTTGTCTGCGTATCAGTATATATAACACATTCCATGAGGGGGAGTAGCAGAGTATTTTGTTGTATTAGTTGTTTTAGTTGTTTGTTGTATATTGTTGTGTTAGTTGTTTTAATAGTATTTCTTGTATTTTGTTGTTTGCTGATACAATGGCATTTCTGTAATTACCGAAACTATGGTTTTATTATTTAAGGGCTGAGATCATGAATAGAGATCGATGAGGCATTTTACAACTTTCTTCTCTCTGTTCTAATCCTTGTAATATTGTTTAAGCTTTTAGTCTAGGATGCAGCATGAATCAACAAATTCGAGTTGGAGTTGTGATCCTAGTTCTGGGTGACTTCCTATGCATCAGTATATCAATGAAACGATTATTCTGAAACATATTATTAATCTTCTAAATAAAACTCAAACTGCAATCAGTGAACTGCTACGGTACAAAATAATGGATCTACCCAAACTTCATGCAACAAAACTAAAACCATATAAAACATCCAATTTTCTCTAGCTCAGACCCGTGAATCAGGTTCATCAACTGTTGATAACAAGAACGTTATACTTTGGCTTGGCGAGCTCAGCTTTTGAGAAAAGAAAACGAAAATGAAATCGTTTTACAAATTCTTTTTCATTTCGTCATATCAAAATTCAAGTTGTACACAAGCTAAAAGGATTGCAAAAACATATCAGTACATCAACAGAAAGAGAAACAGGTAAGAACTAAAGCCCGACCGTGATATGATTGATTTTCATCGAGAGTCTTCGTCTGATCTTATCATAAGCAAAACCGAGATAACAACGCTAACCTCAATTAGCCAGTCCCTGAATCGATCAGAAATCGTAGCATCGACCGTTTCGTTCCCAATCGCCGTATCGGGTGGGCTCTGGACCTCTAGGCCCTCCTACCTCGCCGGTGTCTCGGTTGATATCAAGCTCGTCTCCATCGTCTTCGTTTTCCCCCCGGCCTATTTCCTCTTTAATCTTCTCTTCAATTTCTTTCGATTCGCCTCTTTCTACCTTGTCAGGGTTGGCTTGGTCTTCTCGTTGTTGATGTCGAGTCGAATAGCAGATGAGTCGCCTCGCCGAGTCCGAAGACGAACGACCTAGCGACTCGGATCCGGCGTGCGAAAGCCCCAATTTCGAAGCGGCTAGCTTGATGATTGATGAGAATAGACGGCCCTGATTGCTCGTCGCCATTTCTTCTTCTTCTTCTTCTTCTTCTTCGCAACGTGATCGCCAGATCTGCACCCAAAGGCGGCGGCGGCTCCATTCACCCCGTGTCTAGGCTATAGAACCGAAGTAGGGATCGAAGTAGGCGGGCCGGGCTGTACCCATATTCAAATAGAAAGCAACTTGAACCGGCAAACTAATTTGGTTTCGAGTAAGCATTTATTTTTTTTATTTTATTAATTTTTTATGGATTTAATAATTAAAGGAAAATTATATTTAGAACCCGAAAATTTATTCTTTAGAACCCACGTCCCATCAAAATTTTCAATAATTTTAATATACCTCTTTTACCCCCACAACCCACAGCAAACTCTCTTCTCCGATCACCTCTCATCCTCAGCCATCACCTAAATATATAAATAGGCACTCACACACACACATATATATATATATACACACAACATGGCCGCGGCCATGGCAGTCGCGACCATGCAACCCAGCACACACACATATACACTCACACACCTATATAAATATATATATATATATATATATACACTCACACACACACATATATATATACAAGTTCCATGGCCGCGACCATGACAGCTGCGGCCATGGAAACCCCCGCACCTCACGGTGCGGGAGTTTTTGAAATCCCCGCACCTCGCGGTGCGAGGATTTCAGCAACCCTCGCACCGTGAGGTGCAGGAATTTCTAAAATCTCCGCACCTCGCGGTGTGGGGAATCAAGCCTTCCCCAACTGGGAAGGCTTGATTAAATTTGTTTTATTTTATTTATTTTATTTTAATTAAATTTGTTTTATTATAATAAAATAAAATAAAAAATAATATAAATAAATAAATTCTAAATATCTGTATTTTAAGTAATTATAAATTAACTAATTTTAAATTTTAAATCATTGTAATTAAGTGTTGAATTTTTAATACTTAAAAAAATTTAATAAGATAAATTTAAATATATATATCTTTACCTAATTCAATAAGATAAATTTAAAAATTCTATCATCATTTAAAATATATTCTTTTTAAATATATGTAATTATAAAAAATATATATTTTAAATGATGATAGAATTTTTAGATATGCGTATCTTCAAGTAATTTAATAAGATAAATTAATTAATTTTAAATTCTTTTAAGTATTAAAAATTCAATACCATGATTTAAAATTTAAAATTAGTTAAATTATAATTAGCAGAAATTTAAAAATTATTTACTTGTATTATTTTTTAATTTTATTTTATTATAATAAAAAAATTAATTAAAATAAAAATATAAAAATATAAAAAGTCTTCCCGATTGCTGGCAGTCGGGGAAACCTAGCTTTCTCAACTGCTAGCAGTTGGGAATTTCAACAATCCCTGCACCTCGCGGTGCGGGGGTTGCTGAAAACCTCCGCACCGTGAGGTGCGGAGGTTTTTATGGCCGCGGCCATGCTTTTGTGTGTGTGAGTGTGCGTATATATATATATATATGTGTGTGTGCTGGGTTGCTGTGTGTGTATATATATATATATATATATATATGGGTGTGTGTGTGAGCTTGCTAGTTGCATGGCCACGGCTGCTATGGCCGCGGCCATGCTCTGTATATATATATATATATATGTGTATGTATGCGTTTGTGTGTGTATATAATGTAGGAGGGAAAGAGAGATGCGAGATGATGGTCGGTGATGAGAGGTGATCGGAGAAGAAGGTTGGTTGTGGGCTGTGGGGGGGATAAAATAGGTATTTTAAAATTATTAGAAATTTTGATGGGACGTGGGTTATGAAGAGTAATTTTTCGAGTTCGCGATAGAATTTCCCATAATTAAATAGTTATAAATATATGGGCACTGTTATTTAAATGCTTTATTTAAAGATTTATATGCTTTATTTAAACATTTATTTAAAAATGTTTTAAGTGAAATTTTTGTTTTTAAAATAAATATTTAAAAACAACAGTGACCATTGATTGATTTATTACTTACTTAGAGTATATGAGAAGAATTGTTTAGACAACCCCCCAAGAGACCAACTTTTGGAAAACATGAATATATGAAAAAGAATAAAGAAAGAAAGCTTACGAAATGAAAATCCCTCTGAATTTGCTTTCAAATTTAGCCTCATCATAAACAAATAACAATGGGTATGGGATTTTGCAGTTGACACATAACATGAACAAACAACTCTTAGGATTCATTTTATTCCACAAACACTAGTAGTATATACAACCTAAACTGGACATTTTTACCTCCATCCTTTATTACACAATACAAGAGAGAGATGAACTACTTTACGGATGTTGTGTTACACTGGATTCATATGACTTCTCTTCACCGAACACAACCTGTTTTCACCTACTTCCAATGATTCATTCCATCACAACCGCCAATCCCATCGCTTCTTGCTGGCTATTGCTTCTTCAAGCAGTCAGATTCTTCTGTTTTTGCGAACCTTCCCCGAATCCTTGGCTGGTTATCAGCCAGCGCCTTCCTGCACGCATACTGAGATATATGGCCATAATATTAATGAGCAGCATTTTAGAAAATTAATTGTGGATTAAGCAAAATGAGAAAGAAGCATGGATGATGAAGATAAATATCACTCATTTTGTTAAGAAAGGAACAGAAGCATATATTGATGTATGATATTTAACACAACTCTTGGAGATAGTTCAATGGTACAGGTGATCGAGGACAACATGCTAGTGAAAAGTTGTCCGCTACATATGGAAGAATGCTTCTTTGATGCAAAACAGATTGAACTCGAAATTTTTCTCAAGCTTGTAGAACTCGAAGAAGGGTCCCTTGACATCAGTGCTATGGCTGTCCCTAATATGAGCGCAATGAATGGTAGAAGTAAACAGATTTGGAAGGACACCAGTACCTAGTGTTTCCTCAACATTAAGGCTGATAATTTTGGCACGAGATCACCTCATAATGAACAGGATAGAAGTAGAAACATGAGAAGAAACAACCTCAGGTGTAGATTACCTTGATTTTCCTGCCAAAGTTCCTCTTTGTTCTCTTGTTCCTGTATCTGGAAAGCTTTTGCCAGCGGTCTTCACTGGTGCAACTGTTAAAAGATTGTGGCAGCCCAACTGGAGAATGGATGACGCTCACATTGCCACTACCAAGAGTCTGTCATAAAAACTCAGTATCAATGGCCCAGCCCCATCCTGTCGGAATGGCCAGAAGGATCTAAACATTTTTCAGCTCATAGGCTTCATCATCTAAAACATGTGCTCGAGGCTCATCCAAAAATATAAATTCACGACGACCAAGTGGGATATACCAGATGCACAGAAAAGGGGAAATGAAATGAAGAATAAAGCAACTGTTGATTGTACAGAAACACTTTTCCCTCTAATAAGTCCTTGGTTTCAACAAGAGTTTTATAATCACTTATCACAGAAGAAGGGGGGAGGGAGGGAGAGGGAGAGAATTTATTGTTCATGATATCTAGGACTGGCCCCTTAGTAATTAAACACATGCATAGATATATTTTGGGCAAGCTTCAGGAAAACAGTATTAAGTCTTCATTCCAAGATCTTAGGAAATCTTAAGACTGTAATACTTGCAATTTTTTACCAGCCCCAATTTAAAAGGAATTAGGAAAATATACGTTCAAGGGAACAGAGGTGGTGACAAGCAACATCAGAGAGAAATGAAATTTGACCTTTATGTCGCCTTCACTGAATGCCCTTCGCATCCCATAAACAGCACCAAGGTCCATTCCAGGAAAATCCAGAAAATTTGGCCCCATTGGTGCCTCATGTCTCAACTCCATTGAGCCTAAACACCCTGAGCTAACACTCTTATGGAAATAACCTTCAGCAAACAATTTTTCTCCTGCATTAGGGTTTTCACCTGTCCCTATAACAGGAGTCTTGATATCCAATGCATCAGACAATGATGTTTCAATAGCTTCTTTTGCCAAGAGATCCTTCTTGCATTCATAGAAAATCTCACTCAGAAGCTGATCGTTTTGAATTGATTCAATGTCTGCAACATTCAGTGTTTGTGGAGATATGACATCTTCCCCACAGGAGATCATTGAAATTGCAGCTGCTATGGGATCAAGGCTGAGAACTGGTTCCCCAATGATTGGTTCTGGAGCTTTGAATAGATCCCCTTCGGCCCCCAAGTCATACTCAGATATGGTGGAGGTCTGAACAAGATTTCCCTGCAGTGGAAGAAAAAGATTGGTAAATTCCATGGTAAGGGTATAAGGAAACACTTAGCCACTAATATTTTACTACAAAAAGTTGCTGTCCAATGCAGACCTAATCCTACAACATACTAAAAAACACAGCTGAGATCAAGAAAATAGCTACAAAATCATGTTCCAAACAGTTAATCATCATCTATGTCCCAGTTTCAAGAGATGATAAGCCAAGAATTAATATTCATATCTGCATCCATTACTCATTATTGAGGAAATGCAACCTAAGCTGCTATAGTGTTCCCCAAATAACATAGTTAAAGCTAGAAATATCAGCATTAACTGCATAAGGTTCATGATGAAGTACTAGTGCATTGGGTTGCTGTTTGGACTAGAGAACCATTAGCATCACACAGGAAAATCCCATAGTAAGACAACAATGAAAATTCAGAAATTCATAACAGATTAATAATTATATATGAAAATTCATATATATTTGTAGACAGGTGTCATGAGTTTTCCCACGGTCTCAGATGCATAGAAAGCCAAAAAGAATGAAAAGGCTTGCAGCTATTGCTTAAATCCAATGCAAACAGGGCTTCTCACCATGAATAGAACAACTGCTTTTTTTTCCCTAGAGCCAGAACATAAATGAAACTCAAAAGAAAAATAAACAAATACAAAGTCCAATTAGCATAAAATATTTAAGGCAACTTAATCACCATAACATCAATAGCTTAAAGTTGTTTCCTATTATAAATTTTGAAGAAGTTCTATTATTAAGAAGTTTATCCAGATATGTGGCATATATAAAGAGAGTCTGTTTTTTATGTAAGCAACTGGATGGCAGTCAAAATTCAATAGAATAAATTAAAGTAAACAAATAAAGCTGGAATTCTCATAAAATGATTGATTTAAAACTTGTGTCAACAAATTGTCCGCAATTCAAAATGCAAACATAAAATCAAATGAGGGAAATCATCAAATATTCAATTCTCTCTACCAGAGAATTTTGAGGATAAAGCACAAACCATGGAACCTTGATTCACTTTCTTTTCGCAAGAAACATGCATCAATGAGGTCCTACCAGAGTTTAGAGCACGGTTCAGTTAATAAGTCTTAGAAAATCTAATACTACTCAAAACTGATTCGATCATATCTTTCATACAGACTCGCCACAATAATTCAGTTGGTACTTGGTTGGAACAGAACAATCATAAATGACAGGGCAAACAATTAATGCATAACTATCCAAAGTGGCAACCTTTGAACCAGAGTACTGAAAGAATATGCTTTCAGCTGGAAAAGAAAATCGGAACAGCCCACAGCAGAGCTAGAAGACACAGAAAATGCATATAGGTTGAATTTTATTCCATATATAGAAGTTAATTCATGTTTAGTTTGGCCAAATTAAGAAATTCCGGGTATAAATATATGAAAATTAGTCACAAAATGCCACAATTTACAAACTAGGCACTCTAATGCTATTGGCCGGGTACAAAAAGAATATGCTTGCAGATGAAAAGTTTAAAAGAGGAAAAAAAATAAAAAAGATAGACCATAGCAGTGCTAAAAGACACACAAATATAGGAGAAACTTAATGCCATATATAGAAGTCCGTTCATATTTAGTTAGCAAAATTAAGAAAAAACTGGGAATAAATGTATACAAATTTCACAACTTCTAAACCAGACACTCCAATGGTATCAGCTGATGGTTAAACGGAAGAAAAAAGTTGATAAACTGATGTCACAGTGTGCAAGAAAATTTTGAATCATAGCAAATATATTCCCCCAATGCTTACTGAAATAACATAATCAAGTGAATTAATCCTGAAGTATAGAGATTCACACGAACAATGTTTGATGATATTTCAGTATATGGGAAAGCAGAGTCAGCTAAATATGGAATGAGCAGGAATTCTAACTGAACTGGTTATATAAACTCAAATTAAAGAGTACTCGTCCAAGAATCCATAACCACAAATCAGAAGACAGTGCTCTCAGAAGTCAGAACTTCCAGGACAGGAAGTATTTTTTTGGTTTTTTCTTTTAAGTACTCGAAGTCTAATTTTTATTTTTTATTTTTTTTTGGATTACGCGCCATCACTTGCGGCCCTCGCCGAATCTGCCCCTGGGTCATCACGAGGGAGGTAAATCGAGGAATATGCCCAAGTGGTCAAGGTTTGAGGCTGCGTCCACTAACACTTACTAAGGACCACCCCCAGAAGGAATTGCTTCCCGGAGGAATCGATCCCACACTAGCAGCCTTTAGCATGACCGCATCTTTACAACTCCCTCCTTTACCACTTCGAAGTCTAATTTTTGGTTCTTGGAAGAGCAGTCTCCACTGTATAGAATCATTTTTGGCAGCAAACCAAAGCATCGCACATAAAAGTACAAAACACAGAAGATAGGATTATAGCTTTTGCTTTCCTCTTTAATTAATGCGGTGAAAAGTGAACCCCTGAACAAGATGAAATCAAAAATTGGAAACCAAAATCAGAACTAAGATGGAAAAGCAAGAGCCATTCTGTCTTTTGAAGAAAAATGGAAAAGGAGAACAGAACACGCAATTCATGACTTGTACACCATTTTTAGTTCCCATATCTCCTTGATTCCAGATCTAGCGCATAAAACAGAAGTTTAACGCATACATCATGCTCCGTTTGGTAGTCCAGAAAACGCTCAAGTGCATATCCAATTTGTGGATATATATTTAGTTATTTTTATGTTCCTTAGTGATTCCAAATTAATGAACAGTTCCATCCAATGTCCCATCTTGATTTGCGGTGATTGATGCTTCCGATGGCTCCAAACGAAAAGAGAAAGAAGAAACTTGAGCACTGATTATTTCATATTTCGATTCAGAATCCAACAAAACAGAGCAGAAACCCAAGACCTGACATCGGGAGCCAAGCAAAGCGAGAAACCCTAAAAACTCGTCCAAACCCACCATTCAAGCTCATCAAACAAATGCCAGCCAAAAAAATCAACAAAAACATATATATATAAATATATATATATATATATATATAGAGAGAGAGAGAGAGGTATGACCATTGGAACATTGGATCGGTGAGAATGAGAGAAGCCTTCAAGCTGGTTTACTTCTTGAGAGTAGAAGTGGTGAAAATCAGAGAACATTAGCCCAGCCTCTGCATACATTTCTTCTTCAGCCTTTCCCCTCGGTTAGGTTAAACTCTCAACGGAAGATAAAAGATTGACTGAAGAAGCAAAGAGAACTCAATGGAGGAGAAGAAACCCTTCTACCGTGACCTAAAAACAGAGCAGAGTAGTGGCAGAAACAGCCATAATGGAGAGAGAGAGAGTTATGGTTGGTTCCCAGAGCTTTCATGTGAGAATTTATAGGTACACTGCAACGAGACGCGCAAGAACATAAATTGGTGATGCAATTAATATAGGGCTTTTTTCTTTTATTTTTTTCAATCAAAATCTTAATATATGAATACTGACTAATTTAATTAAATTAAAAATTTATATATCAACTCGTCTCCTGTGCTTGCTTTAGTCTCAGTGACAGACAGTCTGTGCTGTGCTCCTCTTTTAGTTTAAAAGAATAATAATAAAAAGATGCATCAAATTGCGTAACTGAATAGAATGCTCTATTTTTTTTAATAATCTAAATGTCAATACTTAAGCTTCGTTAATTTTTGGCCTATGACCCTTCAAGAACCACAGATAAATAAATTCGGATCTAATCTCAGTCAACAAAATCAATATTGACTCCAACGACACACAATCTAATAAAAATTACATCACTTGTTTCTAAATTACTCTTCTCATCACTTCTCCTCTTCCACCGCGAGCTACCCTGTAAGAGTTAGAATGCTTTATTGTTAAAACAACTTCCTCCCTCTATCCCCTTTGAATGTATGTTTAATGTTGTTATATTTTGCCATCTTTTGTATGTTTAACTATGATAAGTACATTTTAGATATTTAATTAATTAATGAGAGTATTTGAATGTTAAAAGTAAAATAAATAAAAAATGCCTTAAAATTAGCAAAACCCATTTATAAATACTTGAAAAAAGTTTAATAAACTCGCACAGCTGAGTTTATAAACCTAATAATTTTATAAATAATAAATATTTTAAAATAGTATTTATTAACTAAAATATAAGTTGAAAAAAAAGTAAAATATAAAAAATATTTTAAATAAAAGTAATTTTTATTTTATTTATTAAATTTATTTCATAATTTAAAAAAAAACACATAACTTCTTATTTTAAATTTTATAGATAGTAAAAAAATAATTTATGTCTTATAATATATTTTAAAAAAATAACAAATAATTTAATAAAAATTTTAAAATACTTTTCAAACTTAACTTAATTATTTTATATCTTGATTCAAAAAATATTTTAATTTTATTTTAATATCTTCATGTTTTTAGGGTAATATTATTTATTATTTTTTAAGATAACAAATAAGTATATTTATTGTTAAATAAGATAAATTTATTATATTTTATTTTTAATATTTTAATAATTTTATTAAAAATATATTAAGCATAAAAATATGATTAAAAAAAAAAGTAATCTTCAATCTAAATGAGTGAATGTGTACTAGTAAAGTGGAGAAAAGGAAAGCTGCAAGGACACACAATTCAATGCATTTATGACAGGAAATGGGCGGAGCCCAGTTTTTGTCGGCTAGCGACAACTTGAGCCCAAGCGATCAATTTTTTTGAGTTAAAAATGGAAATATTATTATTATTATACCCACCCACAGGCAAAGTGGGTGGGTGTTATACATAAAATTTACAATAATTTATATTAATTAATAAATAGAGTCTTACATTAATTTATGAAAAATATTTATAAATATAATATTAATTTATAAACATAATTTTGACATTTATTTATAATATTTATTATATATTATTTTTAAAGTTAAATGGTTTTTATTTAGTTAACTTTACCCATAATTTTAGTAGCAATGCCTGGAATGGGAAAGTAAGCGTACATCAAGTAGGATTTTAATGGGCTTGGTCTGTTATGGAAAGGAGCATTATTGTGTGTTATTGGAATGGAAAGCACTGCCTTCTTTCCTTCTTGGGGCATAATTCTTCTAAACATATAAAATAAAATAAAAGTATAGGTTAATGTTGGCTAGTGGTGTCAAATGAGTTTTTTTTTTTTTTTTATCTAGGTGTCCTAATTTTGCCCGACTAATTTTTAGAGGCGGGTGACATTTCCCCTTGATGTACCTTTCAGATAAATCCGCAGATATAGTCTATACACACTCAAAATTAGACATTCGGAATAATTTATGTAGCACTTATTTTTCAGTCTTATTGATACTGTAAAATAATAATTCTATCTTTTAAATTACTACACTAATTCAAATTTCAATATTTTACGTGAAATTTTAAATGTTTTATCATTACACCATGTCCAGAACTTAGTTTGGCAACTATAAATTTTTTATTATTATTATTTTAATTATTGAGAATAAGTCGTATACTTATTTTTCTTTTCCTTTTTTAACTCTCTTTTATCTTCTTTCTTTCCTTCTTATATACCTAGATTATTCGTATTTAACGGTTCAAAGGGAAGAGCAAGTTGGGGGGTGAAATTATTGAAAATTCTCCATGGATGTGGCTATTGATGATTGGCGATTGATCCCCACTTTGCAAATAGGAACAAATAAAAACAAAGTGTCAACCAAAACCTAACTTTGTCATCTTCTGCAAGTAAAAATAAAACCAGAGAATTCAACTTCATATATCCATATATCCATCTTCTCTTCAAATGGGGATTGGCTCTCCAATGGCCCTTCACGTGAGTGCCATCTGTGGAAGAAGAAGAGTCTTTTTGCAACTTCGGGAATGGGCGCATTAGAGACACAAGTCAACAAGTAGAAATAGTGTTTGCCACTGGTGAAGCAGAGAGTTCCAAATTCCAAAAACACTGCCTTTCTTTACAAGTTATCCTGGTTTGAGTTTGAGGGTGGCCTTCATCACAGAACATTAAGATACCATACGAAGACTAACTCCTCCCATGTGGCAATATTGGGTGCTTAATTCGTCTGTCAACAATAATACAATACGATACGATCTACAAGGCATCAACAAAAAATAACGATAGCCAATACACGTGTGTACTACTTAATGTATATATATGGTCTGATTCTATATATATATATATATCAACTTAGAATTTTTTGAGTTTTAGATTAGTGATTTATTTGAAGCGAGAGTTAATTTTATCTCTTTTATCATTCAAACGACGAACGAAAATGACAAACGGGTTGATGTAGGGATTCCCTTTGGAGAGAGGGTACAACTGTACAGGATGGTGATAATTTGGAAGGTCAAATAGAGATTGCTTTCAAGGTGAGGAATATGGGAAATGGAGTTGGGTTGTAAAGCAAGTGAGAGGCTGAATGGAAGAATCCGGTAACAGCCCCCCCAAAGAACCAATGAGTGGAGTTTTATGTGTGCCACTTTTTGAGTGAATCTCTCTAATAAGGAATGTGCGATATTTGGTGTGTCTCGTGTACACATGTGACTAAAATTGCAAAAATAGAAATAAACTACAAATGAACTACTCATTTGACATAAACAAAAGCATGGAATCTGACCACTTATCATGGATAACCACTATTAACTGTAATTAGGGGAAAAGCTAAAACGAAAAACAAACAAAAAGAAGAAGCACAAGAGAGCAGCCAAATGTGAAAGCCAAAGGCTTCCTGCACTGCACTCCACTCTTAGTTGTGTTCAATAGAAGGAAAGGATCTAGAAGAACTGCTGGTAATGGAAGAAGAAAAGGTGAAATGAATCAAGTCACTTCTTGTCTAGCTTTGCATCTAATTTGAGCCCTTTTCTTATTTTATTTTTCTCAACTCCCCATGTCCTTTTGTCTTGGGAAATTGACCCCTGCCTCCCCACATTTAGATGCTTCATTTCTTCAGGTCCTTAAATTTATGAATCTTGACTTAAAATTACATAAATTTATGAATGTGCTGAGCGCTTGTCTCATCACTTCCAAATGAATTTAGATTCTTCTTCTATTCACTCTATTTCATCATTTTCACACAACTTCTCATCAAATTGGATTTTAATGATCCAAATCGCCTGGGTCTCACTAAATTTAACTTTCAAAATCCTTATTTAAAATTTCATTCTCAGAATAAAAACAAAAGGATAGTAACCCTTAGTCCGTTTTTCTCTTTATATATATATATATTCTTTTTGTGGGTTCGTCGCTTAGTGAAGTTGGGTACATTCGGGGGAAAATGAGGGTAGAGAAAGGGAGATGCCCAGATAGAAGTGATGAAAGAGATGGGGGTAAGGAAATGGCCAAACAGCTGGAGTGGACAGTCCCATAGTGCACAGCCCTCCTGACTTTTCTAACACCCGTTCTAATTGGAATTGGAATTGCTCCGGCATATGGGCCCCCTTAGTAGGCCCAATCTTTAAGAACCCTTTCTCATATTCACATTCCTTTCCCTTTTTCTGCAATAAAAAGATTAAGCATGAGAGAAATTCATGATTAATACCAGTAAGGTTAGACCTCAATTATCTCTCCTTAACCTAAACTTTTGCTATTAGAAAAATCACAAAATTAATTTAATTAGTAGTTTTTAACTCTCAAATATATCTTCGAACACTAATAAATAATATTTTATTCAAATACTCTCTTAGCGTATAGAATTTGAATGATCTTTTATCATAATTAAGTATAGTAAAAAAAAAAAAAATGATTGATGATATTAACACTTATTAAATTCTTTTAAAGACTTCAAAAATCTTGAATGCAATAAAAAGAAAACCAAATTAGCCTCCTCACGAAACAAACACACACTTTGGACATGGACATAGTGGGTTGTGGGGGCTGATGGAGAAGCAATAGCAGTGCCACACCATAGCAGAATGTCCAAATTTATGCAGATATATAATGGGACTGACGTGATATTTCATGTAATTATTGATTCAATTTAATAATTTTTGTTGCAGAGCTTTAATAGACTTCTCCCAATTATAAGATATAGACACTAATGAATTACATTATTTTATGCTAAAAAACTATATACAGAATTTATCGACACATCATTCTGTGGGCAGAGGGCACTGAATTATTGCAACGTGCCAAAGATGTGGCACATAGAAGATGATGGCATGGCAAATGGGAACCCTTTCCTTACGTGGGACCATTGCCCATGGTCTCATGCCGTGTCTGCAAATTACTGCGGATAACCCTTTGTTTTGCACTTTTTATGGTTTTGTCTTTTGCCTTCCAGATAAATAAGTCATACTTTGGCCTCATTTTTGAACGCTATTTATGTGTAAGTGTTAATTAAGATATAAATAAATAAATAAAAAATAAAATATATTTCAAATTTTTATTTTTTTAATATATTTATTAAATTTATATAACAATTTTTAAAAAATAAGTCACGTTACTTCTTATATAAGTTTTTTCATAAATGCTTATCTCTCCACTTAAGATAAACATATATTGGTGTTTAGATATAAGAAAAAATAATATTTGTGTCTTTTAGTATATTTTAAAAAATTTAATAAATAATTTGATAAAAATTTTAAAATATTTCTCAATATTATCTTGATAATTATATATTTTAATCTAAAAAATATTTAAATATTATCTTGATGTAATCTTATCTTAATTATTTTAACAAGCGTTACCTTATTATATACATGCTTTTTTCGCACATTTATATATATAAAAAAGAGAGTAAAATTTAATTTAATAAGGAATAGATAATAGAAAATATAGATAGGTATAAAAGACCCAATTTTGTTAGTGATTTATTATATCATTATAATTTAAATTTATATAAAAATAATTATATATAGTTATTTAATTAATGTACATGATTAATAAATTTACTTGATATTAATAATAATTGCACAATCGCATGGTCACATCACATACTCAGGTACCGTTCAGAATACACCAGAAGGTGTTGAAATGGAATCAAACAAATAAATGATTTCTACGCCCAAAGATTTGACCTTTTTAGGGCAGGGCAGATCACAGATCGATCAACAAATCAATCTTATTTATTTTATTTTTTTTTATAGATAGGTATACACCTGCAGACCACAGATCTAAAATTCATCAATGTAAAGTGTTCTATCACGACAAAACCCTTATCACCAATGAGTTTTATCAGAAATTAGGAAGTTTTCCCAGTTGTCAATGGAACACATTGTCAATGGGTTTCTCTCACTTGTCCACTATGAGACTTGTCCTAGTTATGAACTTTTAAGGCTTTTTTTAGCTATTTATATACATATATAAATACATATAATAATTTATTTATATAAATAGAATAGTTAATATAAAGTTTACACAAATATATAAATCTGAACTGTATAAAATTTTTGTTTGAACATAGAATTATTAACTAAACTTTGCCTGGGGATGTTATCCACTGTCGGTCCCAAGCTCGGATAAAGGATAAGGGTTGTGTTAGGTACCCGACAGCCAACGTAAAACTTAGTCGGATCCAAAACATGAACTCTAAACAAATTATGAAAAATCGTTTGGGCGTGGGCGTAATCCTTCATAGCGACGCGCTACACTGCCCCCGTGTAGTGACAAGTGAGCTAGGGCCGCTGCATCTGCGCCCGGATGTAGTGATAAATGAGCAAGGGTTTCCGCATTTGCTTGGACGAATGTGGGTAAAGAAGCTAGTCCAAAATCAAAATCAAAACCAAAATCAAAATCAAAACCAAAACCAAAATCAAAAACAAAATCAAATTCAAAGTCAAGGCCAAAAACAAAATCAAATCCAAAGTCAAGGCCAAAAACAAAATCATAGATTAAGAATTGGGTCATGAAACATAGGAACATTAACAGGCAAAACTATGGAAGTGGTGGATGTGATGATTAGGAGAAAAATTAATATTATATGCCTTCAAGAGACGAGATGGGTAGGGAAAAAAGCAAAAACTTTATCAGAAGCTGGATATAAAATATGGTACACAGGAAATGATCGAGCGAAAAATGGAGTGGGGATTATTATGGATAAAAGCTTAATAGATGAGGTAGTGGATGTAAAGAGAATAGGGGATAGGATTATTATGGTGAAGATTAGTCTAGGAAGAATGACTATGAATATCTTTAGTACATATGCACCACAAGCAGGGTTAGGTGATGAGATAAAAGCAAAATTCTGGGAGGACCTAGAGGGACTCATACAAATGATACCAAGAGGAGAGAAAGTGATTATAGGAGGTGACTTAAATGGGCACGTGGGTAGAGACGGAAACGGATATAGAGAGGTACACGGAGGGTATGAAAAGGTATCGAGATCATCAGAATGACCTACATATGGTGTTTATAGATCTAGAAAAGGCCTATGATAGGGTCCCTAGAGAAGTATTATGAAGGGTTTTAGAGAAGAAATGAGTCAAAATAGCCTATGTACAAGCCCTTAAGGACATGTATCATGGTGTAGAGACAAGGGTCAGAACATGCGGAGGGAATACTGAACCATTTACAACTACAATAGGATTGCATCAAGGTTCTGCACTAAGCTCATACTTATTTGCCCTAGTAATGGATGAACTCACTAAAGATATTCAGACAGATGTGCCATGATGTATGCTATTTGCAGACGACATAGTGTTGGTGGATGAAACAAAAGAATGAGTGAACACTAAGCTTGAGTTGTGGAGAAACAATTTAGAATCTAAGGAATTTAAATTAAGTAGAAAGAAAACAGAATATATGGAATGCAAATTTAGTAAAAATGCAAGAGTGGATGATGTTATAATAAAATTAGAAGACCAAATCCTACAAAGAAAAGACCATTTTCGATATTTGAGATCAGTGATTCAAAAAGATGGAGAAATCCACGAGGATGTTGCACATAGAATTAAGGCAGGTTGGCTAAAATAGAGAAATGCATCGGGGTGTTATGTGATGGTAAAATCCCATTAAAATTGAAAGAAAAATTTTATAGGACAGCTATAAGACCAGTCTTGCTGTATAGCTCAGAATGTTGGGTAGTCAAATACCAGCATAAGCAAAAGACGAGTGTAGCGGAGATGAGGATGTTAAGATGGATGTACGGACATACAAGAAATGATAAAATTAGAAATGAAGTTATTCGTAATAAGGTCAGAGTAGTGCCAATCGAGGAGAAGATGAGAGAGACTAGACTAAGATGGTTTGGTCATGTGAGAAAGAGACTAAGAGACGTTTCTGTGAGGAGAGTTGATGAAATGGAACAATTAATCACAAAAAGAGGTAGAGGTAGACCCAAAAAGACTTTGGGAGAGACATTAAAATTTGATATGAAATATATGGATCTAAATGAGGATATGACAAAAGACAGAAATACATGGAAGTCTATAATTCATGTAGCCGACCCTATATAGTGAGATAAAGGCTGGATATGTTGTTGTTGTTGTATAGAATTATTAACTAAATCATAATATATCTTAATACATCTGATACAAAGTATAATTATGTTTTTTCATTATGGTTACTTTTTAATGAATATATTTATACAAATAAAAATGACATGTCTATTTTGGTCATTTTCATCACTTGTTAACAACCTTAAAACTTTTGTTTTACCAAACATTCTCATTAACTTAAACTAGTGGATCACCCATGCGATGCATGGATGAATGGATATCATAAAAAAAAAAAAAAATTATTAAAGTAAAAATTATATAATTTAATAGTTACAATAAATGAAAATCACGATAAAGAAGTAAAAAATAAATAAAATAACTGTGTTACAATCATGAAAATACAACAAAAAGATTATAGATTTTGAAAGATTTTCTTATATGCATTCAAGGGTAGACAAACAATTAAAAGCACATAACTCTATTCTGAAACCATGTAAAAATAAACCTAAATTAACATGTAATACAATAAGCAATGCGTAAAAAATAAAAAAATTACACAATAATAGGAAAAAAAAAATAAACGATAACCAACCTCTTTATTTTGAAATATGCATTCAAGGGTAGACTTTTTTTGGGGGGCATTTTTACTTGTATTTATCTCATATGTGCAAACCACACGAACTCTCAAGGCCTAATTTTTTTTAGTTGCATTCACATCACTCACTTGACAGAATAGTGATGCTATGTTACACCAGAAGACCAAATTGGGTAAAAAAATACGGTTAAAATTTAATAAATAAAAGTAAAGAAGAAGAGAAAATTTGAAAAGAATAATCGAGAAAGGAGAAGAGAAGAAATTGAAGGGTTGAACGGGAATGGAGAGGAAGAAGAGAGAGATATATTTACTTTCTTTTATTAATTTCTCTTCATTTAAATTCTCCTATTTCTCTCAATTTATCAAATCACATGCCACCATTAAGTTTCTCTTTTTTCCCACGCTTTGCCACACAATTTGAATCTTACTCACTTAATATAATTTTCAAAACACAAATTTAATTTGCATTTAATTTCTCCAAGTCCAACATATAACACATCTTCAGTGTAGATTAATGGGAAAAAGCAGAATTAAATAAATGACAATAATCAATTAAATTGAAAAATAAAATTATGACATTTAAAATTATAAAAAATAATTTTAAATTAATTAAATTGTATGTAAAATAAAAATAATTTAAATAATCAATTAATTATATAAAATAATAATAATCAAATTTTCAAAATTAATTATCCATACATGACTTTACATATTTCTCCTAATAATTAATTATCACATTTAAGACATGTCAAATTTTTAAGGAAGTAAAAAAAAAAAAAAATTTAAATTTTTTTTATAACATTTAAGTTATATATAAAATTATAATATTTAAAATTATAAGAAAAATAATTTAAATTAATTAAACTATATATAAAATAAAGATAATTTAAATAATCAATTAATTATATAAATGATAATAATCAAATTTTCAAAATTGATTATCCATGACTTTACATATTTCTCCTCGCAATCAATTATCACATTTAATACAGGTCAAATTTTTAAGAAAGTAACAAAAAAAAGTTAAAAAAATAAAATTATAATATTTAAATTATATATAAAATTATAACATTTAAAAATTTAAAAAATAAATTTAAATTAATTAAACTATATATAAAATAAGAATAATTTAAATAATCAATTAATTATATAAATGATAATAATCAAATTTTCAAAATTAATTATCCATACATGACTTTACATATTTCTTCTGATAATCAATTATTATATTTAAGACAGATCAAATTTTTAAGAAAGTAACAAAAAAAATAAAATTATAACATTTAAAATTATAATTTAATTAAATTTAAATTAATTAAACTATATAAAATAAAGATAATTTAAATAATTAATTAATTATATAAATGATAATAATCAATTTTTTAAAATTAATTATACATACATGACTTTACATATTTCTCCTCGCAATCAATTATCACATTTAAGACATGTCACATTTTTAAGAAAATAACAAACAAAAATAAAGTTAAAAAATAAAATTATAACATTTAAGTTATATATAAAATTATAACATTTAAAATTATAAAAAAATAAATTTAAAATAATTAAACTATATATAAAATAAAGACAATTTAAATAATTAATTAATTATATAAATAATAATAATCAAAATTTTAAAATTAATTATCCATACATGACTTTACATATTTATCTTAGCAATCAATTATCACATTTAAGACATGTCACATTTTTTAAAAAACAAAAAAAAATAAAGTTAAAAAATAAAATTATAACATTTAATTTATATATAAAATTATAACATTTAAAATTATAAAAAAATAAACTTAAATTAATTAAACTATATATAAATAAAAATAAAATAAAAAATTTACTTGAGAGTCAGTATTCAACAGTATTACCTAATATCTTAAGATTTCTCCCGATTTAAAAAAGTCTCATTTTTCTGTAATTTATTTCAATTAAAATTTTATGTTAATATTTAAACATTAATAATATGGATAAATTAATAATATTTATCTTGACTCTTCATATACCAGCATGATTACACATTCTCCAAACACTATTTAGTTATGAAAAAACCATTTACATGTTCCAAGAACTACATATTTCAAGAATTACATCTCTAAGACTTAATTAATGACCTATAAAAATTATATTTCAAGTAAGAAAAAAAATTAAAAAAATATAATAAGATATCAAAATAGTAATTGGAAATGAGCGGGAAAAAATTTGACGGCTGTTTTGTTATAATATATATATAGATACTACATAACTTAAAACTTTAAAAGACTTGAAAGCTAAAAAAAACTTAAAAACTCTCTTTTAAAAAAAAAAATCCTTGCCAAACAATCTTTAAGAATGAGTTGTAACTTATAAGAACCCTTTTCAGAACAAGATCAAACAGTAACATTGGTGAATCCATATAAATTAAATTAAAGTAGATAATATTTTATAAGGAGCCAGCAGTATTTTAACAGCATGTGTACATAACCAAAAAAAACTATGACAAAATTAACAAAAATTTAGGAAAAGGCTGAAAGAAACTAATGCAGGAAGGGTAAGCCTACGCAGGAGAAATAGGAAAGATCCCTAATGGAGGGTGTAAGCACCCCCGCCCGGATATCCCAAGCACCCGGACTACCCGAACGAGAGCGCCTACGGGAGGAGAAAAGAATGAGACACCAGACAAAAACCACCCCGGCATGCATACTCAAAGATGAGAGCAACGGAAGCGAAGAAAAACACATGCATGCACTACGGGTACCCCGCTAACACAGCGGTCACAAGATAAATAAACAAACACAAACTCCTGTGCCGAAATACACAAGACTCGAGAAAACACCTGGCACAGTAGAAAATAATAGAGTAGACCCTACACAATCATCAAAGTTGACAGGGATTGACGAGACTGCCTGTACACCACACCGACTCTGCCGTTAAAGCTGACTCCCTTGCCATGGCCCACGCCGCCACTACCTGGAATGATGGAAAGCAAGATGAGTCGAGAGACTCAGCAAGCATAAGGAAGAAAAGGCTGAAGGCTACACAAAACCAGAAATCTCACCCCAGAATAAACCCCCAGGTACACACAAGCCATGAGACGCTACAACACAACAGCTCAATAGCATAACAAAATAAAGGCACATACCGGTCCTTGGGGCCCACATAAGACACTTGGCACCCAAGTCCCATACCAACCTGCCGCTGCCCTGAAAGGCAACAAATATCTCCACAAACCTGCGCGCGCTGTCCCAGGCCGGTACTCCCGTCACCTGTATCCGTCGGTACTCCCGACAACCGAGCCAAAGGCTCCCTCGGAACGGTACTCCCGTCCGAGAACTAAAAACTACCAGTATCCATGCAATGCACATAGAAATGCAATGGCGTAGTGAGCATCAACGTGATACAAGGCGCCCATACATCCAGGCATCAGGCCATGCTCCGCCCACATAGTAAACCACACGCCATGCATATGCTCGCGGTGGATGCAACCTAACCAAACTAGAATGTCCGTGTCCAAGCATACTCAATAAATGAATATCCCAACATGCATCCCGTACCCATGTGCATATCAAATCATGAACAGTAATACAATGTATCTAATCATGCAGTAAATCACATACCGGCAGAGCTAGTCATCAGTGCCCGGCACCGGTCAACGGCCAGTGACTAGGGGTGTCCACCCGACGGTCCACATCAGGGCCGTACCATAGTCTACCCCAACGTCACCAACAACCGACCCTTGCCCCACTGCTCGAAAGCTCTAACCGAACCATAAATAAATTTGAGAAAAACTGTAAATAAATCCAATAAAATCGTAATTAAACCCTCACGTCTAGGAACCTAGTCCCCAAACTGGTTCAGCATCATTCCCGAAAGGAGTGGAGGCGGTACAAACCCCCGTAGGCTCACAACGGATAAAATTATAGAAGCCTCGAATTTAATTTAAATTAGAACAAATGAATAATAATTTAACAAATAAGGTTAGGAGCCGAATTAAAGTAAGGGAGAGAATAAAGTACAGGAAATCACGGGGTCTTTCATGGGATTTAAAGATCAGGAAGAGAGGGTTAAGAGCTTGCCTTTACACAGCCGTTTCTTGCATTTCTTGCACTCCCGCTGCGAAGTAAAACATTTAATAGCGATTAATAAAACCCTGACTCGCATTTAATTAAATCTAACCGTGTAATATAAATAATTTAACCGCCAAAATTCCACGTAGGCACACCGTAAATAAAACCCCGACAAATCTTATATTTGATTTAAATTATATTACATCAATAACATCCTCAATATATATATACTTAATTGATTAATATATAATAAAATTAACTTAACGCATCCTAATATACAAACAGTGGCATAAGTTCCTTTTCTTTTCTTTTATTCTAATTTCATCTAACTTTATTGCCCAGCACACGCAGTGGCCTTCACGCCATACACTGTGTTTACACACGCACACACATATATATATATATATATATAATTAATACGCGATATCGAAATGAGTTAAGGAAAGGTGAGGGATTTATAAAATAGAAAGAAATCACAAAGGTAGATGAGAGCTTGCCTGTATCTAGCCGTTTACAGCGTTTTCACACTTAAACATCACCAAATTAAAACACGTTGTAAATAGATTAAACTTCCAAAATTAATAAAATTAGGCCCAAAATAAAATTTTAACCGTAAAGAATGTTTAATACATATTTACTTACGTACCTGGCTAATTAAATCGCGATCAACCACATTAAATCTTGAAATTTTCCCCAAAATTTCCCTCTTTTCTTCGCTATGCGTCTGTTCCTTCTTCTCCCATTTTTCCTTCGATTCTGCTGGCTCGGAGACGCCCGAAACGGGCTTAAAAATGGCCCAAAACAAGTGGCCAGAAGGCAGCCACGTGGCAGCCTGTGGGCTGCGCTGGGAAGCCACCGCCTCAGGGACGAAACGACGTCGTTTCAGTCCCTTATTGGCTGATTTAAATCAGCCCATTTTCCTCCCCTCGCTCGAACCCGCGACCTGCTGCTCCCTCGTGCGCGCGCGCGACCGCGCGATCTAGCTGCATTCTTCAACATATATACACACTAAATTAACTTTAAGGTAATCCCACAACAGTTCCAGAAATTACATTTAAACCTTCATACTTTCATAAGTTCTCACAAACACCCCCCACATTCAATTTAATTAATTAAATAAATTTAATTTAGATAAATTTAATTTACACTTATATTATTTTTGGGATATTACAGAGGGTCCCTTGGACCTTTTTTGGGAAAAGGGCCTGTGAGAATGACTGGTTGCAGGGCAATTTTGTAGGGCTGAGGGCATGTTGGGGGGACTCCTTGTCATTTACTTCTCATTATTGATTATTGGTCTTTTTGTTGGATTCCCACTATGGAGACATCCCCCTTCCCATGGCCACGTATTTGTACATGCCTAGTGATTTTTATGCCAAAATAATGGAACCATATTGATCCAAAAAAATATATATATATGTACACACACATAGACATACAGACAGATACATGCAAAAGACGACAGAATAGTTTCCCTGGATTTGCAAGCTGACGTATTCCAGCGTCTTTATTCTCAACATAAATAAGATCCTAATCTTCTTGGAGATCTAAGAGATAAGATTATCAAGCTTGATTTTTAATTCAAATGCATAGTTGGAGATGAGATGACATATACATGTGTGTACTAGTAGTGATACATAATTGGTGCAATTTTGTACTACTAGTTAATATATATAAAAATAAAATGATAAAAGACACTTACCACTCCACTACTAGGAAAAAAGGTTTTCTATACAAAAACATACAAATAGACTAACCAACAACCTATTCTTGGATTTCCATTACTCTTATCCTTAAGGACAGAGTAGAGTTGTTTTTGGCCAATTGAGATAAGTTGTGTCTGCCTATTCTCTCAATAATTTATGTTTGATTAAAGCTGACATTTTGAGGAGGAGGTTCTTCTATTCATTTAAGGGCAACATTTTGTACGGTGTATTTTTATGTCAAAAGGTCCCTACCCAGAATTTTTGGGCATATCCCTCCCTGTTTTGGCCATTATAATTGAGAGATTATTCTAAGCTTCCTGTTGGAGTTGCAAGAAGTTAACATTTGATTGTTACAAGGCTATCTGGGGCTAAAATCATCTCAAGGTTGATTGATGATTAAAAGATTTTTTGATATTTCACAACAAAAAAAAAAAAAATTGTATTCTTTTGCGTTTTCATTAGTTTTCGAGTAGTGTTGCTATATTTTATATTACTACAAAAGGAAAGAATTTTATTTTATTTTTTATCAGCTATTATAACTCACGTTTAATAATTAACTATAACAGCAATGGTCATAGATATTAAAATTAGACTGACATAATTGATGAAACAAGTTAAACTTCTAACTATAGTCACCAAGCCAGTCCCGTTCAGAACAAAGGGAAAAGAATGTGCTTCAACCGATCAAACCCAATCAGAACCGAATAATTTTATTAGTTTATTTATTTAGTTTGCCTAGTTTATATTTTTTTTGTTTAAACTGTTAAATAACCCACAAATTTTTTTTAAAAAAAATATTTTATAAGTGATGTTTGTTAACCGAGATAAAAAAAAAAATTGAAAAATATTTTAAATAAAAATATATTTTATTATATTTATCTGATAACCCTATCACCAAAAAGAAATCACATGACATCTATCTAACATTTTATAAATAAATTTATCTGAATTTTTCATATGAAATTTTTTGAGGGAATATAAATAAATTTATTTAAAATTTTATAAATAAAAAAATAATCCATATGCTCCCCATTTAATAAAATTATAATTTTTAATACATTCTAAAAAATTCAACAAACAATCTAATATAAATTTTAAAATATTTTTTAACTTTATTTTAATCATCTGTAAAATATTTTAATTTTATTTTAATATAATATGTATATATATATTTATATACAATATGTGTATATATATATTT
Source organism: Diospyros lotus (assembly GCF_014633365.1). Lineage (NCBI taxonomy): Eukaryota > Viridiplantae > Streptophyta > Magnoliopsida > Ericales > Ebenaceae > Diospyros > Diospyros lotus. The sequence continues at coordinate 38,510,093 of NC_068340.1, forward strand.
ATTTATAAATATACACGCATAACAATGTTTTAATATAAATAATTTATTAATTTTAATATAAATAATAATTAACTTAAAATTTTAAATTAATGAGTTATTTTATATCTTTTGATAATTAATAAGTTATTTTCATCCTTTTTATTAACCAAACACAGAAAAAAGTAGAAAATTATTTTCCGAAAAAACCATTTTATACCCTAAGGGGAGAGGTTTTAGTCTTTTAAACAAATTTTAATTCGATAGTCACAACGTAATGATAACATGACCTGAAGTTGAGGGGGCGTAAGTTCAGGTCCAAAATTAACTTTTATGGGTTTATGAAAAATAAAAACTACATGTGAATGATTTCACCATCAATTCTCCAGAAAATTGAGAAAACTAAAACCAATTTAATTTTTTATTTTACTAATCTATTCTCGAATTTTTTTGCCAAAAAAATGATAAAATTATTTTTTTTTTTTTTTTTGTTCAACCTACAAAAAATTAACAAAATCAGAAAGTTCAAAAGAAACATAAACTAAACAAATATTAAAAAATTAAAAAAAAAATCAGCAGACGCAACATCTTCCTCTTTCACCTCTTCTACTGTATCATTCACCACTATTATTTGATCATCAGTTTTTCATCTTCTTCGATAAAAAAGGGGCAAATGATCAAAATTCAATTTTTGGGCACATACGATTCAAATAAGTATGTTCATAGTAAAGCATCTAGCAGTCAAGATTGCTTCAAATATTGCTGATAATACTAGTCATAATAACAGATTTTTTGTACACATTATTTTCTTGAGGTTAGCCACCAGAATATACCACTTCTACAATAATACAATTTAGTAGAAGCAGGTCACCACGCAAATCCACAACTAAAATGGCTACTGACAGAGATCAGTTGGGTCGGGCCAACATAATCTGGTTAAGTCATAATAGACTTGTTCTTGAACCAGGCCCTCAAGAGAGAAGCGAGAGCAAAGTATGGTATGCGATTTGAAGCAATGGCATTCCTTTCTCTCAAATTACATCAACAAAACATGAAAACATAGCTATGATCCTCTTGGCAAAACCCTAACCCCCAAGTACACCATCTAGCAAACTTTAGCGCACTATATAAGATCAATGATATAAATTTTAACTCATCACCTTATCTTTTGTAATGCCCTTGTAAGTTGTAACTCATATGACATCTACACATCTCCCACAGTTTTTCTTAAACTTCCTCAACCTATTTGGTTACATACTTATTCCACTCTGTCCACACTCAACCAAGGAGCCTTTATTTTTTTCACACAAAGAAAAAATTTTAATCATGTCCCACAGATCTCATCCCTAGATGACAAAAATAGACCCCACAAAGAATTTATTGTCATCCAAGCAACTTTCTCCTTTCTATCATCCGGATGCAAGCGAATAACTTGGGGCTTCGTCTTTCTTTCAATGAGATGTCTTCTATTACTCTTACAAATAGCAAAAAGAGAAGCAAAATGTGATTCAGTTGGAACCTATCGCAAAATAGAGGGAGACAGAGAAAAGAGGGGAAGGGAGGGGAATCAAAAACAAAAGATTGGCAAAGCATAAAAAAGGGACTGGTAGCACCCGATATGGTTAGGTATATAACCGCACAGTTGATATTTAAATTATAAACCAGTTCAGTTAATATGAACAAAACACGCAAGTAGCCACACAAAACCCAAGTTTAAAGGAGGAACAGCGCGAATATTAGACACTTGGACCCAACAAACAAAACACTTCACGTCCCCCGAGACAATCGTTCTCATAACGAAGAAACAGGTTGTAATGGAAAAGACACAGACTCACCCCTTAAGATATTTTTGCCCTGGAAAAGTCCATCTCAGGATGCTGCATGAATCCCAGTAACAACTGTGGTTAGTGATCTTGTGTTTGGGGAGAGGGAGGGAGAGAGAGAGAGAGAGAGATTTAAGTGCTCACCTCAGACATGAATTTCTTGAGAATCTCTTGTTTCTGCATCTCATCACTTGTTGGAAGGCCCATGGACTTCTGCCGCTGGTCAAACTGCAGGAGCAGCAAAGATGAAGGCACAAATATCAAAAGACAAAATGAGAAAAATGAGGGTGACAGAATCAAACAACAACAGCGTTATGTTTACCTGGCAAAATTCAAAAAAGAAATAACCAATAACAAGATGAGCAAGAAAATACAGAATAGTGAGGCAAATATAAGAAATCCCGCAGTAATTGAGGAGATCATAAAACTGATTCGTACAAATTGAGGAGACCATAAAGAATATCATACTGGCAATAAAAGTGATTCGTACAAATTGAAACAGGCCCAAAAAAGGGGCTCCTTATGAAAAGAAAACCTTGGTCAGCTAATTAACAGAGCAAAATTGTCTCGTACCATCGAGGTCATCAAAATTAACTATTTCCCCCTGTCACACTAACCAAAGAGGAAGTGAAACATTTGGGTGTCATTTGGTTTTATTAATGTTTCCAATTTAAAATTTTCTTTCTCAAAATTTTGAAAAAAAGAAAAAAAAGAAAATGTCATTTCACTACGTGTTTCTGTTTTCAAAGAAAAATGTCAGTTTTCTTTTCTAAAGAAATATATTAAATATATTTTTCAACACAGAGCCATCTAACTATAGTTTCCATAGGCAACAAAATCAAAAGTTTAAATACATTAAAATTGGTAGTAAAATCAAACAGGCTGCTTGTGACCTACCATCATCTTTTCCACAGTGGATCGTGTCTCTGGGTCCAAATCAGAAAGCTTGCTGTTTTCAGGTTCTACCTTCTGAGTGTCAATTTCAGGATCACCTTTTACCAAACACTTCCACCATTCCATTTGGTTATGTTTTGTAAGAAGTATAGAGATGGATTTCTGATCCTCTGCATCAAATATTGGTTGCCAATGTAATCAATGTTCAATTATTGTAATTAGAAGAGATAATAACTAGATTTACAGCATTTCCCTAAAAACAGTGGAAATCCATATAATAACATCAGCTACAAATACAAACACAAGATTGGCAAGTACACACACATGAACAAGAAATGTCCTAATACTTGGTAATGAATAGCATACCTAAGCTCCAGAAGCAATCTTCAACCTTGACAGGTTGAAACAGTTCAGCCTGCAAATAAGATGAATAGCAGAAGAAGAAATCTTCATGAGCCAAAATTCAGTATACACAAGCTTCAAAAGACAGCACTGCAGCCTAAGTCTATTAAGAAACTGGTAACTTTCAACTTACATCAATTATTGGGGGCTGACCCTTAAGTCCAACTTTCAGATGGTTCTTCTTTATCTCGCATGCAATAAATCTTGATTTAGTTCCTGGAGGGACTGGAATATTGACTGTAACTTCTTGCAAGGTTTGGCTCCACGAATAGTTATCCAAATCAAGACCATTTCCTTTATTTGGAGCTGGTAAAGTATTTCAAATAGAATATTAGATGCAAACTATTGATCTGGACAAAAATAACAGCAACTTCAAAAAGTGTTCCTCCATGAATAGACATTCAAACTAAATCCACTGTTGCAAGTGACAACATCACCCAAATGAGGAAAGATACATGGGGAAAAGCACAATTACTTTGTGCAATATTGCAGCCACCTACAAGCCATTGGTTACTAAAACTTGCAGTGCTCCACATTTTTTTGCTACAAACTTCTTTCATTTCATCTACTCAATTCACAGATAGAGATGTTGGTTATCCCATGTGTTTAAACCATATCAATCAAGTCTTGCACACTTTATCTTCAATAAGCACCACCTCTAACTTTAATAAGAATAATCTCCACACTAATACTACATTTTTTTATGTAACTACATATTTATCATAATATTTTCATTTCAGGTATGCTTATATTTTATATAAGTTAACACTTAACTACCAACATTTCAAGCTATATGATAAAAATGACTCCGTAACCTTAAAAGGGATTTAAAATGTGGAACACACTTCTCTATTTAACTATCATACTTTGATTATGTGAGTAACATCTTTTTTATCTTCCATTCTAAAAGATTGGTCTTTTTGGAAATAACTCATGTTCAAGTCTCATTCAACATGATCTACATTTGATCATGTGAGTAAAAACACAACATACCAAGCCTTTATCCCACCATGCAGGGTTGCCTAAATAAATTAGACTTCAATTCATTTCTACACAGTCTTATCTTTTACAAGACCCGTATCCTTAATATCAAACCAAAGTGTCTCCCACCAAGATTTTTTGGTCTTCTTCTACCTCTTTTGCTAACTACTCATTCATTCCATGAACTCTCCTAATAGGAGCCTCCACCAGTATTCATCTCACATAACCAAATAATCTCAATCGCATCTCTTGCATCTTGTGTCCGAAAGGATCTACTTGGACCCTATTATGAATAACCTCATTTCTTATTTTATTTTTCTGTGAGTAACATCATCAATAATCTTCGCCTATTGTCCCATAAAACAAAATTAGTCTTGTTTCTGTCTGATGTTCGACAAATGCAAAGCAATTTTTCCTTGGAGTTTTTTCCCTCCAAAATCATAACATCCATGCACATTGCATTATCCATTCATTTTCCATCCACATAGCCATCAGATGTACAGATCAATGTGTGTGTGTGTGTGTTTAATTCTACAGCCATGCTTCAAATTCCTACACTATCGATGTGTGTGTGTATTTAATTCTACCTACATTATCTATGTTTATTCTCGAACAGGACAGGGCACGACATTAACTAGCACAGGTAAGGCAACAGAAAAGGCCCAAGATACTATCTATTCTGCCTTTGTCTATACAAGCACACATCAGAATCAAAATTTGAAAAACTACAGACCAGCTCAACACTACCTTTTCACAATCTGCCTAGCGGTCACAAAATAAAGCAACTTGAGCAAGATACTGTGGACTGAATCCAATGGGACTAAACAAAAATTCAAATCGATCTCATCAATATAACAGATAAAAGAAGAGGGATAATAAGAACGCTACATTGCTTGCGGTCGGAGCTCTTCTCATCCTTCTTCTCTTCCTTCGCGCTGACAGATGCCGAAACCTTCGACTCTTCGGCGCGTTTCTCGTCCTCGGCCTTCTTCTGCTTCTGCTTCTCCTTCTCCTTCTCTTTCTCCTTCTCCTTCCTCTCAGCGGCGTCCACCTTGTCCTTCACGCCGCGAACCAGAGCATTTACGTCCCTAATCACGGATTCGCTCTTGAACAGATCGGACTCGCGAGAGACGAATTCGAAAACCCTCTCCAGAAACCCTAAAGGCTGCGAGGGGTCCAGCTCGGCGGTGAACTGCTTTGTTGTAGACGACGATGATGAGTTGGAAGGCTTCTGTTGATCTTCTGGTTCTTCGTAATCGGAGAGCACGGCCATGGTGTTCCGGAAGATTAGATCTTTGATTGGGGTTTTAGGGTTTTGGAAAAGAAGAAGGGCCGGGGTCCCGTTGGACTATGTATGAAAGGCGAGACCTCGTTCCTGACACAGGGTTCGAGCAACTGGCAGAGGATTCCAGAACATCCTGCTTTCTCATTTCATCAATCAATCGGTGGAAGGATAAAATGGAAATTTCACACTTCCGGCCAATCACTTCGACTCACATTTTCGGTCCACCTATTTGCTATTGCCTATTACCACCCCATTAATTTTCATTTTATTGATGAAAATCAAATCACAATTTACAATTTTACACAATATAAAATTTATATATATATATATATATTTTTGTAAAAAAACATATTTTACAATTTACACCCATTATTAAACTTTGTTACACTTACAAGGCAAACCTAACACTTTATTTAAAACTATTCTAAGAAAATAAAATTATTAAGATTATTATTATTTTTTTTTTTTTGGTTCAATGTTTGCACTAAGGCTTCACTCTCTACCCTTATTGTGCATTTTTGATTAATTTATAATTTTAGATTTTATATAATATGATATAATTTACAATTTTTTATTTCATAAACCTCAACCAGATGGTAAGCTATTAGCTATGTTTTTTTTTTTTAAATACAAACCAAATAAAACCAAACTCACTAACACTAATCCAATTTAATTTCACTAAGTGAACTAAATTATTCAGCCCCTAATGCATCACTTGTAGTGTTAGTTCACATTTTATGGGCTTGGGCCCTTGTGACTATGAATGGTCCAGTGGACGATTTGGGTGCAACTTTCTAGTATTTATTTGGTTACATAATATATTGAAGTTTATTTTTAGGTTGGAAAAGTACCCTAACTCATCAATTAATTTTAAAAATTATGCATAATTATATTATAATAGTTTAATTAAAAATAAAAATACTAAACTAAGTTTTAAGTGCAATAAAGCGGTGTTAATTAATGATTTAAGAGGGAAAATGTGAGAAAATATAACTACTAACCCTATTTAACCTGATTGAAATTTAATTTTATCTTTAGATTGTGAAAACAAAATAATTTTGAACTTTTGAAATTAGAATCATAAAACGCAGTGTTTGAAAATTTAATCAGAAATCATATTTACAAATAATAAGAAATCACAATTATTATTTTTAAGTATATATTGAATAAATTTTGAGTACACTTAATAGCCTATAAGTCACATATACTAAGCAAACCAATTATTTTTGTTTAGTATGATTTAATACAGAAGAGTATATTACTTAACTATTATATTAAATCGTGAATGTTACAAAGATTTTGTTTAGTATGATTTATAGAATAGTTTAAGTTAAATCAAACATCTCTAAGTATTCTAAATCTAATAAGGATTTTAATTGTTTTTGCTTAGTGACATATTAGTTTAACTTGATAGGTTAATATTGAGTTCATAACAAAACTTATTATCTAAACTATAAAATTATAATCATTATTTTAGCACAATAAGAGGAGGGGGTGTAGCTCATATGGTAGAGCGCTCGCTTCGCATGCGAGAGGCACGGGGTTCGATTCCCCGCACCTCCAAAATAATCTTTTTTATTACTATTTAGATAAAATAAATATTTATTTCAAAGTCATTGGATAAATATTAAATTAATATATTCTATATCAATGGGGTACAGAATTTTAAAGGCCTACGAGTCACGTCCATCCTCACCAGAGCCCACCCCCCTATTGGGTAGTTTTGGGTTTTGTCTCAGACAAAATTGGGCATGATCTGATTGCCCAACAAATCAAATAAGTTTTTTCAATCAAGACATATATATGTTGTTAGTGATGTTGTTATTATCTGCGTGGCGTGGCTCGTCACATGCCTATGATCCTTCTTCATTCAACAAAATTTAAGGTTTATTATATCTATTTTAAATAAATTGAGTTCATCGAATATATATATAATTATCAAAATTCAATACAAATTGTCACGCCCGTATCAATCCCCACACTGTAGCGCATCCACTGCAGCTTTATCTGGGATTGAGATGAATTGTAAAAAGTGTGTTTTAAAAATTCATGAAGTTTAATTAAACAAATTTTAACTTGGCTTAGCTTCAAAACTCAAGCCCAAACATACCTCCGATATTAATGTAGATTTATGAGGATGACATTGGTCATTGGGGGCATGATATGATTGAACAACAAAAACATTTAAGACTCAATAAATGTTAATGATGTTACTATTATTATTATTATTATTATCTGTTTATATAACATTTGAGCCTTACACTCAATTCTCTAAATGAATCAAATTTATTATAATTGAATAAAATTGGCATATCAAAACTCAAAGTTAATCTTCCTCGTCATAGCCCACTCACTATACGAGTTATTGATACGATTGAGCAATAAGAAAGGTTGGTTTAAAACACCAGACATGCTATTAATGATAGTGGTATTATTATTTGTGGTTATGGGCAATTAATTAATATAAAAAAAAACTATATATTAAACCATGTAATCGGTGTGCAATAATGACAAATAATTTAATATAATATATGTCAATTTCGTGTTCCGGGCTTTGCACTTATCACAGAGTCTCGTCTCTTCAGTTAATGCATTATGAGCTCTTTTATAACGACTCGATAATTCAAGCTCGAAAAATCGCTCTCGATCGTTTGATCTGGAGGTTTCGTCTTGAGTGTAACTGTCAAAGCTATCTCGATTTTATAGAATAAAAGTCCAATCGTCACCTTTGCATTTCGAGCTATTCCGAGCTTGAATGCTTGCCCTATCAACCATTCAATCTGGGAGGTTGTGGATCGTACTAACTCAATCGAACCCGACCCGATAAAGGCCCAAGATCCTTATCGGTCCTTCCAACCCAATCTTGATCATGTACTTGTCAACAATGATTATCATCACATTCATACCTACAACACTCTCGTATCCACTATAGGTTTCATCAGCATTTAATGAGGGTCCCATAAGCACCACACTTCTGTCAAAAAGTCTTGTCGACACCTGGTATCTAGAATCCTTTCTTCTCTCAATATAAGTTAGCCTACTCATTAATTAATGTATTATTTTTTCAACCTATCAATACGTATCAACTTAATTCCTTACCCACTTTATTGTTGAAGTATTTTAAAGGTGCCTCCGCCTCTCATTTTGATCAAAGAATCAGCTCTTACATCTCGAAATATCCCATTTAAGAATCCTTTTAGGCCAAAAGGAACAATATGTGGTCTCTGCACCCACACCATATTAATTATTAAGCCTTCTCCTCCAACAACGATAAGAATTCCCGCCGGGGGGGGTGGGCAGTCAAGGCTGTGAATGCCTCTGGGTCCCATCCAACCAAAGGCAATTAAGAAGACCAACCATCTCATAACTCTTCCCAACAAAGCAGAATTTTTCTTCTTTATTTCCACGGTTGGGGCACCCTGAATTTGACCATATAATTGGTGTGAAATAATAAATGGCCCATTTAAATTGCATATTTAAACGATATTTTTAATATGACAACATCATAAAGATTGCGTTAATGCCCATCCCTATATGGGAGGTCTCGAATACTTTTAACTTTCATACCCCTTCGTTAAATGTATCACCCAAATGGAAATTTGATTTATAAGTTCTATTTGAATTAAATGTGATGACCCATAACTCTCCAATCGAAATCTGAAGCGACACTTAGGCCGAAAGAAGGTGGCAGAGCCCACGGCATGGAAAATAAACGCGGCGGTGCCCAAGGGGGCATGTGATACAGCCAGCTATGGCCTGTGGGTGGTGGCTGCTGTTGGGCGCGACCCGACTGAGGAAGGTGAGGCGGCACATGGCCTGTTCAGGCAATGAAGGGGTTTGATTTTGAAGGGCGCTGAGGATGATGTGACCCCCCTCTGCCTTTTTGTTTCTCTACATCGTCGTAATAATAATTCATTCCCCCTCCGAGTACCCGATGGACCTAGACTTGCCTCCTTTCCTCCTTTTTGGCAATTCATCGACGCTTGCCTCCACAAATTCTGTTGTTTGATAGTGACAGTATCCCCTTCTCGTGCCTTTTGATTGTGAGAACATCATCTTGGATGCACTACTAATCATTCTTGAGATTCTGACCTAATTATAAGAATTATTTTTCGTGTTTCAAAAATACCAATAAAATTCTCTATTGTTAAATGACCATTTTACTTTTTATTCTTTTTCATTTTTCATTTGATGTTTTTAAAAAAAAGAAAGAAACAATAGTTGCTAATTGGCAACTAATGCCATGCCAAACCCAAATGTTTCAATCTAGAAGCTAATGGGTTTTAAAGAACAAGAATAGAGAGAGAGGGATGGGTCTTATTGATTCGGAACTTGAGTTCTGATCGCCTAACTAACGATGATGAAATTGAGGTTGATAGTAATCTTTTTTAAAAAGAGAGATGACAGTAACAAATGATAAAGGAAATATCTATAAGAGAAAAGAAATTTCAACACAAGTCAAAAGACTTTGGTTAACCAAAGTGTTGGAATTACTCTTGCTCAAATCTCTAAAAATTAAACTCAAGGACACGCTCTGGCTTGGGGAGTGTTCAAATTGCCCCTAGTCAAATATATGAAATTGGGATAAATTTGGAGGAAAAAAAAAAAAGAGAGAGGGGGTCATTGAACAAAGTAGAAATATAAAATAATTAATTATTTTAAAATTTTAAAATTGTTTAGGGTAACAACAAAAGAGAAAAAGGTGCATTTGAAATCTTAAGAAGTTTGTAAGTACAAAAAATATAGATATTAATTGGTACTTTTTACAAATTAAAAAAATGCTATTAATAGTATCCTTTTATCTTCTTTAAGATATATATGTACTTTGTTTCTACATACTACTTGTTTGAATATTTGAAATTAACCAAAAGAAGAAAAATGAGAGTTAAGAGGAAGTAGAGAAACTGTTGAGTCAACTTGCTTGTATTAATTAAGTTTTGATGATTAATAAAAATATTTTTATGATATAAATATATTTTTTTTCATATAAAAAAATTATTTTGAATTAAAAATATGTGCGAAGAGTAAATTTATTTTAAATTAAAGGTGGATTGTCTTTAAATATGTTTCATTTTTTTAATCATTTATGTCTCAAAAGTTTATGTTTGAATTTTCATTTATTGATAAATATTTTTATTTTTTATGCAAAAAGTATATTTATTTTGAATTAAAGAAAAATTACTATTAGACATATTTTCTCTTTGTCATACAAAAAATAAATTTATTTTGAATTAAAAAGAATTGGTTTTAAACATATTTTCTTTTATTCATGTAAAAAGTAAATTTATTTTAAATTAAATGTAAAACATATTTTCTTATTATTTGAAAAAGTCTAAATATTTTTTGAATTTCAAACTTCATATTAACATTTTCTTTAGTGTCTAAAATGCTTATAAATACCCCAAACTCATCTTTTAAGTATCCATTGCACATATTGCACATCCAAAGCTCCCAAAAGCTCTCAAGATAATTTTCAAGCATTTCAAGGCTCTCAAATATTCATTATTCATCCACCGAAGAGCCACAAGGGAAGAGGAGAAAAGTTCTTCAAGTCTTCTATGACAAATCCGAACTTCTCTATTTGAGATTACAAATTTATTTATTTATTTAAATATTATCGTCTTATATAATTTGTTCTTAATTGATTATTTGTGTCAAAGTGTGGACAAATTATTTATAATATTTAAATTATTATTGAGTATTGTATAGGTTTCCTAAATCCGTTAAAATGTAGGTGAATCTAGTTTCCAAAGTAAATTAGGGATAAAACCTTGATGTAGTAGTTGTCTAAAACCCATTTTAATTTATGTGTGTATATAGTTTCCAACGTGAGCTAATGTGGAAACTTTGATGATTTTGATTTAGTGGAACCCCAAGAATAGTTAGGCCTTGCGATAGTGGATTATGTGTGTGTGGAAATATCGAACCACTATAAAACTGTGTTGTGTCTCATATATAATATTTATTTTTCTTATATCTTGTGGCTTATATTTATTATTAATCTCAAATATAATTTATTATATATATCAAATATATATTTTTTAATAAAATTATTAATTAATATATTTATTAAAATTGAGAAAAATTTTAATCACTTAATTTACCCATCTCTTGAGTGGCCATATCGTAAGAGACCAACAGAAACTAAAAAAAAAAAATCACTAAAATATGAAGAAAATTGATTGAATAATAAATTTTCCTAAAAAAATTATTTTTTTTGTTAGATTAATAGTTCTTATGTTATAATAAAACTTATATAATTAAAATATTTTTGAATATATTATAGTACTTATAAATCGAGGACAAGTCTTAGCAGCAATAATAATAGTAATATTATTTGTTTGTGATAAAAAAAATCATAGAAAAATATTATGTATAAATAGGCCATTGCAAATGTGCGTTTGGTACGGGAAAAGGTTTTAAATTTCTAAAATTCATGACTTGTAAGAATGTTCTTGAAAATTTTTGATTTCTAAAATTTATGCAATTCCATATTTGGTTAAATTTAAATATTTTCAGAAATATTGTGTATTTTTTTATGAAAATTTTATATTCTTATATTTGGTTTAAATACAATCTTCCTAGGAATCCTTGTTTTTTTTTCAAAATTATCCTTATTTGATTTTTTATTTAAAAATGATAAATTCCTTCAAGTATATAAAATATTGGGACCGATGACTTTTTAGGAAATCAAAAAACGTCATTTTTTACACATTATGCATATGTGTGTATATAGATATACATTTTATATGTTTGTAAGAAGGAAGTTATGGCAAAAAATAATCGTAAAAGGGCTATAAAGTTATAAGAGGGTAGGTGATGTTTTAAACTTTTCATTTGTTAAAAAAAATTCCCAAGTCTATAGGAATCTTGGATTCCCAACCCCCTATACAAATCTTTTTATGGGATAGTTGATTAAAAAAAAATATTGAGAATGTTATTTTTTCAGTATTCATTTTTAAAAAAGTTGTACCAAACATGAGAATGTAAATTCTCAATCTAACATTTAGAGGTGAGCAAAAGTTCGGTCAAATCGAACTAACCGAACCGAATCGAAAAGTTCAGTCGATTCGATTCAATTCGATTTTCAAAAAGAGCAGTTCGGTTTGGTTATATTTTTTTAAAAAAATCAGTTATTCGGTTCGGTTCGGTTATTTTGATAAAAATACACAAAAAATCGAACCGAACCGGTGTAGCAAATATCTCTGGCGAACCGAACTGGCCACACACACCCCCCCCGCGCGAACCAAACTACCCCCCTCCCCTCACGTGGGCCATTTTTGTACTCATCTTCGTTATTCTCTCTCTCTCTCGTCTCGCCATTTCTTCTTTACAGATCTGGCGATGGCGAAGACAAAGGCGATTTGATGCTTCATATATCAGGTACTGGCTGTAAGCACCCCCGCCCGGATATCCCCAACCACCCGGACTACCCGAATGGGAGCACCTACGGGAGGAGAAAAGTAATAAACACCAGACAAAGACCACCCCGGCATGCATACACAAAAAAAATAAGAACAGCGGAAGCAAAGCTCAAGACATGCATGCACTATGGGTACCCCGCTAACACAGCGGTCACAAGATAAATAAATAAACACAAACTCCTGTGCCGACATACACAAGACTCGAGAAAACACCTGGCACAGTACGAAATAATAGAGTAAATTCTACTTAGACATCAGAGTGGATAGGGATTGACGAGACTGCCTGTACACCACACCGACTCTGCCGTTAAAGCTGACTCCCTTGCTATGGCCCACGCCGCCACTACCTGGAATGATGGAAAGCAAGGTGAGTCGAGAGACTCAGCAAGCATAAGGAAGAAAAGGCTGAAGGCTACACAAAACCAGAAATCTCACCCCAGAATAAACCCCCAGGCACACACAAGCCATGAGACGCTACAACACAACAGCTCAATAGCATCATAAAATAAAAGCACATACCGGTCCTTGGGGCCCACATAAGACACTTGGCACCCAAGTCCCATACCAACCTGCCGCTGCCCTGAAAGGCAACAAATGTCTCCACAAACCTGCGCGCGCTGTCCCAGGCCGGTACTCCCGTCACCTGTATCCGTCGGTACTCCCGACAACCGAGCCATAGGCTCCCTCGGAACGGTACTCCCGTCCGAGAACTAAATACTACCAGTATCCATGCAATGCACATAGAAATGCAATGGCGTAGTGAGCATCAACGTGATACAAGGCGCCCATACATCCAGGCATCAGGCCATGCTCCGCCCACATAGTAAACCACACGCCATGCATATGCTCGCGCTGGATGCAACCTAACCAAACTAGAATGTCCGTGTTCAAGCATACTCAATAAATGAATAACCCAACATGCATCCCGTACCCATGTGCATATCAAATCATGAACAGTAATACAAGGTATCTAATCATGCAGTAATTCACATACTGGCAGAGCTAGTCAGCAGTGCCCGGCACCGGTCAACGGCCAGTGACTAGGGGTGTCCACCCGACGGTCCACATCAGGGCCGTATCATAGTCTACCCCAACGTCACCAAACGGTTGACCCCTGCCCCACTGCTCAATAGCTCTAACCAAATCATAAGTAAATCCGAGAAAAACTGTAAATAAAACCCGCACGACTAGGAACCTAGTTCCCTAACTGGGTTCAGCATCATTCCGAAAGGAATGGGGGCGGTACAAACCCCCTTAGGCTCACAACGAATAAAATTATAGAAGCCTCAGATTTAATTTAAATTAAAACAAATGAATAATAGTTCAACCAATAAGGCAATGTGCCGAATTAAAGTAAGGGAGGTGATAAAATACAGGAAATCACGGGATTTCTCACGGGAATTAAAGAATACGAGGAAAGGGATTGGAACTTGCCTGAAATCGGCTGATTCCTGTCTCTTTCGAGCTCCCGATGCAAATTAAATCATTTTCTAGCAAATAACACAATCGGGACCCAAATTAATTAATTTTAATCGCGAAAAATTATAATTAAAATATAACATGCTTCTATTAATTTTTACCCACGTACCTGATCACTTCCCATGCCGAAAAATCCCAAAATCCCTTTATTTTTCATATTTTTCCTCTTCTTTTATTTTCTTCTCCTTTTTTCTTCTTCTTCTTCTTCTTCTTCTTCTTCCTCTTCCGCGCCCACTGCTCCAGCGCCTTCTCCTTCTCCTTCTTCTCTTCTTCTTTCCTTTCTTCTTCCTTTTCTTCTTCTTCCTTTCTTCTTCTCCTTCTTCTTCCTTTCTTCCTCTCCTCTGTTCTTCTCCCAGCGGCCACTCCTGTTCATCGTCTTCCCCACGCACCCAGGCAGCCTGCAACAGCGCATGGCCGCGGCCGGCCTTCGCCATCCGGCTCTCCGCTGGTCGCCGGGCCTGCCTCCGGCCATCACCGCGCGCCACCGCGCCTATCCGCCCGCCGCCCTGCTGCTTCGCTTACCCATGGCCGCGGCTGGGTGCTCGGCTGCCATGGCCGAGCTCTCGGCCAGCTCCCATGGCCGCTCTACACCTCGCCTCTCTCTCCCTCTCTCGGTCTCTCCCTCTCGCATGAGCTCTCACCCTCTGCTCCTCTGTTTTCTTCTTTTTTTTTCACCAGAAGCTTCAAGAAGCTTCAACGAGAGACACACAAAAATAACACTTTTTTTTTAAATAACTTAAATTAATTAACTAAATTTAATTTCAGTAAATTTAGTTTACACTTTTATTATTTTTATTATTATTATTTTTTTTGGGGGATATTACACTGGCCGAGCTCTTCGTCTTCATCTTCTCTCTCTCTCTCCACCATCTATCGCTGCATGTCACTGATGGCGAAGAAGAAGACGAAGGCCGGATCTACTAAAGGCTGGATCTACTTACCACGCGTCCTCTTCGGTAAGTTTTCGGCTACTTCTCTTTTATATTGAAAGTTTGAAATGTAGATCTACTAAAATCCAACCATTAGATGGTTTTAATTTTTTGGTACGTGGGTCATTGTGGTTGGGGGAATCCGATGATCGGTTCCGATCATCGGAATCGCCTGCCGACTAGGTGGCCGACAGCAACAGTAAGGCTGGTCTTTTGCAGTCATCTTAGGCTCTGGTTCGATTAGTATGGTTTAGGTTTCAGTTAGTTCAGTTTCAGTTACTTCGGTTTGTTGGGTTAGTTGGTTCGGTTATTGCATGTGATTCGGTTCGATTCATAATTTTTGGTTGGTTTGGTTCGGTTATAACCGATTGCTCACCCCTACTAACATTCTCAAGAATTTAAAAACTTATCTTATACCAAACGCCCTCTAAAAATTCGATAGTTAGGATCATGAAATTGTTTTTAAAAGTTCAGTAGTTATGTGAGTTTCACAAGGTGTTTTTGTTTGAACATGACAATAAATTTATTGATTAAAAATATTATTCTAGAGCTAATTGAAGTTCGCAAGAAATAAAATAATTAAATGACACAAATAATCTTATACTTAACTTATATATTGAAAACTTGAAGGCCATATTAAAATCAATATAAAAAACTTATTACTTCTGGAATAAGAACTTATATATTTATAGAGAAATATGTTTTTTTTTAAATCTCTTAAAATTAAGATTATTTCAAATAATATTTATCTCAATATTCTAAAATCTGCTTAAATTAGAATTTTTATAGATAATGTTTATCTTTGTATTCTGAGATCTTTTTTTATAAAACTTTTTTATCTTATTTTCGCTTTGTTTGGGACCTACCCCATTTATTAGAGGAAAATTACACATTTTTTGTCCAAAAATTATTTTAGACTTTTAAAACTTTTTCGATACTTTAATGGACTTTTTCTTATGATTCAACATTGTTAGATAATTAAACATTTTTAGCTCATCGGTTCGAATATGTTGGAATATAATATAATAAGTGAAACTACTTTTTAGACTTAATTTTTAAAAGAATTCTTGTACGTATTAACTTGTTATTTATTTACTAAATTAAATGTATGACAAGCAATAACCCTACTATATATTAAAAAAATAAACCCGCCCTACTAAGAGCTTTGATTAGTCATTCCTGGCACTTTCAAAATTTCTACGATCTATGACTTTAAGGACTTTGAGAACCTTGAATTTGGTCAAGTAAGACACAAGACAAGTTTGTATTATAGTCATAGAGAACATAATTGTCACCCGCCATGTCACAATCTTCTTAAAACACCTTAATTTCTTTTTCACTATGATCAATTACTTTTTTTATTTTATTTTTAAGGGACTGATCAATTACTTTTCTTTTTTTTTTAAGGGACATAAAGGCATTTAGCTTAACAAACCGACTTGCCCTCTTTTTGGATCCACTTTTCTATGGTTGGAAGCATTTGTAAATGGTTTGATTTTCTCATGGGGTTGGCTTCGTAGTATACATCTTTTCCTTTATTAGCTTTTGCATAATTCACAACTCTCTCTCTCTCTCTCCTTCTCCCATCTTTATTCTTTCTTTTCAATTATTATTAATTAGTGGGAGCTTCCCACTTTGTAAGAAAAGAAGCTGCTTTAACCGAACCATTCCACACGGTTAAGTAAACTCAAAAAGGTGGCATAATTCACATTCCTTTATAAGAGATATATGCCTAATGTCTAAAAGGTGACAATACATTAATTAGCACAATTCATTTCATATTTATAAAACGATGGGACACTGGTAACGTTACATAAGAGGTAGTATACATACAAAGAAACTTCTATTTTTTCCTTTTTTTTTTCTTCCAAATCCTTTCAATCAAATTGACATATTCTTTTCCCTGTCCAATTTTTAGAAAAAAGAAACACTAAAAGGGAAAAAGAAGAAAAAGAGCAGAAAAAGCAGGCAACGAACGAACAAAGCCTAATAGAAACAGTAGAAGATATATTGTTGTCAACGTCAATGGTCGGTGGTATTTAAAGTTCTCTGATGCATATTATGCTATTCTTCACGCATCTAACCACCTTTTTCTCTATATTATTCTCGAATATATAAATATTATACAAACTTAATCGGTAATCTCTAACACGATATGATACTTACATCTTCAATGTATATATGTATATGATGGCAGTAAGGTGAAAATAGAAATATCAAAATTTTTGGGACAATGCAAAGATCAGCTGTGTTTAGAGGGATCAGTTTTGTGTTTTAATCAATACCCACCATATATTTCTAAAATTTAGTATAAATACAAAAAGAATAACTAGTTTCACTAATTAAAAATTATTATATTAATTACACTAGAATTAGATTTGCCTTGGCGAAAGGATCTTTGATATTATATATATATATGAGAATATGAGATAAGGCTTTATGGAGAAAGGGAATCCCAAGTTCAGAAAAGGAGCTTGGGGGTTGAAGTGGTGTGGGGGAGTGGCATTAGCGGATGCCTCAACATCAATCATAGATATTTTTGGACGAAAACAAATTCAAAAAACAGTGGATACCACTAAAAAAAAAAAAGAAATAAATAAAATAAAATTGAATTAGAAAATGGCTGCGGAAAATAAAGAAAAAGAAGATAGATTTCTCCTGTGTGTCTTTGGTCCATGTCTTACAGATGCGGCAGTGGGCTGCTACTGGCTGTAAGTAGGAGACAGCTCGCTACAAAGAGAAGGTAATCCCCACATATATATATATATATATATATAGCTCACCCTCGCCCTCTCACTCTCTCTATACATATGTCCATCACTTCTCACTCTCTCTACAGAGTGATAGTATCATCTCTGTGTCTTTTTGCCACTTCCCCGCATTTTTCCTATATCCTGAAACAATGGGCTATGGCCGGCTGGAAAGCACCGAAGCCGGATCTTCGCAGCCGGATCAACTAGGCGGCGAGTCAAGGCCGAGGCTGAGCAGCAAAAGGCAGGCGGTGAAGCTGATTCTGGTCCTGTCGGCGTTCTTGATCGTGGTCTCTGCCGTGTCATTCTCTCTCGTGGTCGGGCTCCGGACCAGAGCCTCTGAGCCGGGGCTGCGCCGCCGGGCCACCTTAGCCATATCCCGGACGTGCAGCCGGACCCAGTACCCGGATCTCTGTGTCGAGTCTCTGCTGGACTTCCCCGGCTCTCTCTCCGCCAGCGAGCGCGACCTCGTCCACATCTCCGTCAACATGACGCTCCAGCGCTTCGACAAGGCGCTCTACGTTTCGTCGGCGATCAGCAACCTCGCCATGGACGCCCACGTGCGCTCGGCGTACGAGGACTGCCTCGAGCTGCTCGAGGATTCCGTCGACCAGCTCTCAAGATCGCTCGCCTCTGTCGCCGGCGGGTCGACTCAGGACGTGTTGACCTGGCTCAGCGCCGCCCTCACCAACCACGACACTTGCACCGACGGCCTGGCCGAGGTGATATACTCTTACAGTTACGCATCTCAAGGATATATATATATATATATATAAATAATAATCTCTTGGGGTCAAATGTAAAAAGTTATCCATTTTCAATCTGAAATTTATCATTTTTAAGGAATCAATTTTTTCATATTTAATAATGATTTGTTCCAAGTTTTTGAATATATAATTTGTTTTAAGTTAACCCATTTTCCTGAACAGGTGAGTGGATACGTGAAAGATCATGTGGGGGAGAGGCTGAGGGACTTGTCGGAGCTCGTGAGCAACTGCCTGGCAATATACGCTGCGGCGGCCGGCGACGAAGATTTCTCCGGGATCCCAATTCAGAACCGGCGGAGGCTGATGGAGTCCGACGAAGAAATCAGTGAGTTTCCCGCGTGGTTGAGCCGGAGGGACAGGAGGCTGCTGCAAATGCCGGCGACGGGAGTGCAGGCGGACATAGTGGTGTCGCCAGACGGCAACGGGACCTGCAAGACGATATCGGAGGCGATCAAGAAGGCGCCGGAGCACAGTACTCGCCGGATCATAATCTACGTCAAGGCAGGAAGGTACGTCGACGGAGAGACGATAAAGTTAAAAGCTTTTTCCACTTTGTCCTTTTTTCAACTCTGCAGAGCGCATTCTCTGGATGTGAAATCCCAATAATAGCACCGACCATTTTTCAACGTGTATCATCCTTCATAATTAATGACACGTGAATATAGTTTATTTAGATATCACTTATGCCCCCATTTCTTAATTAATCTATATATATATATCAATTCGTTTTCTTTGTAATAAAATATATTTATTTTTCAAATGACATGCAACTACACTACACGCACTGATCAGGTACGAAGAGAAGGTTTTGAAGGTGGGGAGGAAGAAGACGAACTTGATGTTCATAGGAGACGGCAAGGGTAAAACCGTCATTTCGGGTGGGAAAAGCGTGGCTGATAACTTGACGACATTCCACACCGCGTCATTCGGTAAATTCCTTTTCAACCACCCACTCCCCCGTTTTATTTTTTTTTGTTCTTTTATTTTATCTCCAAGCTTATGTTATTTCACTTTTGCATCTGCTTTTTAGGCGAATCACACTTTAGCCCCCACCCCATAATTTTGTTTTTGCATTGAAAAGAAATCTCATTTGGGCTCCCTCCCTGTTGGCTGTTTCCACTGATTTCCTCAGATAGTGTGTCATTATTAAAAAATAAAAAAAAAAAGTTAAATAATAAGAAAGCCTAATGTAAGCTGTCATTTTGAAAAATGTGTAACCGGAGTCAACTTGTTGTAGTAGTAGATTGAGCAGTCGATTGACTAAAATGCCCTTTTGCCGACACAGCAAGTTGTCCGCTCAATCCTATTAATTAAATGACCCAATAAATGTGAAGGGTTTTTGTTACCCATTTACTGATATAATAATAATAATAATTGTTATATTTATATTAATATAAGATTATCAACTAAGATTTGGGATTAAGTAAAAGATGATGGTATTGGTAGGTACTTTTATGCGTTTTGACAAAATGAGGAAGAAAAGACATGTGGCCATCCTTATCGACTTGCATCGCAGTCATGTCCAGTCCAGCCAACTGGGTTGTAAATAATAAAGCACGAAGCTGGTATTAATGCCCCAAAATAATAATAAATATTTCAGTGGACGGTGTTTATAAACCGGATGATGATGATGATGATGATCCATGACCATCCCATTATTGGAGGTGGGTCACACTCACACGGGATTCCCATTCCTTTAATCCTCTTTTAACAAATTTGAAAACATTTACTTATTATCTTCTTTTTATTATTATTATTATATTATATAGTATACAATTTTTAGGTGTCCATTATTCTTATCTTATTGTCTCCATTACTACTACTACTATTATTATTATTATTATTGTTGTTGTTGTCTTGGGTGGGATGAATTAGTAATGCATTAAGTTTTGGGGATTACAGCGGCCACCGGGATCGGTTTCATTGCCCGGGACATAACATTCGAGAATTGGGCGGGGCCGGCGAAGCACCAGGCGGTGGCGCTCCGCGTCGGCGCCGACCACGCCGTGGTCTACCGCTGCAACATCATCGGCTACCAAGACACTCTCTACGTCCACTCACAGCGCCAGTTCTTCCGCGAGTGCGACATCTACGGCACCGTCGACTTCATCTTTGGCAACGCCGCCGTCGTCTTCCAGAACTGCAGCATCTACGCCCGGAAACCAATGCCCTTCCAGAAGAACACCGTCACCGCCCAAAACCGCAAGGACCCCAACCAGAACACCGGCATTTCGATCCACGCCTCCCGAATCCTCGCCACGCAGGACTTGCAGGCCTCCAGGGGCAACTTCACCTCATACCTCGGCCGGCCGTGGAAGCTCTTCTCCCGGACGGTGATCATGCAATCGTTCATCGGCGACCACGTCCACCCTCGAGGGTGGCTGGAATGGAACACCACCTTCGCTCTCGACACCTTATACTACGGCGAGTACATGAACTCAGGTCCCGGGTCAGCCCTCGGGCAGCGGGTCAAGTGGCCAGGTTATCGGGTCATCAATTCCACGGCGGAGGCAGGGAAGTTCACGGTAGGACAGTTTATTTTCGGCTCCAGTTGGTTGCCGGCCACCGGAGTGGCGTTCTTGGCCGGGCTCTCGGTTTAAGAAGACGACGACGGAGAAGAATTAATTAATCTAATAATAATAAGAATAATCCGTTTATTATAATTTATATTTACTTTAAATAATGTAATAATAATAATGATTATAATATGTGGTCATCATATATCTTCTTTTAATGTTTGGAATTGGGTGTACCGGCCAGCAGGAAGGACAGCTACATGGTGTGTCTTGGATTTGTCAGTCTTGTTGTAATATTGTGAAATTTGTAACTATAATTGTACATAATATATTCTACGTTTCTAGGGACTAGCATGATTTATGTGGGAAATTTTATTACTTTCATCTGAATTTTTATAATATTAAATATAACAGTATAACAAGGGTCACATGGCATTAATGAGATCTCGTGGCCCGTGAAGGCGCCTGCTATATGTAGGAATGATGCTTGGGTTTAATGGTTCATGCATGGAGTGGTGTCGGTGGGTGGTGCCATAGCCCATGCAAGGCATTCATGGGGCTTTGAATCTTTTCATGTTGGAACATCCCAACAAGTCTAACATTGATATGGAATGATGAATAGATACAATCACATGACTTTTCTCTTTCTTTCTCTTTTTTTTTTTTTTTTTTTTGAGAGGGAGGGGGGGGGGGGGGGGGGGGGTGTTGGGGGGTCGGTGGGCTAAGGAGAAACGCAACTGGTACTTCTCGGTTTTAATGTATATTGGTAGTCAATCTAAATACCTAAAATAACTTAGAAATTACGTATATTAAATAATTATAATTTGCGAGTGTTAGAGAAAAGGTCATAAACATTTTTTATTAATTTTTGAGCGTACAAATTAGAATAAGAGGGAGCTTTTTCCTACCGCACTGTGGGTAAGATGGATTTGACGAGAAAGTGAAGTGAAACAGAGCGATGGGTAATGATGGAAGGAGTACAGTCGCACGAATTGAGAGATGGTCCCCCCAACCCCAAGGCCCCAGTGTCATATAATATGTACACAAGTAAGCAAGTTGGAAAGCCCTTGCCTGAGCTGTAAACGCGTCGAAGGGCAGCTACCAACAAATTAAGCATTAATAGAAGTTGAAAAAGGCAAGAAGCCAATAGCTTCTGGATCTGGATCTCACAAGTTTTGCTGTTTTGGGGCTCCTCATATCAATAAGATGTCTGCCCATGAAGCAAAGTTTGGTGGCAATTGCCGTCTTGTCGCCGCTCCATGCATGGCCTCCATCGATGCTTTCCATTTTCCCGAAGTCCATATTTCTATCTTAATCTTCTTCTTTCGTGATTTTTTTGCTTTTCTTTTTTGTTTTTATCATTAATCCCTCTCATTATGTTATCTCACTATCCCTGCATCTCATAAGTCACAACACGAGTTTGACTAATATTTCTCTTTTCACAGTGAATAATAGTAGAGAGATCGAAACACGGGAGAAAAGATATGAACTTTACCCTCTTGCCTCTATCAGTGTCTTTTCATAATCACTTTACCATTGCTACCAAGCAAGCCAGTAAGAAAACAACCATCTTTTGGCCACATTAAAAAAAGGTCCATGGAAAGCCACCAAAGAGTTTTACTGAATCAACAGAAAAGTTCAAACAGAATGAATGTATGTTGGATAAAACATGGAGTTCATCAAAAGAAGACAGCATCAAATCCCCCCCCGTCCATCGCTCTTAACATATGAACGACGTTCTGTTCTTTGCATATACTGCATGTATATCTATATCTATATCTATCTTCTTTATATACACTACTCTTCCCAGCTCTCATGGGAAGAGTTCGTCAAGGCGGCAGTCCATGATCCGTGACACGGATTCGAGCAAGGCCGCTTCGCTTGTTCCGGGGAGCGCTGCTTCTTGTGCTTCTCGGACAATCTGCTCGATCACGGATTCCTTCTTCAAGGTTTCCCTGCACATGATGCTACCGATGGCAAAAGGAGTCAGCCCCCTTTCCACGCCTTTCTTCAGAAGCATTGTGGAAATGCGAAGGTTGCGCGCGCACTCGAGGGGCAGCAGCCATCCGTACAACTTCAGAAGTTCAATATCTTCCTCCGCGTTCAGCGATTTTATGTATTCCATTGTGTCGGATGCGTAAGGCTGCTGCGCTTGTGGCCAATAGAGCCACTCAAATGTGCAATCTTCAAACTGCAACAAGTAAATAAAAAAAACACAATGAGAGAACATACAAAAATACGATCCCCTCCAGACCCTCAGGGAGCTTTCTGCACCAGGGATGCCTTTGTACTGCAAGGCGAAAGATTCAAGGTAAAGATGGGTTCCCCCTATGCAGTAAGTTCCATTACACATTAGCGGCAAAGGTAAATATTTCATTTTTACAAGGATAAAGTTGACCTAAAGACAATGGCGAATGTATAGACAGTTAATTAAGTTGTCTAATACTCTAATTCAATTTCCTGTAGGGAGATCATGTAATGACATGCGATCTAAGGTTACTTTGATGCACAAAACTAGAATTTTCTAGTTAATGTTAGTTTTACTAACATCAAAAGAAAAAAAATGTTATGGCCCAACGCCAGAATGTTACAATATAATATGATGCAGAGAGTTTACTCAAATATATTGATAGTTGAGTGGGTGACAAAAGCCTACAATTTATTAGAATATGACTAGATGAATGTACTTAGGTACACAGACCTCCATTCAGAAAACTAACTCCACGTCAATAAAACATTTCCATATTCAAACTGAAATAAGCCATCAGATGCAAGAGCATGATAAGCAATACAAAATCAAGCAATCAAAGGGGGAAAAGAACAAAATGCTTACATTCTCAGGCAGGCAGTAACCATGATCAATTGGTATGAGCACAATATGATCTTCATCATCTCTTTGAACCAGAATGTTGCCAGCATGCCTATCCGTATTTGCCAACCTGATGTCCAACACGGATATCTTGTGAACCTCATTCACAGGGAAATAACGGGGACCCATGTCCTCGCAACTTCCACAATTCTTCATGAACATCTGCAATGAACCAATTTTAATGTTCTTTGAGGCATATTCATATCCATGAGGATAATTGAACCCTTGGTGCAAGCACTTAACCATTACTGTGGGTGGTACACCAGCAAAACCAATGCCATCATTATTTGATGTGCGCGGTCCACTCCTTGGATGATCCAAAATATAAGCTGCAACTTCTCTCACAGCCCCTTCACCTACTCTTGTGCCCTTCTTTAAACCTTCCCCATTAATTGACATGGGTAGACCTTGAGGGTTGTTTACAGCCATGGGCTCCTCATCAATTGGCTTGAAAACAGAAATATAATCCTGACCAAAAGAATCTTGCATGAAGTAAGCACCCCCTGAGCCCTCTGAAGATCTTACAGGTTGATTACCTCTTTCTAATCCATCAAAAGTAGAGGATATTAGTCGCTTAAGAACAAGTGGAAGTTCAATAACGGAGTTAACAATTAGTGGTTCCAAAAGGAAATCGTTTTTCAGTGGTTTTACAGCGATAACCTCAAGTTTGCTAGATATCATTCCAAACTCATCATGTTCCCCACCTACCATGTGAGACTCCCTCTCATCCAATTCCATTGACACAATTGAAACTTCAAAATCTTTCTCCACGGATTTTACCCTTATTTTTGCTGATTTACGGACCACCAAGTGGACCACAGCATCATCATTTTTGTAAATATCATCTATAAGTCTCTGGTCTTCAAGCTCCTCTTCATTGCAAAATAACACCTGACCCTTCATATCAAGAAACCCTTTCCCTTTCTTTGCAATCTGTCGCTTTAAATAACCTATGTTTCTTTTTCTCCCAACGTGAAATTCAAACTGCTCCCCAGACATAGTCTGGACAGTAATAGCTTGCAGATCGGAGAGCCTAAGGACAAGATGTAAGACATGACCTTCAGAGAGCCCATAGTCCCGGACGTAAGAATCATTCCTAGCCAGTTCTTTGCCTTCAAAGACCAATTTTTGTTTTTTCACATAAAACCCTTTGTATGCCTGAATCCTAAGCTTAACAGATGCTATTGAATCCGACTCCAGAATTCGCAATGGAATCACAGACCCAGCAACAGTTAGGTATATCAAAATGGAGTCCCTTGTCCAGGGATCGTTCTGGCAAGCTCTAGGACCCCGGAATTTTAAAGGCTCTTCATAAACTGGACGGAAAGCAGTGATCGACATCTTGTAACTGGAAGTTCAAGTCATAACACCCTGCATATGAAATTATAGACTCGTAAAAATATCGTACTAACAATCAAGCTACGGTGCTACATTCTGAAAGCCATTTACCATAAGTGAGAAAAGAAATCCAGAAAAAAACAAATTATGAGAAAACACCAATAAGATCAAGTGTATGCTATGGACAAGAAACCCAAAATTATAGGCTTTGTACTCGAGCAAGGGCGCATTATCAACCCTGTATATGAAATTATAGGTTTCTGAAATGAGGATTAAAAAATGCAGTAACATAATTAAACAATGGCGGTGAATTATGGAAGCCAAGAGTGTCAAAAAGGCTCCACAAACACCCGGGAATTATGAGCGAAATCGAACCAGATCAAGCGTATGCCATGGATTAAAACCCTAAATTGAAGGGTTTTGCTTAAATGCGAAAGACCCAAATCAAAGAAATGAACGAAAACTGCTATAAAGATAGGAGTGAAGGGTTTCTATCTCAAAGCAACAAATAAGCGGAGTCCTTCAACAGAAAACTACACTAATGAACAAGCAAGCAACAGAAAGATTAGGGTTTTTCTCGATTCACCTATAAATTGCAACCGGAGATTAAATTTCACCAAAAAAAGAGAAAATCAAAACCAAACAAGTGAAAATCGAATGACTCTCGAATCAGGGTAAGACGATTAGTTCTTTTTGTGGGGATTTAAAGTGGGATTATGCAAGAAAGTTGGTCGGACAGAAGTAGGAAGAAAGAGATGAGAAATCTTACCATAGAGAGGAACGGAATCCTGAACGAGGAGAGATTAAGAACCAATGTGTCGATCAACGACCGACACGAAATCTACCCAAGATCCATCTCTCGCTCTCTCTCTCATTAGCCCCCGTGACTTTCCTCCCAAGTTTCAAAGTCGGTGTTTTGTCTGTATTCATATGATTTCTCACTTGCGTAGTTCACTGTTCTGTAATTGTAGCGAAATGTCTCCTGCTGTGAAAGGTCGGAAATGGCCTCTTCATTTTATTAGCAAGTAGAGGTGTCTCTCTCTTGCTGCCCCTTCATTTGCCCCTGCTACCATCACCCACCAGGCCACCACGGTCACCAATCAGTCAATCACCATCTTTGACATCTCCAACCACAAACCATAACCATTGCGACCGCCGATTAACAAAACGTAATGTGTTTACTTTGAAAACATGACAGAGAATATGCGTTTATAAATAAAATTCGAAGGTTCGCCCGCGCTCGCACAGACACACGAAAGACCACTTTCTTTTTCAACTAATTAATAAGGGCATTGTCTACTTTTAATATAAAATAATACAGATCATCACATTGTGTCAATGTGGTTGATGTTTTGGGCCTCTCCAATCCATCCTTCCAACTGACCGGTCCGCACATACTACTTTTTTCCTCTTCTTTTTCTTCTTGCTGTCGGTTGCCACTTGCTACCGCTTCCATTCATGTCTTTCCAATTTGATGTATGCATGCTAACTTAAAGATTAAAGCCTGTTCAATTTAAAAATTATTCTTTAATTCTTTTTTTAACTTCAACATGCCTTAACATTTTATGTTTCAAAAAATAGAACATTTATTTTTTAAAAAACATAAAAATTATTTTTTAATTCATAATATAAATTTTAAAAAAATAAAAATATTATTTTATAATAAAAAAATTTATCATTCAATAAAAAATTAAAGGTAAAAAATATAAAAATATGTTTTACTCAAGTTTGCCCCTTGTGGAATTGATGCCGTTGGCAATATAAAAGTAATTATGCACACAACCTGATAGATATGAGAACAAATAGCCCATGCCAACCTTATATTTTTTTTGTGTGTAATTATTTAATTTTTTTATTATTTTAATTATACCTTTAAATTTATATTTTTAAATTAATTTAACCCTGGTATGTTGTGATATCCCGAAAAAAAAATTTCACCAAAAAAAAGTCAAGTAAAGGGAATTTCCACCCAAAATGAGAAATGGAAGAAGATTCCAGGCATTTCCTCCCGAGTGATTGGCATTTTCACCCACACTCACATGACATTTGTTGATGTCCATATGTGACACTTGGCCCTCCAAAGTCTTCGGGATTCATGGCTATAAATACCCAGCCATTTGAAAGAAAATAAGACTTTCCATTTTTGGTAAAATATAATCTCACTCATTGCTTATTACCTACACTTGCTTTCATCCGTTACTAACTTAGATATCGGAGGGTCTTTGCAGGTGAAAAATTCTCGCAAGCCTTCTAATTGTAGTTTGTGACCACAATTTTTCTCGAAATGAGCAATCGTCCTCTTGAAAAGAAGAGTCATCTTCTTAGAGTGAGTAATCATTTTCCTAGGCCAAGTGTCTTTCACCTGGCAAGTCAATCGACCGAGTCAGTGCTTTATTCCCAATGTGTCAGCTAGCAAGGTCAATGTTTTCTTCTTTGCAAGTCAGGCAGTCGGGTTAGTGTTTTCTTCCTGCCAAGTCAGTGCTTTCTTCTCGACAAGTTAGCCAGTTGAGTCACTGTATTATTCCCGGCAAGTCAGCCAGCGGGGTCAGTGCTTTATTCTCGATGTGTCAGTCGAACCAATGCTTTCCATCTGGTGTTCCTTCCAATCGAGCCATTTTCTTCCTCCTAGAGTCATTGCTTTCCTTTCAGAGGTCGTCGTCCTAGAGCCACTTCCTTTCTCTCAGAGTATGTTCTCTCAAAGCCTATCTCTTCTTCTCAATGGGTTTATCCATTTAGAGCCAATCCTCTTCCCAAAAGGTTCGTTTATTCATAAGTAGGAGTGTTCAAAAAATCCGCTGGACCGCGGTTTCCGACCGAACCGAACCGGCCGATTTTTTGAATGTGTGGTTCGGTTCGGTTTGGAAATCTGCCAAACCGCGCTGTTTGCGGTTTGGCAGACCGCCTGTTCGGTTTTAAACCGAACCGCCCGAGTATATATAAAATATAATTAAAAAAATAAAAAATATAAATATAAATTGCTAAGGCTGAGTGTCAATAGTCGTCGGCCTCCTTCCTTCCTCTCATCTTTCCCTCCCCATTTCCCCCAAACCCTAACCCAAGTCCACCCACCCGCCGCAGTCTCTCTCCCCTTGGACCTTCGGATCGCCGGCAATTGGCGCCAACCTGCCAGCGAGTGGCGACCCCCATCGTTTCCGATAGCCTCGCAACAGTTCGACTCCGAGCATCCCATCTCTCTCCCAGTTGCCTCGCAGCAGTTCGACTCCGAGCATCCCATCTTCTTCTTTCCCCATCGTTTTCGATAGCTGATTCGCCGGTTGCTGGTATCACCTCTTGACACCGTTGTTGGCTTGCAGCAGTCCCGTCGCCTTCTTCCCCCTTTTCGATCGCCGATTTGCCGATTGAGGTAGACTCTCTCCACATTATATTGAATGTTTTAGATAGATTAAATGATTAGTATTCAGGTTGCTAGAGGATTGTTCATAAGTCTTGGGCTGGCAGAATAAGTTGGGTTGAACAGAATAGAAACCATCTTTGTCCAACACTTGTGTATATTACACAGCCAATTTCAACTTCTTAATTACATTTCTTGACTGTAATTATATTAATAGAGCTAGATTGAGGACCTGACCTGAAGGCGCAGGAAAAAACGTTAATTACCCGACTTGAATAGATGTTTTGCAGTATGAGGGAGTTCCATAATTAATTAGTAGCTTTAATCTATAGATTACAGAGTTCTTATCCTTAATTTGGTGTACAGTCTGCAATAATATGGTCATGTTGACACATGCCTATATTTGTATTATTATTATTATTATAGCCTATATTTTCATTAATAGAACTTATTTTCATCTGATTTATAATTTTTCAAATAATATATATATCATCAAAATAATGTGAAATGAGATTGTGTAGAATGTATATATTTAGCCAGATTTGTTTCAGATTAATTAATAGCATCCAAATAGATAATCTTATTCTAATATAAACTTTAATTTGGTTGAATTTTCTATTTATAGAACATCACTTTACATTAAAAAAAAAAATCACACTTATGATCAGAATGTTCCATAATTATAGAATGTCTCCATTCCATTATTCAATAACATCACTTTTTTTTCTATAGGTATTCTGTAAACTTATCATTTCCCTATATAAATAATCCTTGCAAATCCTTTATGAAGCTGCATGTTGCTGTGTTGAATGTCTAATGCCTTGTTTAAATTCAATTTCCAGCGTAACTAATTTTCTCTTAAGTTCTTGATTTTTGAATACATGCATACCCTAGTAAGAAGAAGTCTCTACTCTCATGAGATCAACATAGACTTATCTACTTATCTCAATTGTTCCTTTGTCTCTAATAGTTGAGTTTGAAGAGTTGCTTAGTCGATTAATGAATCCAAGTTGCTTAGTTGACTTGTACCTAGCTAGGGTTTAGATAATGTGAATTCCAAATAATTAATTTTCAAGAAAATATCTCAAATTTTTGATTGCTTCAATGGCAAATGGAATCAGCTAGTAATACCGATCCTGAATGTGTAAGAAACATCAATGAAAATCAAATGACTAATACGACGATTGAATCAAGTAGTGGCTCTAAACCTCCGTTGCCACCTAAGGATTCCAAGGACAAAGCTGTAAAAAGGAAACCTAGGCAACAATTTGAAATATGGGAACATTTTACTAAAAATGAGGATGATTATTCTGAGCCTAGAGCTGTGTGCAACTATTGTGGCAAAGATTATGCAAGTGATACTAGAAGAAATGGGACAAGTACTCTTTGGAACCATATAAATAATCAGTGTAAGAAGAATCCTTACAAATTAGAAGATAAGAAGCAAAAGATTTTACATTTTCTAAAGAAGAGTGACAGTGAGGATGGAAGTGGATCAGGTAGTAATCTTGTAGCTACAAGATTTAGTCAGGCAGCTTGTAGGATGGCATGTGCCAAAATGATTGTCATTGATGAATTGCCATTTCGGTTTGTGGAGCAGGAAGGGTTTAGATCATTTTGTAGTACTGCATGCCCTAAGTTTGATCCTCCTTCACGCATTACAATTGCTAGGGATATAATTAGTCTCTACAATGAAGAGAAGAAAAAATTGAAGTCATTCTTTGTTAAGAATTCACAAAGAGTCTCTCTTACCACTGATACATGGACTTTCATTCAAAATGTTAATTATATGGTGCTTACAGCTCATTTTATAGATTCTGAATGGAAAATGCAAAAAAGAATATTGAATTTTTGTCAAATTTCAAATCATAAAGGAGAGACAATTGGTAAAACAATTGAGACATGTTTGAAAGAATGGGGGATTGAGAAGGTTTTTACAATCACAGTTGACAATGCTGCTTCTAACAATAGGGCTATTGGGCACATGAGAAAAAGATTACAGATTTGGAAGAGTGCTGTTTGTGAAGGGAAATTTTTACACGTGAGGTGTTCGGCTCATATTTTGAATTTGATAGTGGGTGATGGCTTAAAGGAATTGGATTACTCTATTATGGCTATACGTAATGCAGTTAGGTATGTTAGAGCTTCTCCTTCAAGATTGGAAAGATTCAAAACTTATGTGAAGAATACATGTAAAGAAGAGAAGGCTCCTGTGTTTTTGGATGTGCCAACAAGGTGGAACTCCACCTATTTAATGTTGGATCATGCACTAAAATATGTTGATGCATTTAACTTGTTGGAAGAAGAAGATTTGCTTTATTCTCAATATTTTTGTGAAGAGGATAAAAATGGAAAAAAACATATTGGGCCACCAAATTCTACATATTGGGAGAATTGTGCAATATTTTGTAAGTTTTTGAAGACTTTTTATGATGCTACCCTCACGTTTAGTGCTTCCTTGAATGTTACTGCAAATAATTATTTCCATGAAATTTGTAATGTGCTTGGTAAACTAAACAAACGGAGTTTGTGTTACGAATCAATCTTGAAAGATATGGCTTCTAGCATGAAGAGAAAATTTGATAAGTATTGGGGCAACATTGAAAATCAAAATATGATTCTTTATGTGGCCGTTGTACTTGATCCTAGGTACAAAATGAAATATGTGGCATTTTGTTTGCACAAACTTTATTCTGAAGATGAAGTTCAAACCATTATGGATTCTATCAAGAGCACTCTAGGGAAGTTAGTGAATTTTTATGCATCAATTGAATCAGATGAACAAGGTGGGACAACTTCTAGACCTAGGTTTCCAGTTGTGGATCCTGATGAGGATGATACTGTTAACATGTTTAAATCCGGTTTTGAGAAAGAATGTTTTCAAGATAATGCTACTGAAATGAAAAATGAGCTTGAAAGGTACCTAGCTGAGCCAAATGAGGATATAAGAAACAAAACTTTTGATATATTGGCATGGTGGAAGGTATCTTCGACAAAGTTCCATGTCCTATCACTGATTGCTAGAGATGTTCTTGCCATCCAAGTGTCAACAGTAGCTTCTGAGTCAACTTTTAGCACTGGAGGTAGGGTGCTTGATTGCTTTCGAAGTTCGTTGAGTCCATTTATGGTAGAAGCGTTGATTTGTTGTCAGAATTGGTTGAGAGCTACATCTTTACCATTGGATATGAGCCCAGTATTAGAAGAGCATACTACTTATGAATCTGCTGAATCTGGTAATTTTTTATCTACTCATCAAACATGTTTATTATTTTATTTGTATTAACTATTAACTTTAACATTTTAATTTTCTAATTTTATTGTTCTCCTTAATATTGCAGATAAGTTCGTTATGACAAAAAATTTTCTTAGCCTTGATTAGTGATGAAGTTGAAGACTTTGGAGCAGGTATTGATATATGGTTTATTATTGTTGTTAGTGATCTAGATTTTATTGTTGATAATAAAACTCCTTGGAGGAATTGACTATAGGATTCTATCTTGATTTTCTTTGGAAGGGTTAGGGGTGTGTTTTTTAGGGTCTTTTTAATTATTCAGATAGTTGGAGAGGGAAAGTTTCAATTTTTATTTGTCATATTTTCAAGCTTCAAACCTTTCAAAAGTTTCCATTACCTCTTTGACATACTGTCAAAGAATATCATGATTTCTTTGAGTTTGAGACCCCATATGGTGTATAATTTGATATCCATAGTTTACATTTTCATGGATCTAACCCAATCCTCATGGTATTAGTACTAGGCTGGAGGCTGTTTGGTAAATATAAATGTGATTTTTGAGATAATAAAATGATCTTTTCTGGGTTCTCTTCCCATATCTTAGTAACTGCGTTTCAGGCATTGTATATGATATTGAATAAACTGAAGAAAATTTCTTTCAACATACAGCTTATGGTTTTTGAGGATTTAGAGGTTCCTACACATAAGACCAAGAATATTGTGAACTATGTGAAACAGTGGGAAAATGCAAAGAAATTCCTGCTGGTAAATGGTGGTCCAATAGATGAAAAGCTAAAGCTAGCTACACAAAATCTTCATTACGTTAACATATTGCCTTCAATTGTAAGTGGAAAATATTTCTTTCTAGCTTATTGATTTATTTTAGTTACAATTGGAAACTCCCAATTTCAGGTGTCGCTTAAGATTTTGTATCCTTACCCCTACTTGCTGCTTGCAATATTGGAAGAACGATATTGTTATACGAAATCTGATAACAGGAAAACTAATCATGAATTTTGCATCTCTTCCTTCGCCCTATAGCCTGGTATGAATATTGAATAGTGGTGTTTGTAAATTAGGAATTTGTTGCTGGTAAACAGGGATTAAATTAGCTGTTAAATTCTATTTTTAACTGCATTATAAGGTACTCATGTTGACCATATGGATTAAATTAAGTTAGATCAGTGTAAACAGGGAATACAGCAAAAACAGGGAAATTAGTACCAATTCGGTTCGAACCGAACCGAACCGAACCGGCCCGAATCGAACCAAACCGACCTGGACCGAGCCAAATGGATAAATCTGAACCCGCGGAAACCGAACCGAACCGCAAACTGCGGTTTGGTTTGGTTCGATTTTCCGCACCAAATCAAACCGATCGGTTTGATTTGGTGCAAAACCGACTTTGCGGTTTGGTGTTTTAAACCGGCCAAACCGAACCATGAACACCCTTATTCATAAGCATCTCACGCTTCCCAAAGCCAAACGAACACTATATTATTGTTCTCACGATCACAAATCTTAAATGTTGTATTTTGACAACACTATACTTTAACTTTTTTATGTGATAACTCAAATTTTTTATTATTTTAATTACACTCATGAACTTGCATTTTTGAGCCAATTTAACCCCCTATACTTTAATGTAAATAAAGTGTGACATATACTTTATCATTTTATTTTATATTTTTTTACACATAAAAAATACAAGAATTAAATTGACTCAAAAATACAGATCTAAAATTATAATCGAAATAACAAAAAATTTAAATTATCACATAAAAAACTATTAAAATATAATAACTAAATTAACTCAAAAATCAAGTTCAATACTGTAATCGAAATAATAAAAAAATTGAATAACCAAGCACCCAAAAAAGAAAAACATAAGTACAAGAACAAACATACGAATTTGGCCGAACGTTAAAGGATTGTATTTGCATAAAAAAAATTATCTTTATTCTATAAAGTATAAATTATTTTCACAATTGGAGTGGAGTGGGGAGTAAGTCGCCTAAGCATATATATTGATGACCAACCCGGATTTCACCACGTGATTATTGCACGTGACACATGAGGGACACGGACACCACGTAGGCAACTCTGCTTCAAGCTGTGAGTCGATTATTATTGTCCATCTTAGCGAATCTAGAGCTCCGAGAGCTGTTGTTTTCAGGTGTTCCTTAGTCCCAGAATATGGAGAATCTGGATGGCTTCTTTGCTTTCTCTCTGTTTTGAGTAGTGTCTACATTTTGGAATCTTCAACTTCAGAGCTCACCACAAAGCTGGGAAATGCTAGGGTTATGTCTCTGCCAGAAAGGAAGAACGAATATGAATTGATTATGCAATTCTCACTCCGAGAATTCACGGATCGGTGATTGAATTTGAATATATACGAACTCACTTGAGATATGGAAGAGTCATGTTCTTGATCAGAGACGGATTCTTGGCAACGAATTCTCTCCACTCTTCCTCGTCAATCCTTCCATCGCCGTTCGCGTCGGCATCTCTGAATGTCTGTCAAAAGCAGAGGATTCAGGATCCATGATCCAATCGAGAAGCAAGAAATTGAAGGAGAGACAAACAAGGTAGAGTAGCATCACCTTATCCACGATCGTTTCAACAACATCATCGGAGAGAACTAGATCAGACTCGTTCAAGAGTGCCAACACCATCTCCTTCAACTATCAGGTAACAGAAAAAAATATATATATTTGTTAGAATCACAGACGACACAACATTCGCAACCAAATTCTTGAGATTATCTTAAATTCAAATTTAAACAATCCAAATCTAAGCATGATAGAAAGTAGTTTACTTACAGATTAAGTAGTGAGTATTATTGAATTTCAGTAACATTTGGTATATATTGGCTTTGTGGTTGAAAGCGAGGTAGTTTTATCTTTTCATAACTCATTATTTCCATAGTGAATGTTTGTTTTTCTTCTCTCCGTGTAAGCAAGCACATTATTGAAACATATTAAATCTGTGTATTTAATTTTGATCTTAAGTGGGTGTGATAAAGTTTACTTGTGCATTTGATTTATTCCCTAACACAAGCAATTTTCAAAGAGACATCATAAATCAGGAAATGGGCACATTTGAAAGCTTATATACTTGCCTCATCTTGCTCAATATATCCAGTGTGTCGCAGATCATACAATCGAAATGCAACTGCAAAAGAGTTTCTACAACTTAGAAGTGAAATCAAGGGAGCAATTGAATTAACTTGCTATGAATCTAATTCCATAGCATACGATTATACACCACACTAAATTCATTCTTACATGCAATCTTGTCTGCTACGGGTGCATTTGGGTGAAAAATGCCAAGCGAACGAACGAATTCTCCAAACTCGATCACCCCATTGTGTTTAACATCAAAAAGATCAAATATCTGCATAGGGTTACCAATGCAGAATGAGAAAAGCATATTGCAATGCTGTCAATTTCTTCTAGTCAAAATATTGAGACAAGAGAGAGTAAAAGAATACCTCGTTCTCATTGAAAGAAAATAAACTGCTTGCAGCATTTAAATACATAAGAAGCTCTGCTCTGCACTAACCTTATTCTAACTGCTAGTTACTAACAAACATATAACCAATTAACCAACTAACTGTACAATACAACAAAGCACAACATAACAGAGAAACAAAACAGAAAATACAATCAACACCTGTTACTCCCCTCAAGATGGACCATGAATATCAAGAATGGCCATCTTGGCTAATAAAGGAAACAACCGAGTAGCTGGGAGAGCCTTAGTAAAGACATCAGCTAGTTGATGTTGACTGCGAATAGGGAGGACTTTAAGGATGCCTTCAGTAATTTTGTCCCAAACAAAATGACAATCAAGCTTGATGTGCTTTGTACACTCATGAAAAACCAGATTAGTAGCAATGTGTACAGCCGCTTGATTATCACAAAAAAGTAGAGTAGGAGCAGGAGAGGAGACCCGAAAATCCAGCAAAAGCTGAGTGATCCACATAAGTTCACTAGCAATAGAGGCAACGGCCTGATACTCAGCTTCAGCTGAAGATCTGGAGACAGTGGTCTGCTTCTTTGCCCTTCAGGACACCAAGGATTCACCCAGAAAGATACAAAAACCTGTAACAGATTTCCTTGAGTCTAGACATGAGCCCCAATCAGCATCAGAAAAGGCACATTGCTGAATAGAAGAGGATGCTGAAAAAAATAACCCTTGGACCTGAGGATGCCTTCAAATATTGAAGAAGATGATGAGTTGCATCTAGGTGAGGTTGTCTAGGCTGAGAAACAAATTGGCTGAGCTTGTGCACAACAAAGGTCATATCAGGCCGAGATGGTCAAGTACAATAGACGGCCAGTAAGTCTTCTATATACAGTAGGATCCTCAAAGTAAATCTCCCTCAAAAGAACATAGCTTGGAGTTAGGAACCATGGGTAAAGAAGTGGGTTTGCAACCTAAAAATCCAGTATCCTCAAGGAGCTGTAAAGTATAGTGCCATTGGGAGAAAAATATACCTTTAGTAGATTGAGCTATCTCCAAGCCAAGAGAGTACCTTAACCGACCAAGGTCTTTAAGCTTAAACTGGCTGTGAAGAAAGACCTTGATAGAGTCTATGACTGTAATGTTAGGGCTAGTGATAATGATGTCATCAACAGAAACAAGGAGTGCCAGTACCCTTAGTGAATAAAGAGTAATCAGGCCAAGACTGATAAAAACCATGATGAACAAGCACAATAGAAAATTTAGAAAACCACTACCAGGAGGTTTGTTTCAAGCCATAAATGGACTTGTGTAACTTGCATACTAACCTCTCCCCCTGAGAAGAAACCTTATTGTTAAACTGATAACCAGGTGGAAGATCCATGTGCACCTCCTCAAAGATATCACCATTAAGAAAAGCGTTACTAACATCAAGTTGAGCTAGAGACCATTTGTTAATAGCAACAAGAGCAAGTAAGATTTTGACAATAACCAACTTGGCAATTGGAGAAAAAGTATCAAGTAAGATTGTTGAGTATACCCTTTTGCCACTAAACCGGATTTATGCCTCTCTATGGTGCCATCAGATTTGTAATTGATTTTATAAACCCATCTACAACCGATAGAGTGCTTGTCATGTGGAAGAGGGACAACAGACCAAGTCTGATTTTGCTGCATAGCCTCCAATTCAGCAACCATGGCATCCCTCCAATAAGCATATGGGGCAGCTTGATGCTAGTGTTGGGGTTCAAACGTTGGAAGACACTGTAATAAGAAAAGATCGATGAGAAGAAGACAAATGGGTGTAAGAAAGATATTAATGCAAGGGATACAGTGTCTGAGGAAGAGGTGTTGATCTGCTATCCAAGAGGTTACAGTGAAAGTCTCTTAAGTTAAGAAGGCGGCTTTGTGGTTCTAGCAGACCTGCAGACAGGAAGAGAAGAGGAAATAGGAGGGTGAGGATCAGAAAGAATAGCATGATCCTCATCTGAACCTGGAGAAACAACAGAAGTAAGTGGAGGTATGATGGTATAGGGTTAGAAGCTGACTTAGGCAAAACAAGGGTAGGAAAAGGATCTTTCACCTCATCAGAAGGTGTGACAGAATTGAAAGGAAACATGTGTTCATGAAAAACATCTCGAGAGACAAAAATTGCTTTAGTGGCTATGTCATACAGCTTGTATTCTTTAATACCTGGAGGATAACCAATAAACACACAAGCTGTAGCTCTAGGGTGGAATTTAATCCTATGAGATGGCAAGGTAGATGCAAAGCATAGGCTGCCAAATACTTTAAAAGAATCATAATCCACAGGGGTATGATATAGCATTTGATAAGGGGAATTATTTTGCAAAATAGATGCTAGTGTTCTATTTATCAGAAATGTGGCAGTAAGAACACAATCTCCCTAGAATTTGATAGGCACCTGAGACTGAAAATACAAGGCTCTAGCCACATTAAGCGTGCACTAATGCTTATGTTCTACAACTGAGTTTTGTTCAGGCCTCTCAAACACATGAAAATTGATGGACAACACCTTTCGAGGCAAAGAAATCAGTAAGCAGCAACTTAGGGGCATTGTCAGACCTAAACCCTTTAATTACTGTATGGAATTCAGTCTCAACAAGGGAGAAAAACTTGGGAATAATAGTCCTAGCATCAGACTTATGTTTCTTGAGAAAAACCCAGGCAAATCGTGTACAATCATCCACCAAAGTCAAGAAATATCGATGCCCAGCATAAATAGGAATATGGTATGGACCCCAAGTGTCACAATGTATAAGATCAAATGCATACTTAGACAAGTGATTATGAGAAATAAAAGACAAACGTCTCTATTTGGCTAGGGACAAATTGAATAGGGAATATCATTCTTCTTGTAGGCATGAGTAAAGTTCAACAAATCCTTCAATTGTACCAGCTTTTTAAGAGAAGGATGGCCTAACTTGCTGTGTCAAGTATGGTTCCTTATCACATTAGCTACAGAAACATAAGGAGTACAGGCCTTATCTACATTTTGGCTGCCAAGCTCCAGTGAAAGTCCATCCAAAACATAAAGTCCTTCAAGTAGATTACCCCTGCCAATCATCCTCATGTGGTGGACATCCTGAATAACGCATTTATTATTAAAAAAAATTGAGAGATAAAATGTTCTTCCCAGTCAATGCACTCACAGATATCAAGTTGAATTTGAAATGAGGCATGTAAAGGACATTCTCAAGAACTAGATGAGCGTTAATCCTCACAGTCCCAATGAAATTAACAGAGATATGACTATGATTAGGTAGTGTAACAAAAGAGTTTTGAACTGGCCTCATGTACTGAAAAGAAGACCAATTGCAACATATATGATTGGTGGCCCCCGAGTCTATTATCCAATACCTAGGGTAACTAAGCCCTGGATTAACTGAAATAGAGAAGCAAGTACCTGATGCCTGATCAAGGAAAGCATGAACATCTATGTTGGACTTAGCATCAGAAAGATGTGAGCTGAGCATCCCCATCAATTGTTGATACTGAACAGGGGTTAAGGTCTGCATAAAACTCCCAAAATTCTCATGATTCTTAGATTGATTAGGGACACATTCAGAGACTTAACTAATAATAGCAGAGTTGGCCTGACCAAGTTGGTTAGTCCTTTGTTTAGGTTTGTATCCCAGAGAATATCCATGCAACTTGTAGCATTTTTCAATGGTATGTCCATTGTACCCATAGTGTGTACAAAAAGGACGTTCCTTCTTTTGATTTCTACCATATCCAAGTTTATTCCCATCATGTTTCACATAAAATACTACAAATTCATTCTCACCAGCAGAGGTAATTATATTTCTTTGATTCTCTTCTTGAGATATAAGAGCAAGTACCTTGTTGATAGGGGGAATAGGGTCCATGAGTAGCAACTGATCTCTAACTTGCACGAAAGTGTCATTTAGCCCCATCAGAAATGACATAACATACTCAGTTTGATAGTGATCTGCAAGAACTTTAGGGCCTCCGCAAGAACACTTCCCACATGAGCACATAGGCCTATACTTGTTAAGTTCCTCCTAGATTATCTTATGCTTGGTGAAATAGGAACTAACAGAAAGCTCACCTTGGGATAGGTTCATTAGATCACGTTGCAATTGGAAGATCCGAGGCCCATTCCTCTGCTGGTATCGCTCCTTGAGATCTGTCCAAATCTCGTGTGCAAACTCTGAGTAGATCACACTGGCCAATATTTCCTTAGACACCGAATTGAGTATCCAGGAAATGACGATATGATTGTTGCGGATCCATGCACTGAACAGTGGATCTCCAATTGTCAGCCTTCCAATTGATCCATCAATAAACCCTAATTTATTTTTCACGGACAGCGCTATTAACATTGCGGGACTCCACAAGGCACAGTTATCCCCGGTTAAAGATTGAGAGACAAGAACAAGGCCAAGACTATTAGAATGATGAAGGAAATACAGGCTTGAGCCACGTCGATGGCGGAATTGCTCATCAATGAGGAGGACGAATCTGGAATTGTTGTCACCATAGAACAAGTATGGACGAACAGCAAGACAAGAAAGAAAGGAAAATGAAATTGCAGACTTCGAACAAGGAAGAATGCAAAATCCGTGGGTCACCGGAGAATGACCAGAAATGACAGCACAGATCATGAAGACAGAAGCAATTTATCACTCTGATACCATATTGAGACAGGAGAGAGTAAAAGAATACCTTGTTCTCATTGAAAGAAAATAAACTGCTTGCAGCGTTTAAATACATAAGAAGCTCTGCTCTGCTATAACCTTATTCTAACTGCTAGCTACTAACAAACATATAACCAATTAACAAACTAACTGTACAATACAACAAAGCACAACATAACAGAGAAACAAAACAGAAAATACAATCAACACCTGTTACAAAATACTGCATTATGTTTGATGTTTCTCTTCTTTTGGTAGGTAAAAGGTTAAATTAGTGTCAAGGAACCTTCATATGCAAATTAAGCCTCGCCCATCCCTAATGTGTCCATGAGATCGTGCCTAGTTTCTTGGGGCCTAACTAATTTTGACAGTCCATTAATTGTTCATTGATTAGTGGTTAATTTTATAAAAATTTTGTTATAATTATATCCTTCTTTTGATGTTAAAAATAGTTTAAATTAGATATTAATATATATTTTATGGTTATATGCAAGTTTAAATTGAAAAATGAATGAAATGAAATTTTAAAGTAAAATTTAATAATAATAATAATAATAATATATAAAATTATATATAATACATATACATCATTATATGCATTCATGTAATATATATAATATAATATAATATATATATATATGTGCCATGTGTAATACATATATATAATATATAATTTATTAATAATATTAAATTATTTTTATTTTTTTTAGGCATGAAGAATTAAAGCCCATGAAGACTTAAAGTCCATGAAGAATTCAAGTCCATGAAGAAATCAAACCTATGGAGAAATCAAGCCCATGAAGAATTCAAGTCCATGAAGAAATCAAGCACATGAAAAATTAAAGTCCATGAAGAATTTAAGCCCATGAAGAATTAAGGCCCAATTTGAGCAACCCATGGAAGA
Source organism: Diospyros lotus (assembly GCF_014633365.1). NCBI lineage: Eukaryota > Viridiplantae > Streptophyta > Magnoliopsida > Ericales > Ebenaceae > Diospyros > Diospyros lotus. The sequence goes on from NC_068340.1 coordinate 38,551,164, forward strand.
TATTATTTGGAGAAGGCCCAAGGATTATTTTTAATCCTAATGAAGATTAAAAATCAATTTATAGAAATCTATTTTTATTTTTTATGTGAGAGCTTTATTAGGTGTGTTTTTTAGCTAAAATCCACTTAACTATTAGGTGGATATTATAGCTAAAATCCATTTAACTTTATGAATGCTTTATTAGGTATGTATTTTAGCTAAAATCCATTTAATATTAGGTGTGTATTATAGCTAAAATCCATTTAACTTTAAGTGTGTGAGTGCCCATTAGATATAATTATGTCTAATTGAATAATTGAAATTGTGTGGTTTGTATTGCATCTTGTGGCCTATAAATAGATCACTTGATTGCATTTGTAAGTGTGATTATTATTCTTGAATCAAAGTTTAGTTGTTTCCTTATAATTCTCTCTTTGAGAATTGTTCTTGTTCTTTCCCCTTTTCTTTAGTATTCTCTCTTGTGATCTTACTTTCTTCCTTTCTTCTTTTAAATTCTTATGTCATTTATTATTACTTTATTATTCACCGCCTAAATGGCCGGTTAATTGTTCACCGCCTAAATGGACGGTTAGTTTCTTGCCTTTAAATTCTTGCAATTTTAATTCTTGTATTTTAATTATCTACCGCCTAAATGGCCGGTTAGTTTCTTCTATTTTAATTCCTGTCATTTAAATTTTGTTATTTAAATTATGTCATTTAAATTGTTGTCAATTAATTTAATAGAGATGAGTAGCTAAATCTAATCTTGGGTTAAGGCAAGGACAGTGTCTAACGCCAATGATTCCCAAAGAAAGCTACGCTTTAAATGAGTAACATTGGTTTAAACTTCAATATGAGTGTGTTTTGATTATTGAAAAAACACTAGGTTTGGATTGAAGCGTAAGCCTAACTTAGAGCTTTCATGTCACGCATGAGAGTTACTAGAACTGGAAACGCTATCATACCCAAACCCGGATGATTAATTTAGTTGTTTTGTGTATTAATTGTAATTGAATTTATGGTAGTTTCTTAAATTAGAATCCCGCATATCATGTATGGGGATTGCTTAAACTAGAGCTATCATTATCTTTAATTGCATTTAATAACAAATCCTCATATCTGAAATTAAATTAATGTTGCTAATCTTTTATGCTAATATTTGGGAATCAACGGGTTGGCACTGAAATTGTCTTAACTCAAGTACTTTCCAATTTCATATTCTCACGTTTAGTATTTATTTCAACTTCTGTCTTGCTTTATTTTCTAGTATTTGTTATCTAAAAAAATCATAAAAAATCATGTTATCAATCCATCTAAATGCGTGTGCGTGTGTGTGACATTATTTTTTTCTTTTGCCATAAATAAATCTCTCAGTGGACGACCTGGACTTATCCAGAAAGTATAAATTTAAATTTGAACTACAACTGCACTCGTACACTGACGAGTATAAACCTCTCGCCTAAATAAATAAATAAAATATAAAATTTTTATTGTGTTTTGTTTTGTGTTTTAATTGCAGGGTGAGAGTGCAGTCATTCATGTTGCACACAAGGGTCGTTCAGATGTTAGGTGTTTAAGAGATGGCAACTTTGACAATTTTGCAAATGGCACCACAATAATCACATATAAACATATCTTCCTAACAGCCAGTGAATATTGCATCAGGTAAGACACTAGATTTCAGAGTTAACGCATTAATAATATAAATTATGAATTAAGAGCAGCTGAATTAAAGATCCAGAAAACACACCCGATCTGCAAAAAGATTCCTTTTATTTCTGTTCCTGAATAATGCAAGCTGGAGCTCTTCCTGATCAAAAGATTGAAAGATCACTGAGTGCCATTCAACACATGATTTACTTAACTTTAAACAGCTGGAACTATATAAATATTAGCTTCACTTCTGTTGAATTATAAGTTCCCTTATACACACCTTGCTAATCAACCCATCATCGATAATAGAACTGCTTAATTTTTTGAATAGTTCATACAAGGCCTCGACTTCACTCACGGTGACTGCAAAGATTAAAAATGCATCGCAATATCATATACCCAACATTGAGAACATATTGAGTTTTTATTATCCATCTACATGAATTCTAGCTCTCTAATTATTTTTCATCTAATACCTTAATTATATTTTGTAAGGTTGTTATAAGATCTTATAATTTGTGCCATGCTAAGTGTCTTCCATCAAGTTTTTCTTAATTTTTCTCAATCATTATTGTTTTTACTAAATACTTATTCCATTTTAGTGACTCTTCTTGTAGAAGCCCGATAATTTGCGAATAATTATTTGGGTCTAGTAGTCAAGAAGCACCAATGCCTAACCTTAAAATCAAGCAAACAATATGTGAACGAAGATGATGAGTTACAAAGCAAACAAACGATTACCCTCAATCTCATAAGCTCAACAGACACACAAACTCAAAATCTCATTGAAATTTATCACTTAGCGTCACGTTGCAACCTGTGAATCAGATGTATGCCTCTGTTTATTTATTTAAAAAAAAAAACAGGTCAGAAATCTTAAATTTCACATCCTCTTGGATTGGGTATAGGAATATGTCTCTACCATACTTTGAATTGAATGATCTAAATCGAATTGAAGGCAGCGAATTGAAGCAAGTGAAGTGCATGCATGTGGGATATATACTCACAAAGCGTTTCAGCAGCAAGAACATTAGGCTCCTCGTAGCCTGGAGGTCGTCTGGTTTTCTTCGAGCAAAAGCAGCCCATCAAAGCAGGACAGTTTAATTTGTTGACAATCAATCAATAAGTTCTTGCCAATTAGCCTACCATGGAATTAATGACAATAAGAACGAATTATCTTTCAGCAACAATTGATACAATGTCTGCAAATTAATCACTAAGCAAAGACGGAAAATCTCAGATTTTCCGGGAAAAACGCGATCCAGAAAGATAAAGAGACATAGAAATCCACAAAGTTTTGGAGTGGGTATCGAAAACCCATCCCTTTTTCCATTTGGTATTAATCAAAATCTAACGAACACTTTAATCCCTATTTCTTCAAAAAGATAATCTTTCAGAATCCAAAAAACAAAAAGGGAAACCAACTAGTCTGCGTGTTCTAGATTCTTCGGACTACAATATTTCTGGATTCTTGGAACAGCATGCATTTATCTTAATGATTAATCCAAACGTCCGGGAAAACCTCTTAACTCACCTGTTTTCCCCCACATTTTCCCACCAGCCAAACGGAGATTCCACGCAAATCAGCTCGAAAGAAGTAATTCTAACTGCAACCCATAAATGCTTAGAGAATGTGAGCAAAAACCCAGAACATGAAAGTGGCAGAAGCAAAATAGAAACCTACTTTCAAGATCTGCAAGATCAATAATAAAAAATCCCTCGGAATACGTGAGCGGAAGATGGAGTTGACAGATTCTTCTGTTATCTTCCCTATACACTGTTGAAATAATATTGTATCTTTAGTTAAGCGCCATTCTTTTCTGCCGTTGGAGTTGCCTTACAGCACGCGCACGGCTCTCTCTCAGAGCTCTTTGTCTGGTAGTTACTCCGCTGAAATCATTATTTATATCTATATTATCATATAAATAAATATCATCTCGGGGTTTGACATCCAACAAGGCGATCGCTGAATTCATTATTTATATCTATATTATCATATGAATAAATATCATCTTGGGATATGATATTCAAGAAGTTTAAGCCGATTATAGTAAGAGAGGTCCAAACTTACTTATAGAAAATTTGATAAGAAATGATTGAAGTAAGTTTTTCTTATTTTTTTTGAAAAAAATGAATTTGGTTCTTTTGCTCAAAACAATAATCAAGTCCAAACCATTTTGATCTAAGCCTATTATTCTCATTATATTTGTCTAACCTATTAATCCATCACTTATTTCTATTATCCCATTACTTAGTTTATTTGATCTAACTTATTTGAAGTTGCTGGAGACTTGGCTGTCGCCATTCAAATCTAAGTTTGTTTTTCCTCTTTTTCCTTCACTCTCATCTCATCTCTTCTGAATACTTAAGGAACTTATCCTAATTTTGCGAAAAATTATCTAGTTCTTCGATAGTTATTGACATATATTGTGTTTATAGGGGTAATTTTTTGAACGGGCAAGAAAATTGAGAGAATGAGTGAGAGAGATAGATGGAGAGGAGAAATCAAGTGATTGTTGGTATTTATTATCATGTTGGGGTTATTTTCTTTCAAATTTGGATATATTTGAGTTTGATCTAATGTTGGTTTTGGGTTTTCCTTATGTCCGATTATTGGTTTTATCTTAGTGAGTTTTAGATCGATTGATTAGACTCTTGAAGTCCCATTTTCATCTCTTCCATTAATAACAATTCATTAGAGCACAACAGGGTGTTCTTTTACTTTATTTTTCGATTATCATTTTGATTTTAACTCACTATTTTGTATTATTTTTTAGATCTAATTTTGTAATTAGTGAATACTATGAGATTTTTTCACTACACATCATAATATTTTTTTTGTCATAACGTCATATCAATTTAATATTTTTTAAAAATATTCTCAGCTCAATTGATGAAAAGTGCTTTCCACTTTCAAGTTTCAATTGACACATGGGTAAGGCTAATTATTATTTTGATAGGGTAGTGATAAAAATTTAATAAATATAATTATTTAAAATAAGGTGTATTATTTTTAATTTTAAAATTTATTAAATTATTTCAAATTTAATTATCACCCTTAACACAATTAATAACATTACGCTTGATATATATGTATATGGTCGTCCTTCACGTGTGAGCATGAACTTAGTCTTTAGATTTAATGTGTTGGTTGCGGTAAACAAATTCCACCAAATGGACACCAACAAATGAACAGTAACAAAAGGCTTGATTTGGCAAACTAGGACTGAAAATGGGTTAGAAAATTTGAGAGATGACGGCAACAAAATGGAAAGTACGTAAAACAATGACAATAACTCGGATTTCACATTATGGCTGATTTGCGGAGCTATCGAGATAAATGATTTCACCTCTTGGTCCCAACAATAACCCTGATTAATTATGGTTAAGATTGGATTTTTCGGATTTTGAATATTTTTTTATTTTTTATATAAATTTTTAAAAACTATGCATATATCATATGTATATTTATATGTATATTATTTATAATAATACTATATTACTTATGATTGATTTTCAATCTTAAAGTACTACCTGATTGAAAAACAGTGAAATCATATAAATGGATAATCAGATCGATTTTTCAATTCGAATCAAAATTTAAACACTCATATTTTCTGCATATATGCTTGGACAAATAGTGTTTTAATTGTGATTATATGAAAGATATGCTGTAGCATTTAGATATAAATTTTTCAAAAATAGTATTTAGATATATAAAAGTGATGCTCGATGTGACACTCTTACATTAGTATATTATATTATATGTCTAATGAATGTAAGTATATCATGAGTGTCGCACTAAATATCCCTCTCCATAATCTAAATAGCATTTAAATTTTTACGTGTTTGTTTAAGTAAGTGTTAGCCTCATTGTAAAAATCAAATTTATAGTGAAAATGTGTAATGCTAACCATTACCTTTAGCTCTCCAAGGTAATTGTTAAAATGTAATAAATATAAATTTATTTCACACGAGATACATTAATTATTCGTTACTTTTAGCTATAAAATATTTTAATTAATTAATGATAAATTCATTGTGTTTTGTAATAATTTATCAACTTATACAAAATAAAATACATTTCATCTTAATCATTACTCTTAACAAATAATTATTATCACTAGAAGTTAAAAGAAAGTAAAATATTATGTTATCTACGTCGGAAAATATAACGTTTGTCCAACACGAACAAAATTAGAGAGAGATGTGGGCCCCCCTCCAATCCACCCTGCATGTTTAACAAGCGGAGAACATATTATTTATGATTAAAAGAAAATCTTTATAAATGTGTCTTATTTAAAAATATATATTATTTTAAATTTTAAAATAATTTGATTAATTAATAAAATAATATATTTACCATTAACTAATAAAATTATTTTAAAATAACAAATAATAAAAAAGTTAAATAAAATATAATATAATTATTAGTGATGAGGTGGGGCAACATGTTTGTAGGCTTTAAGGGCCAATAGATTCGCTGAAGCCATGCGAATTTGAAGTTCCTTCTTCGGATTGGGACAGCTAGACTTGGTAAAAAAATATGAGCTGTAAAGTGGAAATATTTGTTATAGTTTTAAGTAAAATCTGTAAATTAAATTAAAATAATAAATTAGAAAAATTCCTAATTCGTTATTATCTGATTTTGATTTCATTCTGTTATGTTATGAGTCCCAACTTGTTAAAAAAGGCAAAGCCTGGGAAGAAGCATAAGCTCCGGAGAAAAGAGTTGGCCGAAATTTTAGAAGACTTTCCGATGGAAAGGTCTCCTGCGGATGTCTCTAGGACTTATAAATTTTGATAGTGGAAAATTCTTCTAAAAGTTTTGGAGATGATAGGACTTATAAATCTTAATCTTAAGTGATATTTTATTAAATTAAAATAATTAAGTAAAACTTATTTAGTTATCAATTATAATTACTGCATAATTTATATAGGTAATAGTCCCATTTATGTTTTGGAGTACAATGTATTACAATTTTAATAATACCATCTTTTAATTATGACTCAAATTGAATGTTTTTTAATTATTTATTTTTATATAAAATTAAAAATTAATACTCAAGACCGTAAGTTCTTTACAATTTGTCTTTTTTTTTATAATATTTATTGTTATCAAAATATAATATGTCGTCAAATCGTTTAAATTTACAATAAATAAAATCATCAGAGAGCATAAATAAGTTATCACACAAACACTCTGATACTTAAATCAAACACTAAAGATAATAAAGAATGTATTAAAACTAATATTAGATATGTATATTTTTTTAATAAATATCTGTTTATTTATAAAGAGATATGAAATAATCTGAATTAGTCAAATATTATGATTTTGACAAATAACATATATCTCAACTAATGCTAATCCTAATAGAATTATAGTTCTTATAGATAACATCTATATTAACATTATGAAACTTGTTCGAATTATGATTCTCACATATTTGATTTTTTCTTAATCATGTTAAGATTATGATTATTTAATATAATATCTGTCTCTTATAGGTGACGTTTATATTCTTAAAAAAAATTTAGATATCGAAGTTATATACTTTGCGAGTTGTGTAGGCCTTCGTTTTTTTGAGAAAATTTATATATTTTAGTACAAAAAGTTCATTTGAACTTTTAGACTAATGGAATTTGACTTATTAGGCAACAATAATCATAATATTAAGAAATATATTATTTAATAAAAATAAGATCTATATTACTATAACAAAAATTAAATATATTATATAGAAGATATATATTTGTTAAAATATATATTAAATAAATTATATATAAACTTATGAATGCTGTGTTATAAATAAATAATGATGCGAAAGGGGGAGAGATCTAATAGACATATTTGTCAATCTCACACCTCAAACTTTTGATCCGATAGGGATTCTTGTATTTTGAGGAAAAAATATTTTTTTATATTAATTTTTTATAATAATAATTTAGAAGTATAAAATTATAATATAAAAGCAAGCAATTTTATTGTTAAACAGTGCTAATTGATGAGAGGTGATGAATGGGTATATATTTTTATAAAATGAGATATATATAATATTTTATAATATTAAATATGATTTTGCACGCCAACAGGATATATTCACGCGTGGCTCACGCGAGCAAGTCGGTCACATCACGCGTTACTAGACGCGTCGTCTAGTAGGTTCCACCGCCTCACCGAAACTATAAAATCCGGATCCATCCTGATCGTCCATCCGATCTCTAACCCTAATCCTAGCCGTATATTCATACCGACCTCGTCTATAAATAGCGGACCTGGGTTCGTCTCAAGGCGTTGGAGCTCGAGGCAGAGTGTCGATCGGGGTTGAGGTAAGTTCTCTCTCAGTCTTTTGATTTCGATGTTTAACGATAGCGTTTATCGTAGGCATTAGGAGTTGTAGCCTTGTAGGATCAACTCAATAGCTGGAGGATTTGATCCTGTATTTTTTGCCCGTTGGAACAAGAATATCGGTGATTGAATGAGTAGGGAAATCTACGATTTTCCAATTGCTTGCGAGACCGATGATTGATCATTTTGTGGGATCAGACTTGAATTTTCTTGCCTGCTCGAACAAGAACATTGGTAATTGGATCTTCGAGACTATGAAATTATTGACTGTTTCAACTGCGTGAGAGATCGGTGGTTGGTAATGAAACCTGTATTTGATTCGACCTATTTATGGTCGAACACGAAGATTGGTGATCGGATTTTCTCGACTGTTTAACTTCTGTAGAGATTTATGATCAATTAGTAATATTTGGTTTAATTGAAGTTTTCCCCTGTTTGAACGAGAATATTGGTAATTGGAGTTTCGATGCTGTAGAGAAATTGGTTTCATCTCAATTCTGGTAAGAGATTGCTTTGGAAGTATCTGGGACTGAGATTTCTGAGAGACTAGGATGGCTCTTTCTTCCTTTACTTGCATGCTATTCTTATGTTCCTATTGCTATGAACATGCAATTGATGACAGAACTGAAGTTTGCATGTCCATCGAATGGCTTCTTTGGTTGAGGTCCAAGTGTGAGTTATTCTTTCCGTTGGTGCAGCTAGGAGGCAATTATCACAACTTCCCTATTTTTACATGTTGCTCTTGGGTTATGTTGCTTGTAAGTGTGGGTAATAAATCTTTCAACAATAAGAGAGCCAACACTGTAATACAGAAGGTGAATTACATGATCTGAGAATCTTTTTATTGCTGACTGACAGGCCGATGCTATTTTGTTTTCATTGGTTTCCTTAATATTTATATCGTTGAAAGTCATTTATCGTGTCAATTTTAAACGTTTTTGTTTTATCGTATGATATATATATATTCTATTCTCAGTGAACATGATTTTACAATGTGAACATCATCTTGATTTGGATGAGATGGGGACATCCTTTAATTATAAGCAAATGGTTGTGGGGTGTTTAATGCAATGAAAGTGATGACGCCCTAGTGATTGAGAACGTATTCTGTGAGGTATTGTGATGCGTGATTGATAGATTAATACTGGAAGAATGCCGAATCACTTCTATGAAATATGGCCTCAGGGATGTTCTTAGGAATGTTTCTTACTCCGTTGATATTCTATACCAGAAATTTTCTGGTCCTCTTAGTTTGCGATGTAGGTGTGTGTAGGATTGGGCTTGACAATTTTATGTTGTTATCCTCGATGCAACTGTTGCGGTAGTCCGAATTTCCCATTTTGCCTTCTGAAAATGAATTAAAAAGACAATAGTTTTTACATGCAGTGTTTCCAGTTGGTTGTCAGATTTGGATGCAATTGACAGCAACACAGTCTTCCACGATACCATTTATTGTATTGCCACTCTTCTTTTCTTCTTTAGTGAGTACTACAATTTGGACAATCTATATCTCTTCCCTTGATGCAGGAGACAGAACTACTTGTGATTCTTTTTCAGCTTATCTAAATTGTATTGACTTTGCTTGAACTGTTGGTGGGTTTTGGTTCTGCTGTCTATTATTATCAGATGAAGATTTAGATGACCAGGCAAAGGAAGAATTAAAATGTTCCAGTATTTGTACGTGTGGACTGTCAAGTTTCAACGGACTCTAGATGGTTGTAAGGAAATTTGATTATGCTTCCAGAAATGTGTGTTAATCTTTTCCATCGAAGGACTGGTGAGGTTCTGGAGTAGTGGTGGGTTTACTGACTCTGAATTGATCTATTTGATTGAAAATTTTGTGACATAGGTGGACTTAGTTTTGTTTGTGTGAGGGCTTGGCTTTTCCAAATTTCAAAAATGGGGATCTTGCTTCTTGTGGTGTAGCTCTACTCTACATCAAGGAGTTACTATGTTGGAAGAACATTCTGGATATGCATCTTCACCTGTTGGATCCACATGACATTCATATTTCAGTTGAATTTTATTATCTTGGGAAACCTAAATAACTAAGGTGTTTTCTTAGGTTTTGAAAGGAGTTGAAAGGTTATTGTCTCATACTAATATTTGGTCTTCTATAATCTTTCAGATAAATGAGTACTTTGGAATAATTTGAATATTTGGTGGGTTTGGTATTATGTACACCTACTTTACTTAATAGCTATTGCTTATAGCATTGGTTTATTGAGTGTTGTTACATCTCACCTGATCTTAGTTCTTTGTATTTTTCTGTTAGTTGAATTGCAGTTGTCACTGTATTTTGTGGTAGAGCTCCAATATTTTGCTCGTCAACTTTTTACTTCTGAGGTTAGATGGCTATTATTTAATGTTGCCATGAATTCAAGTTTACTTAGCCTAGACCCTTCGCTAAATTTCATTATTTCTACTCCACTGAACATTTTTGCCGTCTTTTCCTGTCTTGCGTACTGCCATTAGGTTCTCTGAAGTACTACTTATGTTATTTCGTTTGCTCTAGGCTTGTTTTATTGCAGACAATAAATAATTGTACAAGAGGGAAAGCATCTTTGTTCAATGGTACAGTACATCAGAGTTCTTAGTCTTGTTCCCTTCAATTCTAGTTTGACCTAGCCTGCAGCTTTTGCTAGTTATGTCTACTCCACTTCATACATTTTTTCTGTCTCTTCCTGTCTTGTGTGCTGCCAATAAGTTCTGTGAAGTACTGCATACTTATGTCCTTCTCATTTGTCCTAGATTTGTTTTATTGTAGACAATAACTAGACAAGAAGGAATGTGTCTTTCTACTTTCTGGTGGTTGTATATATCTTTTTGTTTAGTGGTGTTCTAACAGACTATAAGGGAATAATTTCCTCTTGGTTTTGAGCACATTGCAGTTCTCTATTCTTGCCTTGAATTTTAATTTGATTTAGCTTGGATTTTCTACTAGTTTATTTTACTCCACTTTGTTGTTTTATCGTTTATTATGAACATCCAGTATGTTCTCTGAAGTGCTCGTTATGCCTTTTAATTTTTTCTAGGATTGTTTTATGGCAGACAATCATCTGGGACATTAGATGGCTTTTTAGTGTTTGCATGTCTCTTTCTTTGGTGCTGTTTCTGGAAGTGGAGAGCAGGAACAAGAACATAGTCATATATATTGGTTTTCAGTACATCACAGACATGTAGTCCTGTTGCCTTGAATTCTAGTCTGATTTGGCCTAGGCCTTCTGTTAGTTCATCATTTCTACTCTTGTTACATTTGAGCTGTCTTTTCCTGTCTGATGAACTATTAGTATTTTAATTTGCTTTTGGTTTGTTTTACAAGAGAGAATAATTGGTCAGATAGGGAAAGGGTTTTGTTGGTTGCATATCTCTACTTGTTGAGTGGTGTTTTGGAAGCAGATGGGAAGGGGGGACAAGAAGGGAGTTCTTGCACTGTTTTCCAGCAAATTGCAGTTCTTCAGTTTTGTTGCCTTGAATTCTAGTTTAACTGAGCATAAGGCTTATGCTGGTTCATTATCTCAACTCCATGCATAGGAAGGTGCCTCTTCGATGGTGTTTTGGAAGTGGATGGAAAGGGAGTCATTTCTGCTTTGCAGTTCTCTAGTCTTGTTGCAGATTCTAGTTTGACTTAGCCCAGAGCTTCTCCTAGTTCGATAGCTTTACTCCCTGATACATGCTGGCCATTCTGTCTTGTCTTATGAACTGCCAATATGTTATCTGATCTGAAGTACCCTTATGTTTCTTCCGTTGTCTCGGTTTGTTTTAGAGCAATCAGTAATTGGACAAGAAGAAAGGTGTCTTTTTACTGGTCATCTCTCTCTATTTGTTGAGTTTTTTTTTTTTCCTGTAAGTGAGATTCATAGAACAAAAAACCAATGCTGAATTGGCTACAAACCAAGGCTAAGATATAATACCCAGACCAACCAAAAAAAAAAAAAAAAACCAAGGGTAAGAACATAACAATGATTATCCTCTGGGCCAAAAGAAGAAAAAAAAACTAAGATAAGAAAAACATAGGAAGAAGCAAAATAAAAGACAATGTATAGAAATTAAACAAAAGCTGGGTGTGATTGAAAGCAACAATCCATCTTGGAAGAACAAGCCTGTTGTGTTGATCACGAGCAGGAAAACTGAAAACGTAGCGAGCCCCAACTGGAGAGGCTGCATTGAACACAAGGCACCGAAGGGACTAGCGCTGAATAAGAGACTCTAGGATCATAGAAGCCAGCTCCCAATAGCAAGTAAGCAACAACTCAATGGGGAGGGAAAACCTAATCTCTCGGAAGCTGCCAAACATGACGAAGAGCATAACTCTGAATAGACAGTTTGAATTGGAGAGTCGTCAAGCAGGCCCTCATAGCATAATGAATTTGATGAGCCAACTGAGAGACATATCTTTCTTGATCACAAAAGCACTTATTATTGCGCTTCCTTCAGGTGAAATACACCAAAGCATGAAGCATCGATCTGTTTGCCATTTGCCACGGACCCTTGCCACTCCATCTTGCAGCAACCCAAAGCACACTAGTATCCCATCAACGCCAAGACCAATTGAATTTTTTTGATCTGTGGAAGCATGTCAGCACCTCTCTGGAATAAGAACACTTGAAAAAAATGTGACTGTGCATTTCCGTATTTATCTTGCAAAGGAAACATCTATTCGGAAAAGACAAAAAAAAGGTAATACGATCAAGTGTAGAAAGACATTCTCGAATCGCTAACCACAAAATAAAAGAATGAGTTGGAATACGCTCTGACTACCCCACGAGCCTATGCCAAGGAACTTGGGGACGCTGCTCCTGAAAGTTCTTAAACGTAACCCTAATCGAAAAAACACCATTCGCAGCTGAGAGCTAAAAATTCTCGTCCCTGCTCTAAAAGCGGGGAAGGCTAGGAAGGTGGTTCCTAATAAAACCGTAAGTCGGACAGGGGAAAAGGTCAGGCTAATTACAAGAGTCATTCTCAATGTAATCAGAGACCTTGGCCAAGGTGTGGATGCCTAATTGCCGAGGCAATTGGCTAGAGAAACGATCAATAAGCACACCTAAAGGGTGCTTTTGATCATGCCAAAGGAACACGTTACGACCGTCGCTAATTTTCCACCCCATTCTATGACGCACAACTCCCCTGAGGGAAAACAACTTCCACCAGTACCACGGACAAGCATACAACACTTTAAGGAGCCAGAAACATGCCTCCTTAGCTCGATAGGTATGCACCCACTTCACCCAAAAACTTCCCATTGCCTGAGAGCAAATGCCAAATTAGCTTGGCGATAAGGGCTTGATTTCAGACATAGAGAGGCTTGAGACCTAGACCTCTTTGCACCTTGGGGCAACAGATCTCCCGCCAAGCCACTTTAGCTCTATGGGGGTCAGCTTCATCACCACTCCATAAGAAATTACGAATTAATTGCTCAATCTCACGAATCACCTGTTTCGGCAAGATAAACATAGAGGCCCAATACACAAAGATAATGGAAAGAACAGACTGAGCTAACTGAAGGCGATCCCTAAAGGAGAGCAACCTACTCCTCCAAATATTTGTTGAGATGTTTTTTGGAAGCAGATGGAGGTGCCAACATGGAAGTCATTTATGCTGGATTTTAGCATGTCCCTGCTCTCTATCCTTGTTGCCTTGAATTCATGTTTGTCATATTCTAGTGCTTCTTCTAGTTACTTATTTCTACTCCATTTCATACGTTTTGGTTGTCCGTTCTTGTCTAATGAACTTCCAATATGTGCCCCGAAGTGCTGCTTATGTTTTTTCATTTGTTGTAGGTTTTTCTTAGGTACCTAAATTTGTTTAAACCTATATGCGTTATTCCTTATAACGCACTTATTTGATGTATGACCATTTCTACCACAATAATAGCACTTAGTCATTTTTCTTAAAAAGTTTGGTTTATCGGATAATTTCTTAGGTTTTTGATAAGATGCTTTCACAAAAATGGTTTTGTCTTTCTTGGCTTGGAATGGATTAAAACCAATTCCTTGCTTATCACTAAAGTTCTTTTGGGCTCCCAAAATCATTTCAAGCTTCTTTTTTGCTTCAACAAGTTTTTCTAGCGATTACTTTAAGTCTAGACTTTGTTTAGAAATATTTTCTTTTTCTTCTATCAAAATCTTTTTCTCATTCATCCAAGAGTCTTTTTCTTGTAATATTTTTATCTCTTTATCTAATGATTTTGATTCCTTCTTTAAGACATTATTTTTAAAGCTAATTTTTTCAAATTCACTCATAACTTCATTGAATGCATCATGTAATTCTTCAAAAGTAAAATTCTTGTTTGAAAGATTAGAAGTAATTACCTCTTCAAGATTGGCCATGAGACAAAGATTGGCTACTTCTTCATCTTGAGTTTCATCACTCGAGGAGAAGTCGTTTTCACTCCATGTGGCTATGGCCTTCTTTCTTTCTTTCCTTTCCTTTTTCTTTAAAGGACATTCGGTCTTTATGTGACTTGTTTTCTTGCACTCATAGCATCTAACTTCATTAGGGGTATCTTCTTTTTGTTCTTTTTCTTAGGTGCCTTCTTTGATTATATTTACCTATTCTCATAAATCTGTTAAACCTTCTAGCAAACATAGCAAAATCCTCAGTTTCACTATCTTGTGAATCCTAGTCTTCATTTTGTACTTTAAAATGCTACATTTTTATTCTTCTTTGAATCATCTACATTATTATTTTTTTTTTATCATAATTTCATGAGTCATTAGTGACCCTAAAAGATTATCAGATGGAAGTGTATCTAGATCCTTAGCTTCACTTGTGGCTATAACTTTAGGCTGTCAACTTTTAGGTAAACTTTTCTAGATTTTTCTTATCTTTTCACCAGTTGTATAGGTCTTTCCTAGAGACTTTAATGTTGTAATTATATCATTAAGCCTAGCATACATGTCCTTGATGGAGTCATTTTCTTTCATGGAAAATAATTCATAATCATGGACATCCAAATTGATTTTTGTTTGCTTTACTTGACTTGTACCTTCACATGTTACCTCTAATTTGTCCCATATTTTCTGAGCGATTTTGCATGTAGATATCATCAAATTCTTCAAGGCAAAGAGCACATATTAGGGTATTCATTGCTTTTGCGTTGATTTTTGTATTCTTTCTTTCTTCCACGGTCCAAGTTTCCATTTTCTCCTCATCGGCCATCTTAGTTTCCTTCTTGATTACTTGCATAAGGCTGGAATCTTGCATGAGATAAATTGACATTCTTTTCTTTAAATAGTTATAGTTAGTACCATCAAAGTAAGGTGGACGACTGGTGCTTTGAATTGAGATGTACTAGCAAAGTGTGCCATGAATGCATCTTGTACCCTAGGTTGTTAGACCTTTTGAAAGATTTGGGAACCTTGCTCTGATACCAATTGATATAATTGTATAGCAATGGCACCAATACCTAAGAGGGGGAGAATTGGGGGGTTTAAAAAATTAATTGAACTTGAAAATCTTTTTGATGAGAAATGAGATTTTAGTGCAACTGAGGATGATTGAAATGCTTGGAACAATAAATGAAACGAAGAGTACAAGCAAAGGAGGGACGCAATGATATATAGTGATTCAGCTTAAGCCAAGTTTAATCCACTACTTTAACTCATCACTAAGGATTTTTCAAACAATTCACTATAATCCTCCGATCACTTTGGATATGCCCTCTAGTAATAAGTTAGGAATATATAATCACTTGCTTAAAGAAGCAAGTCCTCTAGCAACAAGTTAGAAAAAATAATCCTTCTACAAGCAATGTAGGTCTTCTAGCTAAACAAGTTAGGAAAAACAAACTTCCTACTCAAACACAAGTAGGTCCTTTAGCTAGAAGTGCTAGGAACATGAGAATGATACAAGAAGAGAGAATCTAAGAGTTTACACTCTTAATTACAATTTTTGTCAAGAATGAATGCAAGAGTTGAATTAAAATTATACAAAATGAATACAAAATCTTGGAGGGAAAAATAAATAAGCAATGAAGCAAAAAAATGAATGAGCTCTTGAGAGCTTAATGAGATATCTTGGGCATCTTGAATTATTCAGCTATCCTCAATTTATAGTGTATAACGAGATCTTGTGAGAATATAGTCGTTGGAAGTGGAAATGAACACTTTGGATTAGTGGACGAACTAGCCGTTGGAACTTTTTGCGATATAAACGGTCGATAGATTCAATAAATCGGTCGACTAGTTAGTTTAAAAATTTAAACAACAATCGACAAGTAAATTAAGGTGATCAACCATTTCTCAAGAATGGTCGACAGGTACTGATGCAAAAGCGGTCGACAACAAACTACAGAGTGCACTCAATTCAACCGGTTAACAGCCTACGAGGGCCGGTCAACAGCATGGGGCAAAAAGGGTCGACCGTGCCATAGAACCGGTTGACAATAAACGGTCGACAACTTGTCTCTTGTTTTTAAAAGTTTTGCTTTATTTTCTTCAACATTTTTAGAATCGATTTTTGGGAGACATTTTGGAAGATA
The DNA here is from genome assembly GCF_014633365.1 of Diospyros lotus. Classification (NCBI taxonomy): domain Eukaryota; kingdom Viridiplantae; phylum Streptophyta; class Magnoliopsida; order Ericales; family Ebenaceae; genus Diospyros; species Diospyros lotus. The sequence continues at coordinate 38,567,630 of NC_068340.1, forward strand.
TGTTTGAGACAAACCATTTTGTCTTTCCAATCTCCATTAAGAAATTGTGCCAAAGAAATAAATTGTTTTGAGTGAAATTTTATTTTGACTTGAAATTGATTTTGTTTGCTTAGGACAAGGTATAAGACTAATTGTTTTTGTATCATCAAAACCAAAACATTACTATATCTACTCCATTTTTTACATTTTGGCTGTCTTTTCCTGTCTTAATGGACTTCTGGTAGGTTATTTTTGAGTATTGCTTCTGTGTTTGGTTTTGTTCTAGGTTTGTTTTATAACAGAAAATAACAAGGGAATTAGGAAGGTGTCTTTATATTGGTTGTGCATCTGTCTTTGTTTAGTGGTGTTCCATAAGTGGATGGAATGGACAAGAAGGGTGCAATTTCCACTTGTTTTCTGCAAGTTGCAGTTCTCTTGTGGTGTTGCACTGAATTCTCGTGTTCTCTTGTTTGTATCCCGCACCAGGGTACTCTTCTATTCTCTTATAAGTTTTTGGTTCCTTTTGTAGCAGGCAATTATTGGACAAGAAAGAAGGCGAGTCTTGCTCTCAAAGTAGATAGGACGGACTTTAAGGGAGTTAGGTATGCTGGTTTTCATCTCATTGCAGTTCCCTAGTCTTGGATCTGTTTGCGCTCCATTTTTTAAATTCTGGCTGTCTTTTCTTATCTCAAACGGACTTGTATTATGTTCGTTGAAGTACTGCTTTTTTGTTTTGTTCTAGGATTTGTCCTCTTGCAGATGGTAATAAGACAAAAGAATAAGGTTTCTTGTTCTGGTTGTATAGTGGTGTTCTGGAAGTGGATGGGACAAATAAGGGAGTTAATTTAATACTGGTTTCCAGCACATTGTTGTATATTTTTGTTGCCATGAATTCCTTTTTGAACTTACCTTGCATCTTCCCCTGTTTTACAAATTCTACTCCACTTTGTCTGTTTAGGCTGTCTTTCCTATTCTATGAACATGTAACGTCTTTTCTTTTGTTCTATGGTTGATTTTTATTTTTTTGGCTTGCAGTAAGTGGACAAAATGCGAAGGTGCATTTTTATTTGTGGTTTATCTTTCTTTGTTCAGTAATCTTCTGGAAATGGATGGGACTAGAAGGGTGTCATTTCTACTTGTTTTCTGCAAGTTGCATTTCACTTGTCTGGATCCGGCGCTGGTTCATTATCTTTACTCTATTTTTATATGTTTTGGTTAACCGTTCCTCTTTGTTGACTGCAATGTGGTTTTCTGACTTAATGCTTCTGTCTTTTCATTTGTTCTATGTTGCATTATAACAGTCAATAATTGGGGCAAGGAGGATGGTGTCCCTTTGGCGGCTGTACATCTCTCCATGTTGAGTGTTGTTATGGAAGTAGATGGAATGGACAACATGGAGTCACTTATGCTTGTTTTGAGTTCATTTCTTTACTCTAATCTTATATCTACTCCATGCTATACACTTTGACTGTCTTTCACTATCTTACGTTCTTCTAGTATGTATGTTGAAATATTGCTTCTGTATTTTTGTTTGTTCTAGGTTTGTTTTATGACAGACAATAGTTGGACAAGGACAGGGAATTATTTATTCTGATTGTATGTGTCTCTTTTTGTTCAGTGGTGTGTCCTCGAGGTCTAATGAAGACATAAAGGTGCTATTTATACTGGTTTTTTGCACATTGTTGTTTCCCTATCTTTTTGCTCTGAACTCCCGTTTATTGATTCTACTCCACTTTGTATGTTTAGGAATTCTTTGCTGTCTTCCAATAATTTTGGACAAGATGGAAGGTGCATTTTTAGTTGTGGTTCATCTGTCTTTGTTCAGTGGTATTCTGGAAGTGGATGGGACTAGAAGAGTGTCATTTCTATTGTCCTGTTACTTTGAATTCTAGTTTTCCTTTGCTATGATTTTACGCTGGTTCATAATCATTACTCTGTTTTATATGTTTTGCTCAAATATTCCTATATGTTGGAAGTGCCAGGTTGTTTTCTGATACTGCTTCTATTTTTTCATTTGTTCTATGTTTGCTTTTATAGCAGGCACTAATTGGACAAGGACTGTGTCCCTTTAGGGGTTGTATTTCTCTCTTTGTTGAGTGTTGTTCTGGAAGTGTATGGAACAGACTGCAAGGATGTCACTTATATTGGTTTTCAGCTCATCACAGTTCTATAGTCTTGGATTCTGGTTTGACTTAGACTGGATCTTCTGCTCGTTTATTATTTCTACTTTGGCTTCGTATGTTTAGTCTGTCTTCCCGTCTTATGAACAGCTTGTCTCTTTTCTTTTATTCTAGGTAATTGTTTTTGCCTAATGGAATTGGACAAGGAAGGAAGGTGAAATTTTAGTTGTTGCACATCTCTCTTTATTCAGTCATGTTCTTGGAGTGGAAGCTATAGACAAGTTAGAGTGTCATCACCACTTGTTCTCTGAAGTAACTGCTCTTCTTTCCTATTACTTTGAATTCTAGTTTTCCATAGCTTGGATCTTCTCCTGGTTACATTATCTTCACTCTTTTTTATTTGTGTTTCCTAACAAATTCTGATGATGTTATCTGAAGTAGTGCTTCCATCTTTTCTTTTGTTTGAGGTTTGTTTTATAGCAGACAATAGTTGGACACAAAAGGAATGAGTTGTTTTAGTAGATTTCTATATCCCTATTTGTTGAGTGTCGTTCTGCTCATTTCTGTTGATGAATGCTGGTTTTCTGCTCACTTCTCGTTCTGGAAGTGGATGGAATAGACAACATATGCTGGTTTTCTGCTCATTTCTGTTCTGTAATGTTTGTTGAAGTATTGCTTCTTTTTTTTTTGTTTTTGTTTTGTTTTGGTTTAGGTTTGTTTTATAGCAGATAATAGTGTGACAATGACAAGGGTGTCTCTATTTTGGTTGTATGCCCCTTTGTTCAGAGGTGTTCTGGAAATGGGTGAAACACACATAAGGGAGTTATTTATGTTGGTTTTTGGCATGTTGCAGTTCTCCTGTCCTGTTGCCTTGAATTCCCAATTGATGTTGCCTTGATCTTCACGTTGTTAATTAATTCTCCTCCGCTTTGTATATTTAGGGTGGTTCATCTCTATTTGTTTGGGAAGTGGACGGAACAGACAGGACATTTCCACTTGTTTTCTGGGAGTTGAAGTTTTGTCATCATGTCACTTTCCATTCAAGTTTTCCTTGTCCTGGATCCTGCTCTGGTTCATATTATTCTATTTTATACATTTTAGTTGTCTTACTCCCAAATGGTGAACTGCCAGGTTGTTTTTTGAAGTACTACTTGTGTCTTTTCTTTTGTTCTAGGTTCGTTTTATAGCAGGCAACAATCAGATAGAGATAGTGTCTGTTTAGATGATGTATATCTCTCATTGTTGTGTGTTGTTCTGGAAGTGGATCAAATGGACTACAGGGGAGTTACTTATGCTTGATTTTGTCTCTTTACAGTTCTTTAATCACACCTACTCTATTTTATACATTTTCGTCGTCTTTGTACTGGTGGTATATCTCTCTTTGTTCCGTGTGGGTGTTATTTATGCTGGTTTTCAGCACATTGCATTTAAGCCATCTTTCCTGTCTTGTGAACAGCTAGCTGTCTCTGGTCTTGTTCAAGTTTTGCATGTTTTTGCTTCCAGAAATTGGACAAGAAGGAAGGTGCATTTTTAGTGGCTGTACACCTCTCTTTGTTTAGTGGTGTTCTTTGAGTGGATGGAACAGACAAGATAGGTGTCATCTCCACTTGTTATCTTGCTCCTTGCTGTCTATTACTTGTTCTCTCCTTTTTATTCGTTTTTGGTTGCCTTTTCCTGTTTTAGGTGTATTCACAATTTGTTTTCTGTGCTTTTTGGTCTTCTCAGTTCATTTGGTCGAGGCTTGGTTTATGGCTGGCAATAGTTAGACAGGAAGGAAGGTGGTGTTGTGTGTTTTTCTCTTTCTTTGGTCAACTGTGGAGTCGCTTATCCTTGTTCTTCAGTGTTATATCTGCTGCATTTTATAAATTTATGTTAGTCTTCTCCCACTCTTACGGTCTTCTATTATGTTTATTGAATTATTGCTTCTTTGTTTTGTTTTGTTGTAGGTTTGCTTTTATTATGTTCGTTGAATTATTGCTTCTGTGTTGTGTTTGTTTTGTTGTAGGTTTGCTTTATAGCATCTCTCTCTTTGTTGAGTGGGTGTTCTGGAGGTGGATGGAATGATAACAAGGGAGTCACTTATGCTTGTTTTCAGCTTATTTTTGTTCTCCAGTGTTATGTCTCTTTTATTTTCCTTCGGCTGTCTTTTTCAATTTTACTGACTTCTAATATGTCCGTTGAAGTATTGCTTCTATGTTTTGTTTTGTATGCTAGTTTTACTCTTTGTTCAGCAGTGCTCCAGAAGTGGACAGAACGTGTAAGGGAGTTATTCTGGTTTGTAGCACATTACAGATTTTATCTCTTGTTGCGCATTTAAGTTTTGTTGTCCTATGACTTTTGAGTTCTAGTTTTTTCCCGTCTGGATCTTACACTGATTTGTTATGTGCACTCCACTTTCTTATCTATTTTATTAAGAAATAATTTGCCATTAGCTGTCTGGCATTAACATTTAAGCATAAATATTTGTACACATTAACATTTACCTGGTTATTAAAACTAATATGAGATGTGGAGGGGCAACGTTTCGCTTTGCCAACTTCCTTCCTCAAACCTTCAATTTGTTTTTATTCTATCTTTTGATGAGATAATTAAATTGAATTATAATTATATTAAAAAAAAATAAAGTAGTTTTTTTAATTGTATGATGATAGTAAATTACAAATTAAAATTTATAATATAAAAGCAAGCAATTTTCTTGGCACTGTTAGTAGAAAATTGCCAATTGATGTGCGGTGATGAAAACATATATAATATTTTATAAACTGGGAAATATAAGTAAAACATATATAGTATTTTATAGAATAAAAAATATGATTTAAGTATCAAAATGGAAATATAATTCTAGGTTCATATATAAATGCTAACATATGAGATAAAATTTGTTGGGTGGGTTAAATCCCATTAGTTAAAATATAATTTAAGAAATAAAAATAATGAGGAATATGAATTATCAACAATAATTCTGCTTATTTTAACTCTCATTAGATCAAAAAATTATATTTTCAGAACATTTAAATTTAATTAGTATTCGATTGGATGTTTAATATTTTTTAGAGCAAGTACTTGAATAGAAAGCAATATAATTTTCAGCCCCGGAGCTACCGGAAAGAAGTCCACGGTTAGCATGCGGCTTACGCCAACAGGTTATAGTCACGTGCGGGTCACGTGAGCGAGTCGGTGACGTCACGCCTTACTGGATGCGCGTCGTCCAGCAGATTCCACAGCCACACTGAAACGGTAAAATCCGGAGCCATCCTGACCGTCCATCCAATATCTAACCCTAATCCTAGCCGTATGTGCATACCGACCTCATCTATAAATAGCGGACCCTGGGTTAGGTATTCTGAGTCGTTGAAACTCGAGGCAGAGTGCCTTTCGGGGTTGAGGTAACTTCTCTCTCTGCTGTTCTATATAGTAGGCATTAGGAGCTGTAGGATCATTTGTAATAGCTGGACTGGACGATTTGATCCTATATTTTTTAGTTCTTGCTTGCTCGATCGAGATCATTGGCAATCAGATCTTCGATACTACATGAAATTATTGATTGTTCCAACTGCGTGAGAGATCGATGATTGGTAATGAAACCTTGATTTGATTCGACCTATTTCTGTTCGAACACGATGATTGGTGGTCAGATTTTCTCGACTGTTCAACTTCATTAGAGATTTATGATGGATTAGTAATCTTTGGTTTAATTGAAGTTTTCTCCTGTTTGAACGAGAAAATTGGTAATTGGAGTTTCGATGCTGTAGAGAAATTGGTTTCTTCTCAATTCTGGTAGAGATTGCTTTGGAAGTACCTGGGACTGAGATTTTTAAGAGACTAGGATGGCTCTTTCTTCCCTTACTTGCATACTATTCTTATGATCCTATTGTAGATGAACATGCAATTGATGACAGAACTGAAGTTTGCATGTCCATCGACTGGTTTCTTTGGTTGAGGTCCGAGTGTGACTTATTCTTTCCGTTGGTGTAGCTAGGAGGCAATTATGATGACTTCCCCATTTTTAGGGATTGCTCTTCGGCTATGTTGTTTGTAAGTGTGGCCTCAGGGATGCTCTTAGGAATGTTTCTTACTCCGTTGGTATTCTATTAATTCTCCTCCCTGAAATTTCCTGGTCCTCTTAATTTGCGTTGTAGGTGTGTAGGATTGGGCTTGACAATTTTATGTTGTTATGCTCGATGCAACTGTTGCGGTAGTCCGAATGACCCACCCTTGGGTTTGCTTCTCTATTCCCATTTTACCCTGCTGGATTCAGATACTGCAGTGCCTTCTGAAAAGGAAATAAAAAAGAGCAGTTTTTACATGCAGTGGTACCAGTTGGCTGTCAGATTTGGATGCGATTGACAGCAACAGTCATCCACCTTATCGTTTGTTGTATTGCCTTTCTTCTGTTCTTCTTTAGTGAGTACTACAATTTGGACAATCTATATCTTTTCGCTTGATGCTGGAGACAGAACTTCTTGTGATTCTTTTTCAGGTTATCAAAATTGTATTGACTTTGCTTGAATTGTTGGTGGGTTTTGGTTCTGCTGTGTATTATTATCAGATGAAGATTTAGATGACCAGGCAAAGGAAGGATTAAAATGTTGCAGTATTTTTACATGTGGACTGTCAAGTTTCAATGAACTCTGATGGTTGTAAGGACACTTGATTATGCTTCCAGAAATGTGTGTTAATCTTTTCCATTGAAGGACTGGTGAGGTTCTGGAGTAGTGGGTGGGTTTACTGACTCTGAATTGATCTATTTGATTGAAAATTTTGTGATATAGGTGGACTTAGTTTCGTTTGTGTGAGGGCTTGGCTTTACCACATTTCAAAAATGGGGATCTTGCTTCTTGTGGTGTGGCTCTACTCTGCTTCAAGGAGTTACTATGTAGGAAGTATGTTCTGGATATGGATCTTCACCTGTTGGAGCCACACGGCATTCATATTTTCAGTTGAATTTTATTATCTTGGGAAACCTGAATAACTTGGGTGTTTTTGTAGGTTTTGAAAGGAGTTGAAAGGTTATTATCTCGTACTAATAATGGAACAGGAATAAAGGTTTCTTTTTAGTGGTTGTTTCTCTCTCTTTGCTGAGTGGGGTTTTGGATGTGGCATTTACTTATTTTCAGCACAGTGCAGTCCTTTAGTCTTGTTGCCTCGAATTCTAGTTTGACTAAGCCTAGAGGTTGCCCATGTTTAGTATTTGGACTCCAGTTCATTCATCCTAGACTTGTTTTCCTGCCTAATGAATTGCTGGTATGTTCTCTGATGTGTCTTTTCGTCTATTCTAGTTTGTTTTATAGGAAAAAGTAATCGGACAAAGAGGACGGTGTCTTTTGTGGTTGTATTTTTCTATGGAAGTTGATAGAACAGAATGGGCAACAAGGGAGATATTTATTTTGGTATGTTCTGCACATTTAAGTTCTCTAGTCTTTTATACGTCATTTTTTTACTTTTTGGTTGTCTGTTCTGCTGATATGTTCAGATTTATGTGTGTTCATTCTTTCTGGGCTTTTTTATGTCAGATAATTAGACAAGGACTCTTTGTTTGACGACATTAAATGGACAATATGGTGTGTTTTTAGTGGTTTTACATCTCTCTGTTTTCAGTAAATGAACTGAAAGTGGAAGGGAAAGGAAAACAACAGAGTTGATTACACTGTTTTCATTCGAGTTCTCTACTCTTGTAGCTTTCCTAGATCTCCTGGCCCTTACATTTGTCTTTCACTCACTGGCTTACTAACTGCCATTATGTTATCTAGAGTACCGCATATGTCTTTTTATTAGTTATTGTTTATTTTACAGCAGAGAAGAAAATAAAAAATCGATCGTTTTAGTCGATCATTTTGGAAATGCATGGAATGGACAAACATGGGAGTTCTCTAGTATTGTTCTTTTAATTCTAGTTTGACTAAGCCAAATGTTTCCACTAGTGCAATATTCCAACTACACTCCATTACAGTTTGGGTGTCTTCTCCGTCTCTGAAGTGCTCCTTATGTTTTTCCATTTGTTCTAGGTTTGTGCTATAGCAAACACCAGTGGATGTGGGTGGAACAGGCAACAAAGTTGTCATTTCAGGAGCTTCGGCAAGTTCAATATTTTCTACTTAAGACATTTTAGTTTTCTTTTCCTGTCTTATGAGAGTTTCAGGAGGCCCACTGATGTATTTGTCATGTCTTTTCATTTGTTCTAGGTTTGGTTTGTAGAAGTCTATAACCGGACAAGAAGGAAAGGGTATTTATGGTAGTTGTATATCTTTTTGTTCAGTTGTGTTCTTGAAGTGGATGAACGGATAAGAGGGTCATTGTACTGGTTTTCATCAATCAAAGTCCTTATGTCGACTCTGTTTTAAGATTTTGGTTGTATTGTTGTTAAAGTACTGCTTCTATGTTTGCTTTATAGCAATCAATAAACAGACGTGGAGGAAGCTGCTTTACACTGGTTGGGGGAGTTACTTAAAACTGTCTTGTTGCCTTGAATTCTTGTTTTGACTTAGCCTGGATCTTGCACTAATTTTTCAACCCTTCTTCACTTTGTATGTTTAGGACATCTTTCCTGTCTTATGAACCTGCTTATGTCTTTGCTTTTGTCCTAGATTTGTTTTATTGCCCACATGGATCAGACAAGATGGAAGGTGTATTTTTGGTGGTTTTATATCTCTATTGGTTCAGTGGTATGGAAAAGGATGGAAATTGACAAGAAGGGTGTCACTGCCTTCTGTTTTCAGCTCATCGTAGTTCTCTAGTCCTGTTGCTTTGAATTCTAGTTTCCTTTGCCTTTGAGCTTACTCTTGTTCATTACCTGCACTCCATTTTATATGTTTGGTTCTCTTTTCCTGTCTTATGAATTGGCAGTTTGTTTTCTGAAGTACTGCTTCTGTCTTCTCATTTGTTCTAGGTTTGTTTATAGCAGGCAATAATTGGACAAGAAGTAAGGGCATCATCCATTTTGTGGTTAATGCTGGCTTTCCCGGTTTTTGGTCTTGTTGCCCAGAATTTCAGTTTTGTCTTCTCATTTAAAGGACTCGTTAATTTGTTCTAGGTTGGTTTTACAGGCAATAATGGGACAAGAAAGAAGAAGGTGCCCATTTAGCTGTTGCATCTCTCTCTCTGGTTTTCTGCACATCACAATTTTAGCTGTCTATTCCTATCATATGGGTTTCTAGTATTTTCGTTGAAGTGCATTTTTGTCTTGTTTTGTTCTAGATTTGATTTATGGAAGACAATAATCAGGCAGGAAGGGTGGTGTCTTTTGTGTGTGTATCTTTGTTCTGAGGTGTTTCAGAACTGGACGGATTACAGAACAGTGGAGTTATTTATACTGGTCTTCAGTACAGTGCAGTTCTGCCGTTTTTTGTTGACTTGGATTTCAGTTTACTTTGCCTTGATATTCCTTTCTCAATTCTACTGTACCATGTATCCTGTCTTTTCTCTGCTCCTGTGAAGGATCTTGTCTGTTTTTTGTTGTACAGTAAACAGACATGAGGGAAGGTGCGTTTTTTTATTTTTAGTGGTGTTGTACGTCTGTCTTTTCTGCTTACTTTTTTGTTTTAATCTTGTTTTAAGCACTTCATGGTTCCCTGGTTCATTTTATTTACTACCATTTTGTAAGTTTTGGGTCCCTTTTCCTGTCTGGTGAATGACCAGTTTGTTATCTGAAAGACTGCTTCTGTCTTTTCATTTGTTTGATGTTTGTTTTAATGCAGGCTAAAAAGCAATCCCTTTCAGCTCATAGGATTTCTCTAGTCTCATATCTACTCCATTTTGTACATTTTGGCCATCTTTTCCTGACTTATGGACTTCTAGTAGGTTCATCCAAGTATTGCTTCTGTGTTTGATTTTATTTTAGGTTTGTTTTATAGCAGACAATAATAAGGGAATAAGGAAGGTGTCTTCATATTGGTGGTGCACCTGTCTTTGTTTAGTGGTGTTCTGTCTTTGCTTAGTGGTGTTCTGTAAGTGGGTGGAATGGCCAAGAAGGGTTTAATTTCCACTTGTTTTCTGCAAGTTGCAGTTCTCTTGTGTTGTTACACTGAATTCTAGTGTTCTCTTGCCTGTACCTGCACCAGTTAATTGATGTTGTTATTTGTCTATTTCCATATGCTAACTGTCAGGTTGTCTTCTAAGTACTGCTTCTATTCTTTCTTATGTTTTTGGTTTCTTTTGTAGCAGGCAATAATTGGACAAGAAAGAAGGTGATAACTCTCTTAGTTGAGCCTTGTTCTCAGAAGTGGTTGAACAGACTTCAAGGAAGTCACTTATGCTGGTTTTCATCTCATTGCAGTTTCCTAGCCTTTGATCTGTTATGCTCTGTTTTATATATTCTGGCTGTCTTTTCCTATCTTAAATGGACTTGCATTATTGTCATCAAAGTACTGCTTTTTTTTGTTTTGTTCTCAGATTGTCTTCTTGGAGATGGTAATAAGACAAAGGAATGAAATCTCTTGTACTGGTTGTATAGTGGTGTTCTGGAAGTGGATGGGACACATGAGGGAGTTAATTTATACTGGTTTTCAGCACATTGTTGTTCATTCTTGTTGCCATGAAATCTTATTTGAACTTGGCTTACATCTTCCGCGGTTTTAGTCATTCTACTCCACTTTGTATGTTTAGGCTGTCTTTCCTGTTCTATGAACTTTTAACGTCTTTTCTTTTGTTCTAGTATTGAAGGTTTTTTTTTTTTTGCTTGCAGTGAGTAGGCAATATGAAAGGTGCATTTTTATTTGTGGTTCATCTTTCTTTGTTCATTAGCCTTCTGGATGTGGATGAGACTAGAAAGGTGTCATTTCCACTTGTCTTTCTTATGTCCTCATTTGTCCTAGGTTGGTCTTATTGTAGGCAATAACTGGAAGGAAGATGTCTTTCTACTTTCTAGTGGTTGTATCTTTTTGTTCAATGTTGTTCTAACGGACAAGAAGGGAACAATTTCCTCTGATTTTGAGCACATTGCAGGTCTCTATTCTTATTGCCTTGAATTCTAATTGATTTAGCTTGGACATTCTCCTAGTTTATTTTACTCCCCTTTCCTGTTTTATCCTTTCTTATGAATACCAGGACAATCATCTGGACAGATGATGCCTTTTTAGTGCTTGTATGTCTGTTGCTCTGGTGTTGTTCTGGAAGTGGAGAGAAGGAACAAGAACAGTCATATATACTGGTTTTCAGCACATCACATATCTGTAGTAAGTGGACAAAATGAGAAGGTGCATTTTTATTTGTGGTTCATCTTCTGGAAGTGGATGAGACTAGATGGGTGTCATTTCCGCTTGTTTTCTGCAAGTTTCATTTCTATTGTCCTGTTACATGGAATTTCCATTTTATATTTGTGGTGGTTCTTTCTTTGTTCAGTAGTCTTCTGGGAGTGGATGGGACTAGAGGGGTGTCATTACCACTTGTTTTCTGCAAGTTGCATTTTTCTTGCCTGGGTCCTGTGCACTGGTTCATAATTGTTACTCTATTTTATATGTTTTGGTTAACCATTCCTCTTTGTTGACTGCAAGGTGGTTTTCTGACATACTGCTTCTGTCTTTTCATTTGTTCTATTAAGCATTATAGCAATCAATATAATCGGGCAAGGAGGATGGTGTCCCTTTGGCGCCTGTATATCTCTCTTTGTTTAGTGTTGTTTTGGAAGTAGATGGAATGGACAACACGGAGTCACTTATACTTGTTTTGAGTTCATTTCTTTACTCTGATCTTATATCTACTCCATTTTATACACTTTGGCTGTCTTTCACTATCTTACGTTCTTCTAGTATGTCTGTTGAAATATTGCTTCTGTGTTTTGTTTTGTTGTAGGTGTGTTTTATGACAGACAATAGTAGGACATGGACAAGGGATTGTTTATTCTGGTTGTATGTGTCGTTTTTGTTCAGTGGTGTCCTGGAAGTCTAATGAATGCAGAATGGTGCTATTTATACTGGTTTTTAGCACATTGTTGTTTCCCTATATTGTTGCTCTGAACTCCCTTTTGATGTTGCCTATGTCATCGTGTACTGATTCTACACCACTTTCTATGTTTAGTAATTCTTTGCTCTCTTTCAATCATTTGGACAAGATGGAAGGTGCATTTTTGGTGGTGGTTTATCTCTCTTTGTTCAGTGGTATTTTGGAAGCAGATGGGACTAGAAGAGTGTCATTTCTACTTGTTTTCTTCAAGTTACATTTTTATTGTCCTGTTGCTTTGAATTCTAGTTTGCCTTTGCCTACGTTGGTTCATAATCATTACTCTGTTTTATGTGTTTTGCTCAAGTATTCATATATGTTGGGAGTGCCAGGTTGTTTTCTGAGGTACTGCTTTTGTCTTTTCATTCATTCAATGTTTGCTTTATAGCAGGCACTAATTGGACAAGGACAGTGACCCTTTAGCGATTGTATATCTCTCTTTGTTGAGTGTTGCTCTGGAAGTGTATGGAACAGACTACAAGGATGTCACTTATACTGGTTTTCAGCTAATCATAGTTCTCTAGTCTTATATCTATTTCATTATATACATTTTGGCGGTCTTTTCCTATCTTATGGACCTAAATCATTCTCTTTGAATTACTGCTTTTTTTTTTGTTTTGTTCATGGTTGTTTTGTATCAGACCCTAGTAAGACAAGGAGGAGGATGGTGTATTTATAGAGGTGTTCTCGATGTGGATGGAGGGAAAGGGAGTTCTTTATACTGTTTTTCAACATATTGCAATTCTGTAGTCTTGGATTCTGGTTTGACTTAGACTGGATCTTCTGCTCATTTACTATTTCTACTCTGCTTCGAATGTTTAGTTGGTCTTTCCTGTCTTATGAACAGCTTGTGGCTTTTCTTTTATTCTAGGTTCTTGTTTTTGCCTACTGGAATTGGACAAGAGGAAGGAAGGTGTAATTTTAGTTGCTGTACATCTCTCTTTATTCAGTCATGTTCTTGGCGTGGAAGCCATAGACAAGTTTGGTGTCATCGCCACCAAACTTCTCTGTAGTAACTGTTCCGTTGTCCTATTACTTTGAATTCTAGTTTTCCATAGCTTGGATCTTTCTCCTGGTTACATTATCTTCACTCTGTTTTATTTGTTTTTCCTGACAAATTCAAATGATGTTATCTGAAGTAGTGCTTCCATCTTTTCATTTGTTTGAGGTTTGTTTTATAGCAGGCAATAGTTGGACACAAAGGATGGAATCGTTTTAGTAGGTTTCTATATCCCTATTTCTTGAGTGTTCTACTCATTTCTATTGATGAATGCTAGTTTTCTGCTCACTTCTCATTCTGGTTCCAGAATGGAATGGACAACATATGTTGGTTTTTTGCTCATTTTTGTTCTCTAATGTTAGTTGAAGTATTGCTTCTTTGTTTTGTTTTGGTCCAGGTTTGTTTTATAGCAGATAATAGTGTGACAATGGCAAGGGGGTGTCTCTATTCTGGTGGTATGCCCCTTTGTTCAGCGTTGTTCTGGAAGTGGGTGGAACACGCACAAGGGAGTTATTTATTGCTGGTTTTTGGCATAGTGCAGTTCTCCTGTCCGGTTGCCTTGAATTCCCATTTGTTATTGCCATTATCTTTATGGCTTTTATTAATTCTCCTCTGCTTTGTATCTTTAGGCTGTGTTTTCTGTTTAGCAATAATTGGACAAGAAGGAAGGTGCATTTTTGGTGGTGGTTCATCTCTATTTGTTTGGGAAGTGGATATTATAGCCAAGGGCACAACTGTAATTGGTAGCATGGGGTATGAAATTAGAACCTAAGCTGCACATAGCCACTTGGGTTACTAACAGAAAGAGCAGAGTTAGGGCCTATTCTCTTAGGGCCTGTTTTCTTTACTATTTTCAACTCGTTTTTAGTTTAGTTTTTGAAATAATGAAAACGTGTTCTCTTTGCTATTTTTAAGAACGCATTTTCAAAAACAAGAAAAATTTGTGTAAAGGAAATCCAAAATAATATAAAATCGTTTTGTCTGTTTTCAACCAAAAACGCTGAAAATTTGAAAACACGAAAAATGCTTAAGCAATGCCTCATTTCTTCCTTCTCTAGAACAAATTGGACTCCCTTTGCACTCCTCCTTCCTTCTATCTTCCAAGCTTTGCTTTCTCTTTCTTCTTGCTTCTGGATCTTTCTTGTTGGCCGTCGACTGTGCTTGCCATGACCATCACCGTCACCAACCGTCGTTGACAGCCATCTTTCCCTCTACCAGATTTGGCTCCATCTCTTCCTTGTTGGTTGTCGATCGATTGGTCTTCTTGGCCATGGCGCATACGTTGTCGATTTGCACGCGATGAAGAATATTTGTGATTGGAAATAGGCCACGACAAACCCAAACCCCCTTACCGGTGACATGCGCGATGAAGAAGAGGATCTATGATTGTTGTTGACCACTAGAAAAAAAAAATGACCCATGACCAACATCCACGCAAGGCGATCAAAAAAATTGTGGTCATGGTTGGCGCGCGATAGTCATCGTCGTGCGAAGAACAGGAAACGATGGCTATGGAGGAACGCATAAACCTACAGTCATTGACATCGCATTGTTGTTGGCAACATGAGCAACAAGGTAGATCCCTTTTTTCAGCCGCACACTATGCCCATTCAATAATCCTCGGTGCTTCTTGTTCTCTTTTTTTCTTTATTTTCATGCATAATTAATTTACACAAAAAACATAACTTTAAACGGAAAATACAAGAGTTTTCTAAAGGCTAAGTAACCTATAATATTGTATGTACAATAATAATATATAATTAAATATTGTCTAAAAATTTTAAAATTCATATAATTTAATAATTAAATGTGTATCCAGATCTATTAACAATTAAGTTATAAAGGGAATTGCTAGTTAATAATGAAAACATCTGGTTTCTTCCCTTCACTTCAACCTTAATAATAAATATAAAATATGATTGTAATTGCTTTGATGATGATATTGGGTAGGTAGAGGATCAAATTTCTCGTTTATAATATGATAAAAGTAGTCTCCACTAATCGATCGCGGTCTTATCCTTAATTTTGATTTTTATATTTCATATATTTTTGTCGAAGTTAATTTATTTTTTGTTTGTATTTTATTTTCTAATGAAAAAAAAATATATTACAAATTCACTAACTTCAAAATGTATATATTATTAATAATATACTAACATTAAATTGTTTCAATTTAATGAATAATCAAATCTATTGAATAAAATATCATAATATATATATTTTTTAAAAACATGATTTTTAATTTTCAGTTTTGAGAAATATTTTTTCAGAATAATAAAAATAATGTGCTTTCAGCAATCTCAAAACAAGCATTTAAAACAGAAAATTAAAAATGAATTCAAAACCTAAAACTCAAAATTGAAACACAAAGAGAACACCTATCTTAGTTATTTCGGGAGAATGGCGATCATGTGAGGCGATCACTTGAGAATTGTTCCATAGATCTTTTCCCTCTCATTCCTCTACAATTCTCTCTCTTGATCTTTCTTCTTTCCTCTTTCATAATTCTGGAAGTGTCCTTTGATCAGATCTCAGATCTGACAGTGGACAGCACGGACAGGACATTTCCACTTGTTTTCTGGGAGTTGAAGTTCTGTCATCATGTTACTTTCCATTCTAGTTTTCCTTGTCTGGATCCTTCGCTAGTTCATATTGGTGCTCTTTTCTTTTTATTCTTCTAGTTCAATATCTTTACTCCCTGATACATTTGGCTGTTTTATCCTGTCTTATGAACTGGCAGTATGTTATCTGAAGTACTCCTTATGTTTTTTCAGTTGTTCTCAGTTTGTTTAAGAGCAATCAGTAACTGTTGAGCAGTAATTGTTGAGATGTGTTCTGGAAGCGGATGGACCAGCTAACGTGAAAGTCTTTTCCGCTGGATTTTAGCACATCCCTGCTCTCTATCCTTGTTGCCTTGAATTCATGTTTGTCATATCCTAGGGCTCTGCTAGTTACTTATTTCTACTCCATTTCATATGTTTTGGTTGTCCGTTCTTGTCTAATTAACTGCCAGTATGTTCCCCGAAGTGCTTCTTATGTCTTTTCTTTTGTGTTATAGGTTTGTTTTTAAAGGAGGGAATGATGGAACAGGAATAAAGGTGTCTTTTTAGTGGTCATTTCTCTCTCTTAGCTGAGTGGGGTTTTGGATGCGGTGTACAGACTGCAACGAAGTCGTTTCTACTTTGTTTTCAGCACATTGCAGTCCTTTAGTCTTGTTGCCTTGAATTCTAGTTTAACTTAGCCTAGAGCTTCAACAAGTTTAATATTTGGACTCCACTTCATTCATCCCAGCCTTGTTTTCCTGCCTAATGAATTGCCGGTATGTTCTTTGATGTGTCTTTTCTTCTATTCTAGTTTGTTTTATAGGAAAAAAATAATTGGGCAAAGAGGATGGTGTCTTTTCGCCATTGTATTTCTCTCTGGAAGTTGATAGAATTGAATGGACAAAGGAGTTATTTATATTGGTATATTCTGCACATTGAAGTTCTCTGGTCTTATATGTCCTTTTTATACATTTTGGTTGTCTTTTCCTGTCATACAAGCTGCTGATATGTTCGGATTTATGTGTGTTCATTCTTTCTGGGTTTTTTTATGTCAGATAATTAGACAAGGACTCTTTATTTGATGACAATAATTGGACAATAAGGTGTGGTTTTTGTGGTTGTACATCTCTCAGTTTTCAGTAAATGATCTGGAAGTGGAAGGGAAAGGAAAACAACAGTCGTTTACAGTGTTTTCATTGAAGTTCTCTACTCTTGTTTCTTTCCGACATCTACTAGTTCATGCATTTTGTCTTTCACTCACTGTCTAACTGCCATTAATGTTATCTATAGTACCGCATATGTTTTTTACTTTTTTATTGTTCATTTTACAGCAGAGAAGAAAATAAAAAATCTGTCATTTTAGTCATCGTTTTGGAAATGCATGGAATGGACAACAGAGGAGTGCTTTAATATTGTTCTTTTAATTCTAGTTTGACTAAGCCAGGTGTTTCCACTAATGCAATATTCCAACTAACACTCCATACAGTTTGGTTGTTTTGCTCGAGGTTTGTCTTGTAGCAAACACCAGTGGAAGTGGATGGAACAGGCAACAAAGGTTGTCATTTCCACTGGTTTTTCTGCACACTCTAGTCTTGTTGCCTCAGAATAGGAATTGGACTGAGCCTAGAGCTTCAGCAAGTTCAATATTTTCTACTGAGACATTTTAGTTTTCTTTTCCTGTCTTATGAGTTTCAGGAGGCCCACTGAAGTATTTGTCATGTCTTTTCATTTGTTCTAGGTTTGGTTTATAGAAGACATAACCAGACAAGAAGGAAAGGATATTTGTAGCAGTTATATATCTTTTTGTTCAATTGTCTTCTCCATGTGGATGAACAGATAAGAAAGATCATTGTACTGGTTTTCATCAATTGAAGTCCTCTAGTCTTATGTCTACTCTGTTTTAAGATTTTGGCTGTATTGTTGTTAAAGTACTGCTTCTATGTTTTTTTATCTAGGTTTGTTTTATAGCAATCAATAAACGGACAAGGAGGAAGATGCCCTACACTGGTAGGGGGAGTTCCTTTAACTGGTTTTCAAATCATTGGAGTTTTCCTGTCTTGTTGCCTTGAATTCTTGTCTGACTTAGCCTAGATTTTCCACTCATTATTCAACTCTTCTCCACTTTGTATGTTTAGGCTGTCTTTCCTATCTTATGAACCTGCTTATGTCTTTGCTTTTGACCTAGATTTGTTTTATTGCTTACAAAGATCAGACAAGAAGGAAGGTGCATTTTTGGTGGTTCCAGATCTCTATTTGTTCAGTGGTCTGGAAGAGGATGGAAATTGACAAGAAGGGTGTCACTGCCTCTTGTTTTCGGCACTTTTCCCTTGCCTTTGAGCTTACTCTTGGTCATTACCTGCACTCCATTTTATATGTTTGGTTCTCTTTTCCTGTGTTATGAACTGGCAGTTTGTTTTCTGAAGTGCTGCTTTTGTCTTTTCATTTGTTATAGGTTTGTTTTATTGCAGGCAATAATCAGACAAGAAGGAAGACATCCTTTTAGTGATTAATTTTGGTTTTCCTGGTTTCCAGTCTTGTTTCCTTGAATTCTAGTTATGTCTTTTCATTTAAAGTACTCGTTATAGCTTTTCATTTGTTCTAGGTTTGTTTTACAGGCAATAATGGGACAAGAAGGAAGGTGGTGTCCATTTAGCAGTTGCATATCTCCGTTTGGTTTTCTGCACATCACAATTCTTTAATCTTATATCATCTATATCTTATACATTTTAGCTGTCTTTTCCTATCATATGGGTTTCTAGTATTTTTGTTGGAAGTACTTTTTTTTCTTGTTTTACTATAGATTTGATTTATGGCAGATAATAATCAGGCAAGAAGGGAGGTGTCTTTTGTATATTTGTCTTTATTCTGAAGTGTTTTGGAACTGTATGGATTACAGAACAATGGAGTTATATATACTGGTCTTCAGCACTGTGCAGTACTGCAGTTTTGTGACTTGAATTCCAATTTACTTTGCCTTGATATTCCTTTCTCAATTCTACCGTACTATGTATGCTGTCTTTTCTGCTCCTGTGAAGTATCTTGTCTGTTTTATGTTGTTTTATTGCTTACAATAAACAGACAGACGAGTGAAGGCGCGTTGTGTGTTTTTAGTGGTGTTGTACATCTGTTTTTGTTCAGTGGTGTTCTGGAAGAGGTTGGAACAAAGAAGGTGTGACTTCTACTTGTTTTAAGCACTTCATGGTTCCATGGTTCACTTTATTTACTATCATTTTGTAAGTTTTGGTTGCCTTTTCCTGTTTGGTGAATGACCAGTTTGTTATCTGAAATACTTCTCGTCTTTTCATTTGTTTTGAAGTTTGTTTTAAAGCAGGCTAAAAAGTAAGTCCTTTCAGCTCATAGGAGTTCTCTAGTCTTATATCTACTCCATTTTGTGCATTATGGCTGTCTTTTCCTGTCTTATGGACTTTGTAGGTTCTTTCAAGTATTGTTTGTGTTTTGTTCTATTCTAGGTTTGTTTCATAACAGACAATAATAAGGGAATAAGGAAGGTGTCTTTATATTGGCTGTGCATCTGTCTTTGTTGAGTGGTGTTCTGTAAGTGGATGGAATGGACAAGAAGGGTGCAATTTCCACTTGTTTTCTGAAAGTTGCAGTGTTCTTGTGGTGTTACACTGAATTTTAGTGTTCTCTTACCTGTATCCTGAACCAGTTAGTTATTGTTATTAGTTTTGTTTCCATATGATGAACTTCCAGGTTCTTTTCTAAGTACTGCTTCTATTCTTTTATATGTTTTTATAGCAAACCAAAACTATATGGAATACAATGATTTCTCCACACCAAATCTAATCTACATACAACATCATATATATACACAAAAAGATAGAAAAGTAAAACTCATAAAACATGGAAACATGTATCCCATGAAATGGATACATGTTTCCTCAATTTGTGGGATCCCATAAAAAATGGATCCATTGTCCCCATTTCTACACTCCCCCTCAAGTTGGCTTGAAAATATCTTCCATAGCAAGCTTGCTCACTAATCTTTCAAATTGATTTTTGTGTAACCCCTTTGTAAGAACATCGGCGACTTGATCAACTGTTGAAATGTAGGGCATACAAATTACCCCATTATCAATTTTCTCCTTAATAAAGTGTTTATCTACCTCTACGTGCTTTGTCCTGTCATGGAGTACTGGATTATGGGCAATGGAAGTCGTAGCTTTATTATCATAGTAAATCTTAGCTGGTAAGGGAGTGAAGACCCTTAAGTCCTTTAGAAGTCTTTTTATCCACATGACCTCACAAATTCCATGGGCAACTGAACGAAATTCTGTTTCAGCACTACTTCTGGCCACCACATTTTGTTTCTTGTTTCTCTAAGTGACGAGATTATCTCCCACAAATGTGCAGTATTCCAATGTAGATCTTCTATCAGTAACATTGCCTGCCCAATTTGCATTTGTATAAGCCTCTATGTGAAAATGTCCATGTTTTTTGAAGAGCAAACCTTTTTTAGGAGTTCTCTTTAAGTACCTTAGAATTCTGTAGATAGCTTCAAAATGTTGTGAACCTGGTGAGTGCATAAATTGACTTACTACACTGCAAATAATATATCGGGTCGAGTGTGGGATAGATAGATGAGTCTACCCACAAGCCTTTGATATTTCTCCCTTTCTATTACATCTTTGGCTTCGACAAGTTGAAGCTTCAAATTATGCTTGATGGAAATGATGAGGAGTTAATTTTTTTTTAAATCTTAATGAATTATATCCCTATTTTTATCTTATATTAATGTTTAAATTGAATAATTATACACATTATGCACTATTGTCAGGATGATATGAAGAAATTGACATTTGCCGCATAATTGAAGATGTTAAAGAGTCAATCGGATGGTCAACGTTACTACTCAAATTCAAGTACAATTGGGTCAACTATTAAATGGAATTCAACACAAGGAAGGCCCAAGCATTTTAATCACAAAGAAGGCTCAAATCTAACATAAAGAATACCAAAAACCCAATTTGTGAAAATCTATTTTTACTTTTATTTTTTATTTTTAAATATATGTTTTATGAGTGCTTCTTTAGGTGTGTCTTTTAGCTAAAATTTATTTGACTTTAGGTGTGCCTTTTACTTAATTTCCTTCCACTAGTTAGGTGAATGTTTTGTGAGTGCCTATTAGATATAATTATGTCTAATTGTATAATTTTAAATTGTGTGATTTGTATTGCATCTTGTGGGCTATAAATAGCTCACTTGGTTGCACTTGTATGAATTTATCATTCTTGAATCAAAGCATAGCTGTGTTCTTATAATTTTTCTCTCAATTCTTCAACTTTAGTTTTTATATAGTTGTGTTCCATTATTTTTCTGTCATCTTTATTATCCACCGCCTGAGTATGGTCGATTAATTTCTACTTTCTATTTCTCTTATTTTAAGCGGTGTAGTATAGTTTGCTTCTGAAGTTTTATTTTATGTTATGTTATTTTTTATTTTTATTATCCACCACCTGAGTATGGCCGGTTAAATCCAATATTGGATTAAGGCAATAACAGTATACAACGCCAATGATTCTCAAAGAAAGTTGCGTTTTAAATAAGTGACATTAATTTAAATTTCAGTATGAGTGTGTATTAATTATCGAGAAATCACTAGGTTTGGATTGGAGCGTAAGTCAACTTAGAGCTTTCATGCCACGTATGGGAGTTACTAGAATTGGAAACGCTATCATACCTAAACTCGGATGATTAATTTAGTTGTTTTGCATATTAATTGCAATTGAATTTATGGTAATTGCTTAAACTAGAATCTCACATATCATGTATGGAGATTGCTTAAACTATAACTATCAACATCTCTAATCGCATTTAATAGTAGACCCTCATATCTGAAATTAAATTAATGTTGCTAATCTTTTCTACTAAAAATTGGGGATCAGCGGGTTGGTGTTGAAATTGTCTTAACTCAAGTGTTATCCAATTCTATATTCTCAAATTCAGTGTCTATTTTAATTTTTGTCTTGTTTTATTTCCTAGCATCTGTTATCTGAAAATTCATAACAAAAAATCATGTTGCCAATTCATCCAGATGGGGGTGTGTGACATTTTTTTTTTTTTTCATAAATAAATCTCTTAATGGACGATCTGGACTCATCCAGAAAATAAATTAAATTTGGACTACAACTGCACTTGTACATTGGCGAGTATAAACCTCACCAAAGTAATAGAAAAAAAATCTAATATAAATTTTGTTGTGTTTTAATTGCAGCGTGAGAGTGCAACCAAATTTTTGTGCCGTTGCCTGAGAGATTAAGGCAAAAATAAAAAGAAAAAAAATAAAAATAATAATAAGCATCTTCTAATAAATTCGGTAATTCTGTTTTTTTTTTTTTTAAATTTGGTTTATTGTTGATTTTTTTTTTGTTTGTGCATGGTGTATGATACTTAGGTCAAGTAGGATGGTAGAATATCAAAATCCGCTATATAGCCCTATTTACTCTTTATCTACCACTGAACTATCACTGATACAATCACTCATGTCTCAACACAACAAGAACATGCCACCTGCACCTAATAACATGCCACATGTACTTGGGAGTGATCATAGTGATCAAGATTCTTTTGAACCTGATACATGTAGGCCTCTCAGGAAATATTTCCACCCTCTTAGGCAAACTACACCGTTTTGTATAGTGCTTTTAGTTAATCATCATAGATTCAATTTTTTTAATTTTATATATATATATTTATATATAATTGATCACTCATTTTTGTCTAGATCAGCGAGATCTATATCTTCCTCTTCTCCAATCGACATCTCTAGATAGGGCTTCAACCGATGCCCGTTGACTTTCAAAATTTACCCCAATTGAAGGTCTTTTATTTCATATACCCTATGATTTGAGATAGAGCGCACCTTTAAAGGTCTTGTCCATGTGAACTTAAGTTTTCCTGGGAATATGTGGAGTTTTGAATCATAAAGAAGCACATATTGCCCGACTTGCAAAATTTTTCCGTTAATGTGCTGGTCATGTAACTTTTTCATGTGGAGTTTAGACATTTTAACATTTTTGAATGCTTCATTTCTTATCTCCTCAAGCTCATTCATTTGAAGTTTTCTATTGAGACCCGCTTCAATGAAATTTTCATTGATTTGACGGATGGCCCAATAGGCTTTGTGTTCTATTTCCACAGGCAGGTGACACGGCTTTCCAAAGATGATCCTATAGGGAGACATACCTAGAGTGGTTTTATATGCGGTTTGGTATACCCAAAGAGCATCAACTAACCTAAGGGACCAATCATTCCAGTTGGAGTTGACAGTCTTTTCTAAGATGCGTTTGATTTCCCTATTGGCTAACTCTGACTTGGATAGTGCTAGGTTTAAGATTGAATCTATGATAATTGACCGAAAGCACTATGCAAGACGGTGTAATTTGCCTAGGAGGGTGGAGATATTCCCTGAGAGGCCTACATGTATCAAGTTCAAAAGATCTTGATCACCACGATCACTCCCAAGTACAGGTGGCATGTTCTCGTTATGTTGAGATATGAGTGATTGTGTCAGTGATAGTTCAGTGGTAGATAAAGAGTCAATAGGGCTATATAGCGGATTTTGATATTGTACAATCTTACCCGACCTAAGTATCATACACCATGCACAAACAAAAATAAATTCAACAATAAACCAAATTAAAAAAAAAAAAAACAGAGTTACCGGATTTATCCGGAGATGCTTATTATTATTTTTATTTCTTTTTTCTTTTTCCTTTTGCTTTAATCTCCCTGACAACGGTTCTAAAATTTGGCTGTACTCTCACCCTACAATTAAAACACAACAAAATTTATATTAGATTTTTTTTTCTTTTATTTTGGTGAGAGGTTTACGAGTGTACAGTTGTAGTCCAAATTTAATTTATTTTCTTGATGAGTCCAGATCGTCCATTAAGAGATTTATTTATGGCAAAAGAAAAATAATGTCACACACATGCGCATCTGGATGAATTGGTATTTTTTGATGTGGATTTTCTAATAACGGATGTTAGGAAATAAAACAAGGCAGAAATTAAAATAGACACTAAATTTGAGAATATAGAATTTGATAACACTTGAGTTAAAACAATTTTAGCAACCAACCCGCTGATCCCCAATTTTTAGTAGAAAAGATTAGCAACATTAATTTAATTTCAGATATGAGGATTTGCTATTAAATGCAATTAGAAACGATGATAGTTCTAGTTTAAGCAATCCCCATACATGATATGCGGGATTCTAGTTTAAGCAACTACCATAAATTCGATTGCAATTAGTACGCAAAACAACTAAATTAATCATCCAGGTTTGGGTATGATAGCATTTTCAGTTCTAGTAACTCTCATACGTGGCATGAAAGTTTTAAGTTGGCTTACGCTTCAATCCAAACCTAGTGATTTCTCAATAATTAATACACACTCATACTGAAATTTAAATTAATGTCACTCATTTAAAACGCAACTTTCTTTGAGAATCATTGACGTTGGACACTGTTATTGCCTTAACCCAAGATTAGATTTAACTGGCTATACTCAGGTGGTGGATAATAAAGATAAAAAATAACAAAACATAAAATAAAATTTCAGAAGCAAACTATACTACACCGCTTAAAACAAGAGGAATAGAAAGTAGAAATTAACCGACTATACTCAGGCGATGGATAATAAAGATGACAGAAAAATAATGGAACACAACTATATAGAAATTAAAGTTGAAGAATTGAGAGAGAAATTATAAGAACACAACTATGCTTTGATTCAAGAATGATAGATTCATACAAGTGCAACCAAGTGAGCTATTTATAGCCCACAAGATGCAATATAAATCACACAATTTAAAATTATACAACTAGACATAATTATATCTAATGAGCACTCACAAAACATTCACCTAACTAGTAGAAGAAAATGAGCTAAAAGACACCTAAAGTTAAATGGATTTTAGCTAAAATACACACCTAAAGAAGCACTCATAAAATATATATTTAAAAATAAAAAATAAAAATAAAATAGATTTTCACAAGTTGGGTTTTTGGTCTTCTTTATGTTGGATTTGTGCCTTCCTTGTGTTGGACTCCATTTAATAGTTGACCCAATTGCATTTGAATTTGAGTAGTAATGTTGGCCATCCGATTGACTCTTTAACATCTTCAATTACGCGGCAAATGTCAACGCTATAGTCTTGAGAATTTGACTATAAACGAGCCTGTTTGCCAATCTATAAGAAAATTAGATGGGAAACTTATCCCCACTTCATAGAAGGTGTTTAAGTCGTTTTTGGACGTAAAACCAGAGGAAGATGGCATGCATAAAGAATAAACACAAATGGAAGGTCAATTAGTTCGTCAAATGTGTATTATGTGGCTCTCAACTTGAGAGCGATAGTTGTTACATGGTTGCAGCAAGCGAACTTAGCCTAAAATTGGGAGATAAAAAAGTTAATTTGGTATATGGAGGGGGAAGTCGTGGATTGAATGGTTGTATTTTACAAGCTGCACATTTTGGAAAATCATATGTGGTAAGTGTAATGGCAATCCCTTTGGCTGATCTACAGATTTCCGGGATTACATGCGGTCAACTTATAAGAACGACTTCTGTGTCTGAGCGCATTGTTTGTAAGATTTGTCAGTCAGACGCTTTCATTGCTTTACCATGAGGTTTTGGTACACTTGCTTTACCATGAGGTTTTTACACCCTTTGCACACTTTACCCTTTTCTTTGACAACCTGCATTAACCTCATAGCCCTATTATAACCCGGTCTGGTCCCTCTTGATGCTATAAATCATGTGATCTCAGGATTCGAGTTCGGAGTAGGGAATTGTGTTTAAATTCAGAAGTTATTCATCTAGGGCATTATTTCAATCATGAAGCTATGTCAATTTCATGAAAATATATTCTTTGTATTTGGGATGACACCGAGTTTTGAACTTGTTTTGCATGTACTTTTATAATGGTGCACCCCCTTGTGTGTACACCTTAGGAATCGTTTTTATTGGAGGGAAAATCTACAGTAAGGTTTAAAGTCAAAATTTCGAGGAAGTAAGTCTGTTAGTTAGCATCCTTATAAAAGTTAGTGTCTGTTACATTTTAGACTCATAAAATATAAAATTACAAAATTATTCTTAACTACATCTTAAAACCCTCTCCCGAGAATTGAATGCTAACTAATGCAAATCCTAACACTTTTGTTACAAGGAGGGAGTCATTTATACTGGTCTTCCACACAATGAAGTTCTCTAATGTTATAACTATTCCATTTTATACATTTTGGCTTTCTTTTCCCATCTTATGGTTGTGTTCGTTAAAATCCTGCTTCCCATGTTTTCTTTTCTTCTGTGTTTGCTTTATATTATGTCTGTCTTCTTTAAGTGGTGTCCTGGAAGTACACCGCATGCACAACAAGGATAGTCATTTATCCAGGTTTTCAGGACTTCACAGTTCCCCAGTCTTGGTGTCTTGAATTCCTGTTTGAATTAGCCTAGATCTTCCACTAGTTTATTAATTTTACTCCACTAAGTATGTTTTGGCCATCTTCTGCTGTCTTATGAACTGTTCTTTTTCTTTTCATTCTACGTTTGTTTTGTTGCTTGACAAGAGGGAAGGTGTTTTAGTTGTACATCTCTCTTTGTTCAGTGGTGTTCTGAAAGAGGATTGAACAGACAGGAAGGGGGTCATATCCACTTGTTTTCAGCACATCCCAGTTCTCTAGTCTTGTTGCATTGAATTCTAGTTTTTCTTAGCCTAGAGTGTCCTCTGGTTCATTCTCTGTACTTTATTTTTTACTTTTTGGTTCTTTTCTTGTCTGACAAACTGCTGGTCTATTTTCTGAAGCACTGTCTCTGTCTCTTCATTTGTTCTAGGTTTGTCTTACAGCAGGCAATAATTGGACAAGCAGGAAGGTGTCCTTTTAGCAGTTGCATCTCTCCCTCTTTGTTGAGTTGTATATCTATGTGGATGGGATGAAAAAGGGAGTTATTTATGCTAGTTTTCTGCACATTGCAGTTCTCTTGTCTTTTTTATTTATTTATTTATTTTAACTCTATTTTATACATTTTGGTTGTCTTCTCCTATCTTTCGGATGGTTTCTAGTATGTTTGTTGAAGGACTGCTTCTGTGTTTTTTTGTTCTAGGGTTGTGTTATTACTTACAATAAATCATACAAGAAGGAAGGTGCATTTTTAGTGGTTGTACATTTCTCTTCGTTCAGTGTATTTTGGAAGCGTGGATAGAAGGAACAAGAAGTGTGTCATTTCCTCTTGTTTTTAACATATCACAGTTCTCTGGTCCTTTTGCTTTGAATTCTAGTTTTCGTTAGCTTTTGAGCTTTCTCTGGTTCTTTATCCGCCCTCCATTTTATATATAGTAGTTGTCTTTCCTGTCTTATGAACTGCCATCTTCTTTTTTTTTTATAGCTGGCTACAATTGTACATGAAAGATGCTGCCTTTTAGCGGTTTATATCTCTATTTATTGAGTGGTGTTCTGGAAGTGTATAGAACGGACAAGAAGGGAGTATTTTTGCTGGTTTTAAGCACATCACACGGTGGTCTTCTTGTGTTGAATTCTAGTTATGTTGTTTTATTTGAAGTCCTTATTATATGTTTTTTTTTTTTTTTTTTAGGGTTGTTTTATAGAAGACAATAATCAAACAAGGATGGTGTCATTTTAGTGGCTGTGTATCTCTGTCTTCAGTGGTGTTCTGGAAGTTGATGGAATGGACAACAAGTCAGTCATTGAACTTCTCAACTAGGAAGCCAATCATAATGGTTCTCCTAATACGGGTTCTGTAGTCTTATACATTATGGCTGTCTTTTCATGTCTTTTGAATTAGCAGCCTGCTTTCTGATCCACTTCTCATGTCTTTTTATGCACGGTGTCATTTCCTCCTGTTTTCAGCATATTGTCTGGTGTTATTGCCTCTATTTCTAGACTTCTAGTTTGACTTAGCCTGAAATGCTGCAATCATATGGAAAAGAGATTTATCATCAGCTTTTGGTAGCTTATTCATGTGGTTTTGTGGTTTCATTTATCACAGTAACTATCTCAGCTATTTTCAGTGGGAATTCACTGTTCATGTATGGAATTTAATTGTATCTCCTTCCTACTTGGACTCTCTTATCCTGTTTATTCTGCCTATCATTGATCTTTTATTGATGAAGCTCGGTGTCTAGTCAAAGAAAAATGCTATTGGTACACCTTTGTGTACACCTTGGGCTACACAAAGGGGTACCAATGACAAAAAAGTCCTTCATGAGCCGCATAGAGGCGATGAGTATTTTGGTCATAATACCTCTTTATGTAGCCCAAGATGTATAAAAGTGATGTACATGTAGCATAACTCCTAGTCAAATGGTTGTTGGATCTCATAATTTATTGCTGAAGCTGGATGGCATTCCGAACACTTTACGTTTTCCCCTTTTATTTCCTTTTGTATAGAATTCACCTTTGCCTTTGTGCATCATGAAATTGTGGTGGCCTTATCTTCGAATTGTGAGGATGCCATATTTTCCAGTGTTGTGAACTACTTATTTTGGAACTTATTTTGTCCTGCACTTTCTGTTCTCTCCTTGTAAGATTCTTTGGGCTGTTGACCATGGTTTTGAATGTTGATTGTTTGCTTGGTAGCATCAAGGTTGGTGAGCTTCTTGTTTTATACACTGCACTTTCTGTTTCTCTACAAAATCCTGTAGCTGTTGACGATGATTCTGGTGTTGATTGGTTGCTTGATGGAATAAAGCTTCTCATAAAGAATTGAATTCTATGAAAGTTAATTGATTAATGACGTGGAAAAGAGATTATCATCAGCTTTTGGTAGCTTATTCATGTGGTTTTATTGTTGCATTTATCACATTAACATGGTTTAGAGATTTTATATCTCAGCCTGGTTTCAGTGGGCATTCATTCTTTGCGTATGGAATTTAGTTGTGTTTCCTTCCTCCCTGGACTCTATCCTACTTATTCTGCCAACTGTGGTGTTGATTGATCATTTTTCTGATTAAGCTAGATGAGCTAGATGGCTCTTCGACTGTTGTTCGGTCTTTGATTATTTGTTGCTGAATCTGGATAGCACTTTGAACATTATACATTTTCCCTTTTTATCTCCATCTTTATATAACTTGTATTTGCCCTGGTGCATCATGAAATTCTGGCTTTCTTATCTTAGAATTGTGAAGACTCCATCTTTGCAATGTTTTGAACAACTTATTTTCTCTTGCATTTTCTCCTCTCTTACAAGCTGTTGACCATGGTTTTGAATGTTGATTGGTTGCTTAATGGCGTCAAGGCTGATGAACTTCTTATTCTACATGGCATTTTCTATTTTTTCTACAAGATCTTCTGGCTTTTTACGATGGTTCTCCGGTGGCTATTGACAATGGTTCCAATGTTGATTGGTTGCTTGATGGAATCAAGCTTCTTACGAACAATTGAATTCACTACTAATTTTCTCTGGCACTTTTTGTTCTCTCCTACAAGATCCTATGGGTTGTTAACCATGGTGTGTGTGATAATTATGACTTAAAATTCTTGTTTATCTGTGATTGGATCTCTTAATTTGACTGTGACTATAACTTCGAATTTTACCGTGATTATGATGTTGTCAAATTCGATTTTATATGAGATTTATCTCATCAGGAGGAATATTCTCATGTGTCATTTTCTGATCAGGATATGATTTTTTGTATTCATCCATAGATGATTTTAGGTCTATAAATAAGTACCCAGGTCAACATGAAATCAAACACAGAGTGTGTGTGTTAATATCACTTTTGTATTATCAATTTTTGGTTAGTGATATATTGTTCTTTCTGCCGTGATTTTTTCCAATTTGGGTTTTCCATGTTAAATTCTATGTTCGTGTGTGGTTGATTGGTTTGATTGTGGTTTTTATTCAATCTAATTTCGTAAGAAAGTGGTATCAGAGCCGTTGGATCAAACCATCAATTGTTTGTAGATCTCAGCTGTTGGATTTGATTTTCAGTATCTTTTTCTTCTTCTAAGTTTTTGGTTACCCACTAGTAGCTGTCGCCGCGGCCGCTAGCACCAGCCGCTGCCGTTGTCCATCGTGCCCATTGTCGAGCAACCGCCACACGCCGTCGTGGCCTTCCTCCTTCTTCGTCGATAATCGTTGAAGCCTCCGCCAGATCTGAAATCGTCGCCGCACGTTCTCTCTTCCTCCGGCCGTCTCTGCCTTCTCTATTGATGACCCTCCTCTGCTTTTTGCCGTCCGTGCGACCTTCCTTTCTCCTGCCGTCAACCACCGTCGATTAGATCTCCTTCGACTGCCTTTATTGCTTCGTCAATTGTCGACCATTGGAGACTGATATTCTTCTCCGTTGGCTTCTTTGCCCCTTCGTTGGCTCGCTTTGCCATCCTCGTTGCTAACCGCCTTTGCTGGCAACTATCACCTTCGTCTGCCTCGCCATAGACGACCATCAACTTTCTCGCTGACGGTTTCCCTCCTCACCGTCAACCATTGGCTTTCCTACAGCCGCTATCAACCTTTGTTTCTGCCATTATAGAAGCTTAAAGCCAAGACCCAGATCTTAATTTGGATCTGGTTTGACCCATTGACCACCAAATTTGACCCCCCATCTAGATCCATATCTGATTTTTTGCCCATATTTGGCCCAAATTCGGTGTTTTTAATTCATTTTTCAGTTGGATTTATTATTGAAATTATTTGATATTATTTGGCGATATTTAATAGCTTAATTGAAGTACGATATTCCTTTATTGGATCGGAATATCAGATTTTCACTATGGTAGGTTAAGATGCGTGCGATTTTAGCACAGATGGATTTAGATGATGCGTTTTTGGGCTTCGAAAAAATGTCACAATCGTGGAGCATTGAAGAAAAATAGTGTAAGGATTGTAAGGTCTTGTCTCAGATACATCTGTATTTATCGAATCAAATTTTGCAAGATGTTTTGAAAGAAAAAACTACTGCCGCTCTATGGTTGAAACTGGAACAGCTGTGTATGACGAAGAGTTTAACCAGTAAGTTGCATTTGAAACAAAGATTATATTCTCATTGAATGGTTGAAGGTACGTCTATTAAGAGTCATTTAATAGTTTTTAAAGAAATTGTTTCTAATTTGGAGGCCATGGAAGTTAAGTATGATGACGAGGATTTGACTATAATTTTGTTATATTCTCTACCAACCTCTTATTTAACTTTTAGACACCATACTCTATAGTTGGGATACTCTCACTCTAGATGAAGTTTATGATGCTTTATTTTCAAAAGAAAAAAATGATAAGCAGTTATTGGAGACTTTTGAGAACCAGGAAGGTTTGTTGATTAGAGGGAGAACATATGATAGAAATTCTGATGATAGAGGAAAAAGTAGATCCAAGTCCAGGAATAAAGAAAAAGTTTGTAATTACTATAGGCAGAAAGGACACATGAAGAAGAAGTGTTATAAGCTACGAAATAAACTTAAGAAACAAGAAACTGGCTAGAAAGGAAAATAACCAGAAACTTCAGGAGAGACCAATGTTGTTGAAAATAACAGTACTAATGGTTTGTACACGCCTTGATTTGGCTCATGCAGTGAGTATGGTTAGTAAATACATGGCTAACCCTGGTAAAGAACATTGGAAGATAGTCAAATGGATTCTCTGATATTTGCGTGGTACTGATGATGCTTATTTACAGTTCGAAAATACTAGAGATGGAGCTATTGGTTTCGTTGATTCTGATTTTGTAGGTAATTTTGACAAAAGATTGCTTACTGGGTATGTGTTTACCATTGGTGGTTGTGCTATTAGCTGGAAGGCTACCTTATAGTCCAACGTTGCCCTGTCTACTATAGAAATGGTTGATGGGTGAAATCAGTGAAGATCTTCATGACAGTACAGTCTATTGTGATAGTCAAAGTGTTATTTTTCTCACTAAAGATTAGATGTTTCATGAGAGAACGAAGCACATCGATGTGTGATATCATTTTATTCGGGTTATTATTGCTCATGGTGAAGTTATTGTAAGAAAAATCAGCACTCATGACAATCCTGCAAATATGTTGACTAAATCTCTGCCTATTGCAAAGTTCGAGCATTGCGTGGGTTTAGTTGGTATTCGTCAGGGAGATTGATTCTTTGTGATTTCGTTGGAAGAAAGAATTTTGGATAATTTCGTCTACGAATTTAGAGTCAAAGTGGAGATTTGTGATAATTATGACTCAAAATCCTTGTTTATCTGTGATTGGGTCTCCTAATTTGATCGTGACTATGATTTTGAATTTGACTGTGATTATGATATTGTCAAATTCGATTTTATGTGAGATTTATTTGATCTAGAGAAATATCCTTATGCGTTATCTTCTGATTAGGATATGATTTTTTGTATTCATCCATAGATGATTTTAGGTCTATAAATAGGTGCCCAGGTCACATGAAATCAGACACAGAGTGTGCGCGCGCTAATATCATTTTTGTATTACCAATTTTTGGTTAGTGATATTTTGCTCTTTCTATCCGTAGTTTTTTCCACTTTGGGTTTTTCACGTTAAATTCTGTGTTCGTGTGTGGTTGATTGATTTGATTATGGTTTGTATTCTATCCAATTTCGTAACAATGTCAAATGTTGATTGGTTGCTCAATTGCATAAAGGTAATGAACTTCTTATTCTATAAGTTTTTGTGGCTGTAAACATGATTCCAGTGTTGATTGGTTGTTTGATGGCATCAAGCTTCTCACGATCAATTGAAGGTCTTTAATGATAAAGAATTAGAATAGTGATAGGCCAAAGATGGTGTTGGTTCTCCTAGTTTGCAACATATGTGGTGGTTTGAAATTGAGGCACCTTTTCTCTACTAGAAAAGATGTAATAGAATCTATATCTTCTTTTGCATTCCCCTTATTCCAGCTTATCATGTGCAGAATCCCAGAGGTTGAATTTTGGAAGTTTTTAAGTGCTAGCAGAGGATTGATCTCTAATTTCATGTTGCCACTGTGGAGGAGCAGCTAAAGTTTCTATATCCGACATTTTTACAGGCTGATCATTTATTGTATTTATATTATCAAAATGAAGATTGAGTAGAAGGAAGTTGGGCTTATCCTCTAGGTTGGAGTTCTTATACATCAGGCTGTTCAAGGAATGCTACTCACAACATTAAATGTTGGAGAGTCCTAAGTGAAAT
This sequence comes from Diospyros lotus, assembly GCF_014633365.1. Classification (NCBI taxonomy): domain Eukaryota; kingdom Viridiplantae; phylum Streptophyta; class Magnoliopsida; order Ericales; family Ebenaceae; genus Diospyros; species Diospyros lotus. The sequence continues at coordinate 38,600,345 of NC_068340.1, forward strand.
AGGAGTGTTACAAAGAGATAAAGAAGACTGCTAAAGTGCTGGAAAGATAAGCAGAAAGTTTGAAGATTGAAACTCCTAGAAATCAGGAGAAATAATAGGATTAGATTTGATTGTTATCTTTTATTGTTTATTGCTTAAAGTTTTGTTATAGTTTATCTTATTGCTGTATATTATCTCCTAAATATTAGGATTAGATAGCTTAGAACTTGTATAAATAGATGTCTATTCATTGAATCAATTAACAAGTTTGAGTTCTACAAACTTAGTTGAAGTTCTCGGGTGTGTTATACCCTTAGAACAAAATCTGTTCATGGTATCAGAGCTCGGCTCTATCTAGCCTCACGATCCAAGACAGATGGATCCGCAAGGCCGTGGGAATACAGCTCCAATTGCAGCGGAATCATTTGATAGTTCGGCTCTTCAGCAATCCTCAATTCCAGCGACTGTGGCATCTCACAACACCCTGTCATTAGGCCGCAACACCTTGCAAATCACCCAACATAGGTTAAACGGGAGAAACTTTAGAGAATGGTTTCAATCTGTAACCTTGGTGATAAAAGGCAAGGGAAAATATGGCTACCTAACCGGGGCAATTCCAGCACCACCAGAAGATTCAGGAGATTATCAAAAATGGGAGGTAGAAAATTCGATCTTGATGGCTTGGATCATCAACTCTATGGAGCTAAAGATAGGTCGACCCTACCTTTTCTATAAAACAGCGAAGGAAATTTGGGAGGCTGTTCAAGAAATCTATTCCGATCTTGAAAATACAGCCCAATGTTTCGAGGTTAGAGTTGCAATTCGGACTACCAAGCAAGGCAGCCTCGGCGTGACAGAATACTATAACAACCTAATGGAGTTATGGCGAGAGATGGATCTGTTTTATGATCTTGACTGGAAGTGTGCAGAAGACAGCCAAAAGCATAGCAAGATGCTGGAAAAGGAGAGAATTTTTGATTTCCTCCAAGGGCTCAATCCATATTTGGATGAGGTAAGAGGCAGACTTCTAGGCACTAAACCATTACCATCCCTTCGAGAAGTATTTGCAGAGGTAAGACGGGAGGAGAGCAGAAAAAGAGTAATGCTGCCATCTAAAACGGAACATAACTCAGGATCAGCCCTTACTACTACAAAGAGGGAAGATAATTCTAAGGAGAAGCAATGGTGTGAGCACTACAACCGACCCTATCACACCAAAAGTACCTGCTGGAAGTTGCATGGAAAACCCCCAAACTGGAAACCTAGGTCTAAGAAGGAGAAAGAGAGATCAGCCTATGCAACAACAAGTGCTCCTACTAGTGAAAACAAAACAGGTATGAGTCTAACTCATGATCGGCTTGAGTTTCTACAGAAGCTGTTACAAAACTCTCATATTACAAGGGAATTGGAGGATGTTGCACCAGGTCACTCAGCATCTATGGCACAAAAAGGTAATCAGTCTTTGTCTTTGACCACTAGAAAAATAATTAAGGATTGTTGGGTGGTAGATACCGGAGCATCCGATCATATGACCGGATTTGCTGCCACACTTGATATCTTTCAGATTGAAGAAAAGGGGCTAAATATTTTGATGGCTGATGGAACACAATCATTGGTAAAAGGAAAGGGAAGTGTTTATGTGGCTGACTTATTGCTCAAATCAGTGTTATATGTGCCAAACTTAGAATATAGTCCGTTATCAGTGAGCAAATTAACAAAAGACTTGGATTGCATTGTGACATTTTTTCCTTCATATTGTGTTTTTCAGGACAGACTCTCGGGGAAGACGATTGGCAGTGCTGAGGAGAGGGATGGACTTTATTGGCTTTCCAATAACAAGAATTCTCCTAGTCAAGCTCCACATAGGTTTTCTCTTACAGCTAGCTTAGATTCTGAAATTTTATTATGACATAGATGTCTTGGTCATCCTAGTTTTTCATATTTGAAACGCTTGTACCCCAATTTATTTATCAATAAAGAAAAGTTGGTACTCAAGTGTGATCATTGCATTCTTGCCAATCAAACTCATAGCACTTATCAACCAAACCCATATACTCCATCAAAACCATTCCATTTGATTCATAGTGATATATGGGGGCCAGCTAGAATTTCAAACTTAAATGGTGCAAGATGGTTCATAACATTCATTGATGACCATACAAGGTTATGCTGGGTATACCTAATGAAAGAAAAATCCGAGGCATGTGCTATTTTTCAGATTTTCCATAAACTTATTTTGAATGTTTTTCAGTCCTCTATTTGCATTCTTAGGACTGACAATGGCCGAGAATTATTTTCTTATCCATTCACCCAATATCTAACTACTAATGGGATCTTTCACCAAAGTACTTGTCCTTACACCCCTCAACAAAATGGAATAGCTGAAAGAAAAAATCGACACCTACTTGAAGTGGCTAGATCCCTTATGTTCACAAGTTCCATTCCAAATAGATATTGGGGGGAGGCAGTCTTAACAGCCGCTTATCTCATCAGTAGGCTGCCTTCCAAAGTCCTAAAATACCAAACCCCCTTGCACAACCTTACATCTATTTTTCCTCACGTTCGGATTCTAAACAATCTTCCTCCCAAAGTATTCGGATGTGTAGTATATGTCTACCAAACCAGTCCAAATCGTCATAAACTTGAACCAAGAGCCTTAAAGTGTATATTCATTGGGTATCCTCCTCCTCAAAAGGGGTATAAATGCTTTTGTCCAACATCACAAAAAGTTATTATCTCATGTGATGTAACCTTTGTGGAGAATGAGTTATACACCTCAAATACCACACCTCAAATGAAGGACAACCATTGGGATCCTACTATTCCTATGCCCATTTTATTTGCAGTCCTTCAACCCATTCCTAATCATGATTCAAATCCAACAACTGCTGCTGATTGTCCTTAGCCAGCCTTGTTTGAGCCTCACTGTCTGAGCCTTCCTCCCTCTCAAGAATCTCTAAACCCAGCTGGACCTATGGAAACTAATATAGCAGAAGACTTGAACATGGAAAAACCAATAAAAGTCTATTCAAGGCGAGGTAAAAGTTCAGCTCCTCAATTCAGCCAATTGTTAGAACCGAGGGAAGGTCCAGCAACTGAGGGAGAAAATAATGCTGCTAACAGTGAGTTAGATCTTCCTATTGCAATAAGAAAGGGCATCAGATCATGTGTGAGACATCCAATCTCCAATTACTTGACATATTCCAGGTTATCTCCTAAATTCAAGACCTTTATTACTACTTTGGATGGAGTGAGTATACCTCAAAACATCCAAGAAGCCCTAGCTGATTCTAAATGGAAGGAGGCAGTGATGGAAGAAATAAGGGCACTCAAAGGCAATCACACATGGGAAGTGGTTGATAGTCCGAAAAATAAGAAGATCATTGGCTGCAAATGGGTGTTTACAGTTAAATACAACTCAGATGGGAGTGTGGACAGATATAAGGCTAGACTTGTTGCCCAAGGTTACTCTCAAACCTATGGAATAGATTATGAAGAAACCTTTGCTCCAGTTGCTAAATTAAACTCCATTAGAGTATTATTGTCTATTGCGGTGAATTTAGATTGGGAGCTATTTCAATTTGATATCAAGAATGCATTTCTAAATGGAGAATTAGAAGAAGAAGTGTATATGAAAATTCCACCCGGGTTTGAGAAAGAAGAGAGGATTGGCAAGGTATGTAAGCTTCATAAATCTCTTTATGGTTTAAAGCAATCTCCAAGAGCATGGTTTAAGAAATTCAGCTCTACTTTGATTCAATTCGGGTACACACAAGGGAAGGCTGACCACACTTTATTTATTAAACATACCAATGGAAAAAGATGCATTTTGATTGTGTATGTAGATGATATAATTGTTACAGGGGATGATGTTCAAGAAATTGCAGCCCTAAAACAGAAGCTAAAGGCATAATTTGTGCTAAAAGACTTGGGAACAATGAAGTATGTTTTGGGGATGGAAATTGCAAGGAGTAAAGAAGGTATGATAATATCTCAAAGGAAATATACTCTTGATCTTCTAAGAGATACAGGAATGATCGGATGCAAACCAAGATACTCCTCTAGAAAGAAATTGGAAATATGTGAAAAGAGATAATGATCCTCAGGTGGATAAGGAAATGTATCAAAGACTAGTTGGAAGACTAATCTATTTGTCTTTAACTTGTCCAGACATAGCTTATTCTGTGAGCATCATAAGCCAATTTATGCATGCTCCAACACAACAACATATGGTAGCTGTATACCAAATTTTGAGATACTTGAAAGGGACACCAGGTAAGGGATTATTGTTTCAAAAGAGTAATGAAAGGGGGGCTGAAGGATATTCTGATGCAGATTGGGTAGGATCAGTGATGGACAACCAGTCTATCTACATCAGGTTTTTGCACAAAATTGTGGGGCAACCTAGTCACATGGAGAAGCAAAAAACAATCTGTAGTGGCAAGAAGCAGTGCTGAGGCAGAATTCAGGGCCATTGCCTAAGGGATTTGTGAGCTAATTTGGTTAGTAAGATTAATGGAGGATCTACAACTACCTCTAACAAAGCCAACAAAGCTTTACAGTGATAGTAAATCAGCTATATGTATTGTTAACGATCCAGTACAACATGATAGAATGAAGCATGTCAGGATTGACCGAAGTTTCATTCAATGGGAAATTGAAGAAGGAGACATCAAATTGACATATATTCGTACAGCAGAACAGGAAGCAGATGTGCTCACCAAATCCATGACAAGATCAAGCTTTGAGACTCTCATTAACAAGTTAGGAATGAGAGATATCTATTCCTTAGCTTGAGGGGGGGTGTTGGAGAGTCCTAAGTGAAATAGGAGTGTTACAAAGAGATAAAGAAGACTGCTAAAGTGTTGGAAAGATAAGCAGAAAGTTTGAAGATTGAAACTCCTAGAAATCAGGAGAAATAATAGGATTAGATTTGATTGTTATCTTTTATTGTTTATTGCTTAAAGTTCTGTTATAGTTTATCTTATTGCTGTATATTATCTCATAAATATTAGGATTAGATAGGTTAGAACTTGTATAAATAGATGTCTATTCATTGAATCAATTAACAAGTTTGAGTTCTACAAACTTAGTTGAAGTTATCGGGTGTGTTATACCCTTAGAACAAAATCTGTTCATTAAATGACTTGTATCTTATGGAACCTTTTTTTTTTTTGGGGGGGGGGGGTGTTGAAATACAGTGAGGACACCATTTTTTCTACATACTACTGTCTTTATGTTCAGGTTGTATTTTATGCTATCCTTCTCCAGCATGCCTTTATCATTAAGAATAAAGATTTCAAATTATCATTTCAGTCCATTGAAGCAGTTGATATTTCTTTATCATTTTTAATATTTATTTTTCTATTAATATGTCTGATGAAATGTTTTTATTAATGGATCTGTGTATGTTTTAACTTAGATATTTTATTTTCTGTTTGTCCCAATGTCCCATTGACATGGGAAAGCATTTTGGAGAAAGTACATAGCTGTTGGAGATGTACTTCCTTGCCTTTGCTCTCATTGCTACTTGAAGTCTTAAGTGAAATCCCACAAATGGAAAGTAAGTAGTCATTGTCGGGATGGAAAGCTAGTCTTACAACCACTTATGCTCGAAATTGTGCTCATTCAACATCTAATTCCGTTGGAGGGTATATCAGCTTTGACTCAGCTTTACTTTCTATATCGCTTGAAATTCAGATGCCTGATGCTTCCATTTTTCTTCAGGTTGCTAGCAACGTAGGAGTGCAGATTTCAAAATTTTTGTTGAACTGTTCTGCAATGTATGTGCAGATTCCATTTTTCTATGAGCATTTGGTATTTCTTCATCACTCTTTGGTATCATTGATTATCCATTGAATATCTAGTTATCCTTGATATATTATATTCAGACAATGCATTTTTGTAATGGATATCTAATTCAACTCTATTTGATTAACTTGTCTTGGAAGCAAGAAGGATCCCTTGAATATATATTTTCAGAGAGACTGCATTTTTGTAATGAGTATCTAATTAGCTGCCAGCTCCCAAAGGATCTGACCAGTTCTCTCACCAAAATCCGGTGAGATTGTTAGGAGGAGGAGGGAGAATTAGAGAAGTTTAGGGAGGATTAGAAGAATAGAGAATGGAGGGGGAAGAGAGAATGGAGAGAGATTCAGAAAATATCAGAATTCTGGTATTCCATACATTCTTCCAGGTGTGGACAGCTTATATGCCTGTTGATCCAACCACCCATGTGCGGCTAACGGCCTGCACATTCTGGGAATTACAAGCAATTAGGCTATTTAACTAAGTGCAAGTCCTTACAGCTGTAACTAACAGGGTACAACCTCCCAATGCTGTACTTCCTTAGTACTACTACTCGTTATATATACCTTCTCTAATTAAGGTACCTCCCTATGTAGCTGGTACATGACAATTACCATCTCTTTCAGAAATTTCTTGTCCTCAAGAAATGCAAAGGAGGTTGGCAGCCTGAGGAAGTTGCTTGAGTAAATCCAAAAGGTATTCCCATGTGTTACTATTCGAATAAAGGTTGGACCATCGGATAAGGACTTGAGTGATAGGTGCACCCTATTTATAGATGATTATTCCACTATGGCTTATGGTTCAATGGTGTTGTCGTCGTGGTAGGGAGAGTGGGTAAGGAAGAACTCATTGGCTGTGTTTCCATTGATTTCTATCAAGAAGACTGAAAAAATCCGATCTTATTAATCTCAATGAAATGCCAATACATATATACACATACACCTATCCTGAATAGGCAAGATCCTAAGGCTAATTAGGAAGGATTCTTAATTAATAGTTGCCTAATCTAGCCTAGGAAATATTTACAGAAAGGAAACAAATCATACAACTACTGATACAATCGAATGAGTCTAGAATACAAAGAATATATGATGCAAACACTATTAGGAAAGCATAGAATCTCCGACCTTCTAACACTCCCACTCAAGATGGAGCGTGTATATCATGCATGCTCATCTTGCTTAAGAACCTGTGATACACATTACCCGGGAGACCCTCAGTCAAGATACTTGCCAACTGCTCTCCTATAGGAACAAAGGGTGTGCAAATCAAGCCACTCTCTAGTTTTTCTTTAATAAAGTGTCTATCAACCTCAACATGCTTAGTCTTATCATGTTGGATTGGGTTGTGAGCAATGTTGATGACTGATTTATTGTCACAATAAAGCCTCATTGGAGTTGACCAACTCACCTTTTAAGTCTTTCAACAGAATTTTCAACCACAATACAAATACCTAGAGCCATGGATCTAAATTCAGCTTCAACACTTAACTTAGCCATCACATTCTATTTTTTCACTTCTCCAACTGATAAGATTTCTACAAAGAAAAGTGCAATAACAAGAAGTAGACCTGTCAACAATAAAGCCAGCATAATTTGCATCTGAATATGCTTCCAAAGTCAATTCTCCTCCCTTTTTAAACAAAATGCCCTTACCAAGAGTCCTTTTAAGATAGTGAAGAATTCTATGCACTGCTTTTAGATGACTTATTGGGACAATGCATGAATAGGCTAGCCACATTTACCACATAAGCAATGTCTGGCTGAGAGTGAGATAAATAAATAAGTCTTCTTACCAACCTCTGATAGGATACTTACCGCATAAGCAATGTTTGGTTAAGAGAGAGAGAAATAAATAAGTCTTCTTACCAACCTTTGATAGGATTCCTTAACTATTGTACCTTCTTCAGAATCAGCACCAAGTCTATGATTTGGCTCAATAGGTGTATCAACAGCCCTGCCACCAAGCATACCAACATTTTTCAAAAGATCCAGCCCGTATTTATGTTGAGAAATAAATATTTCTTCCTTAGATCGAGCAACTTCGATACCCAAAAAATATTTTAATTTGTCCAATTCTTTTATCTGTAATTCTTTAATCAAACACACCTTCAAGAGCTCCATTCCTTCTTTATCATCCCTGGCAACAATAATATCGTCAACATAGGTTAGCAAGGCAGTAAGTTTCCCCTTTTTTGAATAATGTATAAAAGAGAGTGTGATCAGCTTGGCTCTGTTTGTACCCTAAACCAACCATGACTCGTGCAAACCGCCCAAACCAGGCTCTTGGCGACTATTTCAGTCCATAGAGAGCCTTTTTTAAACGGCACACTACATTTTCTCCTTGAGTTTGAACTCCAAAACCAGGAGGCACTTCCATATAAATCCCATCTTCTAAGTTCCCATGCAAAAAAGCATTTTTTACATCAAATTGTAGAAGAGGCCAGTCAAAGTTAGTTGCTAATGATAGTAAAACTCTCACTATGTTCATCTTTGTTACCGAGGCAAAAGTTTCAAGATAATCCACCCCATATGTTTTGAGTATACCCCTTAGCTACTAGCCGACCTTTGTACCTTTCTAGGGACCCATCAGACTTATATTTCACTGTAAAAACCCATCTACACCCTACTGGCTTCTTCCCTTTTGGTAACTTAGTCAATTCGTTTTATTTTTTTCAAGAGCTACCATCTCAACCTTCATGGCACCCTTCCAATTTTTATTGCTTAATGCTTGAGATAAGGTTTTTGGAATGGGGATAGAGTGTAGGTTTGTCAAAAAGGCTTTATGAGCTGGAGATAAGTGGGAGTAAGTCAAGAATAGGTGCAAGGGATGCCTAATACAGGTTCGAGTTCCCTTCCTTGGGGCAATTGGAATGTCAAGATCATCAAAATTAGGTTCAGATTCTTAATGAGTAGAGGAATTTGGTTCCGATGTGTTAGAATCAAGGCAACACATAGGTTGGGGTTCTAAATCAGGGCTCGGATGAGAATCTAGACTTGGTGCAGGTAATTCAACATGCTTAGGTTCAGGATCTGAGACTTTTCTCCTTGAATAAACCTTTAGTGGACTAGAATAAACTTGTTCCCCATGCATCGTATTTAGAGAATCATGTGGGATATTCTTGGGATGACATGAAGAAGAGGGAGGAGATGAAGACGGCAGAGTAGGAAAGAATAATTCCCTATCACTATCCTCCAAGAATTTAGTCTCCCCCTGAGGATAGGAATTGTTGAAATAGGAACTTTTATCTACAAAAGTCACATTCGCTGAGACAAAGAACCGTTTTGATGGAGGATGGAAACACTTGTACCCCTTTTGAGTGGAAGAATACCTAACAAAAACACATTTCAAAGCTCTCGGATCCAATTTACCTCTATTAGGTAAATGGTTATAAACAAAAACTAGACATCCAAACACTTTAGGATAAAGACCATGAGAGGGATTGAAGTTAGGAAAAAACTTATAAAGCAGTTGAATGGGGCTGTGTGAGTGGCAACCGATTAATGAGATAGGTTGTTGTTAAGGAAACTTCTCCCCAATAGTTTTTAGGAACATTATTACAAAACAACAAGACTCTTGTAACAGTAAGCAAATGGCCATTTTTTCTCTCAGTTATTCCATTTTGTTGAGGAGTGTAGACACAAGAAGACTCATGGATTATCCCCTTTAATTTAAAAAAATTGGACAGCGTTTGATTGAAGAAGTCTTTGTTATATGTCTAGACACTTTTAATCTCAGCCCCCAAACTATTTTTTAATCATAGTGTGGAAGTTTTGAAAGGCAGTGCATATTTCTGATTTAGGTTTCAATAGATATAACGACACCACTCGTGTGCAATCATCTATAAAACACACAAACCATCGTGCACCTGAGAGATTAGAAATGAGAGAAAGACCCCATATATCACTATGAATGAGAGTAAAAGAAGAAGAACTTCTATTATTATTGAAGGAAAAAAAACCCCTCTTATGTTTAGCAAATTAACAAATATCATACTGAAATTCTCTAATATCTAATCCCTCGAACAAAGAGGGAAACATAAATTGAAGAACACTAAAGGATGGATGGCCGAGGCTAAAATGATGAAGCCAAAGCACATCCTTATCGAATTTCACTAAGAATGATGCAGTAGAAACCCTTTTAGTAATATGTTCACTAAGATTTTCAAGATGATAAAGCCCTCCTTCACTTTAGCATGCCCAATCACCTTCCTTAAGTCCTTTCTTGAAACTCACAGAAGGTAGGATAGAAGATAACACGACAATTAGCATCACGGGTCAATTTTTTAATGGAAACAAGGTTGGTGAATAATTTAGGCTCATGGAGAACATCTTTTAGGGTTAGGTTTTCATTTATCAAGACATCTCCTTGTCCTGCCACTGTTGTTAAAGACCCATCTGTTAGAATGATTTTTTTTTGTACTAGGACAGTGTTTATAAGACAAGAATTTGTGGGAAAAATGAGTCATATGGTCTGTGGCACCGGAGTCAAGGATTCAAGTATTTTTAAGGCTTAAATTTGAAGCATGAAAAGCAATAAAAGTGAAAGTTATACCTGTGAGGGCTAGTGTCACGTACCTAGCTGCCACATGAGAAATACTATAATAATTAGTAGCCTTTCCGTTTTTCGTTGATTAGAAGAGAGTTGAGCTTGCTGGCAGCATGTGCGGTAAGCTAACTAACGCCTACAAGTAGGTAGGCAAATTTCTGATTCTAGAAGGGATTTTAGGCAACTGTTTTGGCGTATATTCCCAACTAAGCAGTATAACTACCTTGCCTCAGCGCAATTGTACTCACTTTTGGATAATTGAATCAGTATTATTTCCTTCTCAATTCTCTTTCATTCTCTCTCACTTCCTCTCTAACTCTGCCTCCCAAATTCTTGACTTACTCTTCCCCTTAGTTTCCGCGAGTTTCTCTCTTAATCAGAGAGAATTCTTCACTGTTAGATTTAGGATCTAACATCTTGGTATCAGAGCAATTCTGGGGCCGGAGTAGTAGAGCAATGGCAGATGGGACGAGGATGAGGCAAATGGAGATGCAATTGCAACAAGTATCCGCATCAATGGCGGAGGTCCAAGGTCAGGTGGATACGATAAAGGAGAAGGTTGGGGTGGCAGTAGATTGGAAGTTGGATGCGCTGGCAGAATGGCTTAGGGGAGATATGCGCTTGCAGATCAGGGAAGAGATGCAAGAGGTAAGGGAGCAAGGAAACGTGTTACACGATCAGCTGCAATAGTTTATGTTGATGTTCTTGGGCCAAACTTAGGTGAAAATATTGCCTGACTTTTCACCAAGAGAAAGATCAGAGCCAATTCTTCCCGGAATTGGTACTAGTAACTGTCATGTCGGTTCGTCGAGATTGGAAGGAGATCCGACCATGGAAGAAGACTCGTACCGAAGAGGAGACGAGAGGTACCGAATCACTCACATGATTCGAGATTTCCAGTTCCCAAGCTAGAATTGCCAGTGTTTGAGGGAACCAAACCTCAATGGTGGGTGCGGAGATGCGTGAAGCGATTCGAAATTCATCAAGTGGCCAAGAGGCAGAGGGTATCACTAGCCTCGGCCTACCTTCATGATGCAGGAGATGTATGGTTTCAGGGGTTGTCCAGGGTGAGGGAGACTTATAATTGGGAGGATTTTGCACAAGGGCTATGTGAAAGGTTTGGTGAACGGAGTCAATGGGATGTGGTGCAAGAATTCAATCGTTTGAGGCAGGAGGGAACGGTGTTGGACTACCAGGCGAAGTTTGAGGAGCTAAAATTCCTAATGCTGAACAAGAACCCTTTCCTGATCGAAGAATATTTCGTGTCAAGCTTCATAGGGGGACTAAATGATGAATTGAGGACGACAGTGCATGCTTTTCGACCAAGGACAATGCAGGAGGCGTCAAAAGGGGCCTTCCTATAGGAGATGACCTTTGAAGCGCTACTAAAGAAGGAAAGATGGCAAAGCAGAGGAGTTATGTCCGGAGCAATGCCATATGGGGGAAGGCCTACAGGCAAAGAATTCATGAGGAATGGACAAGGAGTAAGGTATCCCTTGCTACCTCCAATTTCTCAAAATGATCAAAATAGAGATAAATTGTTGGAACAGAGGAGATTGGCAGGGTTGTGTTTCAAATGTGGTGACAAATATACACTGGAGCATCAATGTAAGAAACAACTATTGTTCCTAGAAGGGGGAGAAGAAGAAGAAGAGGAGGAAGATATGGCAATAATGGCTAAGGCGCAAGAGGAGGACAATGGGGCCATTTCACTGCATGCCATCAAAGGAGTAGCTAGCAGCAAGATATTAAAAGTAGAGGGTCAAGCATAAGAGGGGACCCTAATGGTGCTGATCGATAGCGGGAGTACTCATAGCTTCATCGACGAGGGTACAACCAAGAAAATGAAGTACCCTTTGTCCAGCACACAACCACTCTCAGTTACGGTGGCCAATGGAGAAAAAGTAATAAGCAAGTCCGCCTGCTTAGGATTTTGTTGGGAAATGCAAGGCGAATTATTTGAAGCTGATATGAGGTTATTGAAATTGGGTGGTGGTCAAATAGTACTTGGGGTAGATTGGATAAAGGGCGTAAGTCCAATCAGTTTTGATTTTAATAAAATGGATGTCTCCCTAGAGAAGGATGGAAGGAGGGTAATTCTCCAATGTAATTTGGAGACAAGATTATGTAAACTGATAAGAGGGAAGAAGCTACACCAACTGTTCTGAAAGAAAATGTCTTAAGTGGCTCATCTCTTTGCCATTGAGACCAGGGAGGTGGGAGTAACATATGAAGAATCAAAGGAAGATAGCTCAGAATTCAACCACCAGCATTCTCACAGCCCATGGCAGGTATCTAAGTTGGCTTTACTTGAGTTATTACTGACTAAATATCGAGACCTATTTGCAGAGCCTAAGTCCTTACCCTCTCCAAGTTCCTAGACCATTCTATACCACTTATCCCTCAAGCTGTTAATATAAGATCTTACAGATACCCCCCAAAGCTGAAAATAGAAATTGAAAGATTGGTGAAAGACATGCTATCCCAATCTATCATAAGACGCAGCCGCAGCCCATTTGTATCCCCTGTCGTCTTGGTCAAAAAGAAAGACGGAATATGGCATTTTTGTATTGATTATAGATAACAAAACGACATCACCATCAAAGATAAATTTCCCATACCCATTATTGAAGACCTACTTGATGAACTCAAAGATGCTTCTATCTTCTCCAAATTAGATTTAAGATCCAGGTACCATCAAATAAGAATGGACCCTGCAGATATCTCTAAAACTACCTTTAGAACTTATCATGGCCACTATGAGTTCACTGTTATGCCATTTGTCCTTACTAACGCCCCAACCACATTTCAAGCCTTGATAAACCAAATATTTGAGCCCTATCTTCAAAAATGTGTGTTAGTATTCTTTGATGATATTCTAATATACAGTCCTACATTTAACCTTCACCTAGAACACCTTAGAACTACTTTTAAGGTCTTGCGATTCAACTAGTTGTACCTCAAAAGGTCCTAGTGTGCTTTTGCATAAACTCAAATCGAATACTTGGGGCACGTTATATCTAAGGAGGGAGTAGGTACTGATCCCAGCAAAATTGAAGCCATCACAGCTTAGCCGAAGCCCAATAATGTCAAATCACTGTGAGGATTCTTAGGGCTTACAGGATATTACAGAAAGTTTGTAAGAAATTACGATCAGATCAGCAAACCATTAACATAACAGTTGAAAAAGGAAGGGTTCAAGTGGGATCAAAAGGCGGATGAAGCATTTAAACTACTTAAGAAGGCCATGAGTGAGGTACCGATACTGGGAAAGCCTGACTTCAACAAGCCTTTTACACTGGAAACAGATGTGAGTGGGGTGGGAATAGGATCAATCCTATCTCAAGAAGGCAGGCCTATAGCATTCCTTAGCCAGGCTTTGAGCCCCAGACATCAGAGGCTTAGCATATATGACAAAGAACTGCTAGCGGTGCTTATGGCAGTGGACAAGTGGCGTCATTATTTGGAAAGAGGCAGGTTCGTTATCAAGACGGACCATGAAAGCCTCAAGTTTCTACTATAACAGAAGCTCCACTCCCATTTATAGAAAAAGGAATGGCAAAGTTAATGGGGCTGGACTATGTCATTCAATTTAGAAGAGGAAAGGAGAATGTGGTAGCATATGCCTTGTCTCGCTGCCAAGAAGGAGGGGTGTTGACTGCTATAACATCGGTGGTGCTTGATTGGTTACAAGAAGTAATTGATAGCGCTATAACCAAGGCACATGGGCGAGAGAATTTCTAGAGCAACTAAGTGTAAATGGAAGCTATAGGCCCGACTATACATTGTCCAATGGGTTAATAAGATACAAGGGGAGACTGGTGATCTGAGAGAGTGAAGCCTTAAAGAATCAGATATTGCATTCCCTACATAGCTCCCCCCTTGGAGGCCATTTCGGAATTCAGAATACCTACAGAAGAGTTAAGCAAGTTTTCTATTGGCCGCAACTTAAGAAGTTTGTGATGGATTATGTGATGGAATGTGACATTTGCAAGAGATGCAAACATGAAATGGTGCCCCAACCAGGGTTACTTCACCCTTTGGCCATTCCCGAAAAGGCTTGGACCAATCAAATCATACAGCTACTGTTACAATCAAATCAGTCTAGAATACAAAGAATATATGATACAAACACTATTAGGAAAGCATAGAACCTCTGGCCTTCTAACAATTTCTTAAGGAGAGAAACATGAAATCCCGGATGAAGAGTTTTTGGGCAATTATAGCTTGTAAGCAACATTTCCAATTCTGGTAGTAATTGGAAAAGGACCATAAACTATGAACATCATTAAGGATTGGTGAGAAAAAGGGTTACTGGTATTATGGGGCAGGAGGGAGGGGAGGGAGTTGGCGGAATGTTGTTTTCATTTTTTTTACTTTTTTTTTAAAGTGAAAATAAGCGACCAAACACCCTGTAAGTTTTAGACATTATGTTTTCACATTTGAATGAAAAAGTTAAAAAACTGAAGACAGAAGGTTGACTAAATTGGTCCGAATTTGTTTTAAGACAGAGTCTGTTTTGTTAGGTTGGTCACCACTTGCCATCATCTTTTTTTTTATTATTATTATATTGTTATCTTATCTGTGGGATTTTTATCTATTGACTTGGTCAGGATTAGTTATTGATAACTTAGCTACTATTTAGTTAGTGTTAGTTGCTTGATTTAGTTTGTTAATTGCCATTTGTTTGCCTGAGCTTTTGGCCATTCTTTGTCATTCAGCTTTCCTGGACTGCTGAGACTTAATCGTCTTAGATGTAGGTTTTGTATGGGTGATCATTACGATAGCAGAACGTACCTATCCTTGCCATCTGACCATGGTACAATCACCAGAGAGCTAAGAGTTAATGTAGTACATACATCATCTAGTTGGATTAAGGCTTGTGATAATAATGATGTGGACTATTGTCTAAGATTTTTGCAGCCGGAAGGTTTTTCTTTTATTTTTTGATTCTCTGATTATGAGTATTTTTATAGTGCTGTTTTCCTTTTGTTCTTCATGGATATCCTTCCTATTTTTATTGTTCTAGATGCAAAACCTTTGGTTTTGTCTGAGTGATCAATACAATAGCAGCTGTAGTTTCTGTTATATGTAATTATCCGTACCATCTTATATATATATATAGATGTATGCATTTGTACTGTTTTTTCAGTCCTAGTTAGCAATATTTTGCAGATCCGAGGGTTGTACATCATGGGTGAGATGATGGGGTGGTGCTTGGAAGATCGGACAGTAGTACACTATAGTTTGTGAGGAATGCATAACTATAGGTCCTTGCCATTTTCTATATGCTTTCGTTCTGTTTTCCAGTCCTAGTTAGACAAAAAATTGCAGATCAGTGTGCTCAACCTCACTGGTAATGTTTTTGTTTGTTTCTTTTCTCTTTCACGCCCCTCTGCATTCTGTATTTTTCTCTTCTTTTTCTTCTCTTTTCACTTCTTTTCTTTTTCTCTCCTCTTTTCGCTCCTTTTCTTTTTCCTAGCTGTGTGAACCCTTGTTATTTTCTATCTATTTTCCTTCATTCTATAATATTTCTCACTACAAGACATTCAAGAATTCCCAGTGTTTGTAAAACAGGGAATTCTTTTTCTTGGCATTTATGCATGTCTGTAATTTTTCCGGTATTTTTTTATAATTTTTCAGTGCTTGCAAAAATGCTGGTAATTGATTTTAAAAAGTCATCTATAAAAATGACAGAAATTTAAAGGATGCCCTTCTTGACCAATGACCAACCTTTATATAAACGTCACTAAATTTATAGGATGCCCTTTCATGTCTTTTGTAGAAATGCTAGGAAGTCAAAAAAAAAAAAAAAAATGCTGGAACTTTCTTGGAGTACTAGGATTTGTAAACATCGGCCAAGGGTACAAATGCTGCTAGAAAATGATTTTCCAGTGCCCCCTTTCTCATTTGCTAGTGCCTACTAGTGATTTTCTATGGGATAAGGAATGGGTTACTTTTGACATCACAAGCAAAAGCAAATTTTGGAGCTATGCGAATTGTTTAAGGTTGGCATATCTTGTTTTGTCACCTAATTTGTTGATTTTGGACTTATTTATTGGATTTCGTCTTGATCATTTAGCAGGTTTCAAAACACTGTCAGGATTACTCCCACGAGAACAATTCTAAAAATCATGTATTATTAGTTTCTTCTTTTGGTAGTATTAGATAGGGTTTTTTGGCTGCATGATAGTTCTAGTCAATTCAAATATTCAGTATGTTTGTGTCACACCGTATCTTACTTTTCCTTTCTCCTTAGGAGGGAGTTCACTTACTCCAAAGGAGTAAACTTCACCCATTACACAAAGGCAACACAGCATAACAATTATTGGATGAAGATCTGGACATCAAAATAGTATATTGCATAACACAAAATATCTTCTTTCCCTTTCTCATTAAAATAGTATATTTTATAGTTTAAATTTGCTCGACAACTAACCAAAATATTTGACCTTTAAACAGGTTAATCTCACTCACGCCTTTGAAATCTTAAGATTGTCAAGCTTGGATTAAGAAGGTTCTAGGAAATGGAAATAAAAAAAAAAAAAATGATATCTTGACTCACCCCTAGTGTCCTTTTAATCGGGGGTTACTCTCTGACATTGGTGGCTGCATCACAATCTTTTGACCTTTTGTTTAAAGGTGTTATCTTCACTCAAATGATGAAATGAAAAAAGAAAACCCAATACCATATAGCGAGATGGCGGAGTAGTGTTGTGGCTGATGAGCAGGGAATGGAGGGAAAACGAAATGATAGATGGAGAGAGAGGGAAAAGGAGGGGGTGACCCAAGGCAGTCAACCAGGGAAACCCTAGTTTCGCTTTTGGCCGCCGATTTTAGAGAGAGAGGCTAAAGAGAGTCTGTCTCCTCTTTGCTGATGTTGATTTCCGGCATTTTTAGCGCTTTCTCCTGCATTTGTGAACGCCATAAATTTCTAACATTTTATTTTTCAGTTCCCCGCATAGTGAGAAGCACCCAAGCAAGGGCCCAATTGAATGCACGTTTTGATGTGTGAGTAAGACACTTGATTAACTCTCTCCTATTCGTTCATGGCATGATTGATTTCCATTACTCATTTCACTTGAGAGGTAGACTAGGGATTGCTAAGAACAGGATTATTAGTTGCAATGCACTGTGATTACCCCAGTTAGTAGGGGAGTTGCTAAACTTGTGTCAACCAACATGTGGCATGATTATTTGATATAACACCACAGAGTTGAAAGACACTATCAGACTCAAAAGATATGTGCTACTAGATCTGATCCTACCTGATTTCTTGTGGGTATATTAAAAAATTTTTTTCCTTCTTCTTCTTCTTGCCCTAAATCCTTTTATGCATTGCATAGTTTGTCTCCATTCCATTTGAACATAGATTGTTTGCTCATTGTGTTATCTTGACTCATTCCATGTATATTGCTTTTCGAGTTCTTTTCGACCTTAGGAAGAAACATCATATTCGATACTAGTATTGTTGTTGAGTTGTGGTAGGCTGCTCATTGCCCATGTATGTATGTGACCAGGCCCTTGTAAGGTCTCTCTAAGGATACATATTGTTCGTTTTGTATTCAACTTGGTTATAGGTGAGAATATTTCTTGATAATCTATCTCATATGTTTGTGTGTATTCTTTTGCTACCAATCTTTGTATTTTTCAAGTGTTCCATCAGATGTGTATTTCACTATAAACATCTATTTACATTTCGTATTTTATTCTTTGGTCTAGGTATAACCTCTCTAGTTTTGTTCTTTTCTAATGATTTCATTTCCTCCCTTGTAGCAAGTGTCCAATTCTTATCCATGAACCGACTTTGGGATTTCTATAGTATCCAATGAGGTAAGAAATGTTTGATATTGAGAGGATAGTCTATGGTTGGATATAAATATGATGAGGATTTTCATTAGCATTAAAGGAACGAGAAAATAGACACTTGCTAGAAGTAGTTAGAGAACATGCAAAATTAAAACTAGAAAAGGATTGGAGAAAACATTAGCTTCGCAATTTCTTCCTTCCTTAACCCACTAAATTAAGGAAGTGGTAGATGTGATGATTAGGAGAAAAATTAATATTATGTGCCTTCAAGAGACGAGATGGGTTGGGAAAAAAGCAAAAACTTTATTAGAAACTGGATATAAAATATGGTACACAGGAAATGATCGAGCGAAAAATAGAGTGTGGATTATTATGGATAAAAGCTTAGTAGATGAGGTAGTGGATGTAAAGAGAATAGGGGATATGATTATTATGGTGAAGGTTAGTCTAGGAAGAATGACTATGAATATCTTTAGTACATATGCACCACAAGCAGGGTTAGGGGATGAGATAAAAGCAAAATTCTAGGAGGACCTAGAGGAACTCATACAAATGATACCAAGAGGAGAGAGAGTGATTATAGGAGGTGACTTAAATGGGCACGTGGGTAGAGACGGAAACGGCTATAGAGAGGTACATGGAGGGTATGGATTCGGGAAAATTAATAATGAGAGTAAGTCTATTCTAGATTTCGCTATGGCATATGGGCTCATCATAACCAATATTAGGTTCAAAAAATGGGACGAACACTTAATCACATATAAAAATATCACATCAAGCACCCAAATAGATTACTTCCTCATGAGACAAAAGGATCGATTATGTTGTAGGGATTCTAAGGTGATACTGTGAGAATGTTTGACTACCAACATAGACTTCTAGTACTTGACGTCCAAGTAAAAAATTGGAAGAGAAAAAATCACATAAAACAAAATCCAAGAATCAGGTGGTGGGATTTAAAAGGGGAGAAATAACTAATTTTCAAAGAAAAATTAAGGGGTAGAAGGAAATGGAATGGAGAATGACAGACAAACCAAATGTGGAAAGAAATGGCTAACACCCTGAGAAGCACAGCAAAGGTAGTCCTTGGAGAGACAAATAGTAGACCCCCTAACCTTAAGGAGTCTTGATGATGGAATGAAGAGGTACAATTGAAAATTAAAAATAAGAAAACTTGCTATAAGGCTGTATATCAATGCAACAATGAAGAAAATCAAAAAAATTATAAAGAAGCAAAAAAGGCAGTAAAAAGAGCTGTTAGTGAAGCAAGGTCAAAAGCATATGAGAATTTATATAAACGACTTGATATAAAAGATGTAGAAAAAGATATATATATATTAGTTAAAGCAAGAGAAAGAAAAACACGGGATTTAAATCAAGTGAAATGCATAAAAGATGAAAATTAAAATGTATTAGTGAATGAGGGAGCGATTAAAGAGAGATGGAAGGAGTATTTCACAAAATTATTCAATGATGGTGGCGACACAAGAGTTAGGTTGGGACATCTTAGTATAATCTCCTGGGCCAGGATGAATCTCCATACCAAACCCATTGGACTTTTAAATGTTAACCCATTTTTTTGATGGGTTGCTCTCTTTTCTTAATTAGGCTGTGAACTAAAAGTTCATTTCTCTTTCAGTAAGAAAGATTCTCATTTCCGCATCCACCATTGAGGAGCTGCTGGAGAAATTACACGCTTATGTTCAACAGCACGATCTTTATGTGCCTCGGATAGACTGGTCTAAAGCAATCAGAAACAAGCGCCAAAGGGGTCTGATTAATTTAGATTTATCCCTGTAAGGCAAGTCTATGATAAGATGGTTGAGTAAGGAGTACTTTTTGTTCTCTTGAGACACATCTGTTTATTTTATGACTTGCATGAATTTTCTTCAGTGTGGAAAAAAAAATATACATATGATATTCTCATTTATTTGTTGAAGTTTTAGCAATTCACGGTAAATTTATGGACTTGTTGAGTTACAGGTATTTCTAACAACCTTATTTTATTACTGCAATTCAAGTTGGGGGGAGTAAGGCTTAGTTATGAATTATCTAGTTCATATTTAACTGTGAATTTGCTATTGCTTGCTTGTAGTCTTGTGTGAATTGGTTATCTTTATCTGCTCTTATTAAAAAAAAAAAAAAAGTGTGCTTTAAATAATGCTATCCCTAAAGGTTTGGAGTTATACACTTATAGCTGATTAAGTTTGTAATACGATACGAAACATGAATGCATTAATTTCTTTTTCTTGAAAATGTATATGCATTAGAACAAGTAATTTGCATTCATTGGGTATTCAAAAATTAGAAATTGGTTATCGGTCATAAAGTCAAAGGTAACAATAATTAGCTGATTAGTACACTGCATGATCCCTCAACAGAAGTGGAGACTATTACTCGAGTGAGTGTTTGAGCCTAATAAATGTTGATTCTGAGTGAAATAACACTTACTCTAAATGTGCTTTATTGTTTATCTCATCTTTTCAATAGCTTTAAAATATCAATTTGCTTTGGATGTCTAGAATGATAAAAGATGAATTTGGCTGGTTTCAAACTTTGAATTAGGGGACTGAGTAACATTATTTTGTAGAAGCATGATAAGGGGACCAATTTCTTGCAACTTGAGCCTATTAACCTTTTTATTTCTTTATATTAATCTCCACTACTAGCCCACTTGAGCCATTTTTAAACACAATTTCTTTTCTTACCCTCATCTAAACCGTAATTGCATGAAGTTTGTCCAAATTTGGTGTGTTTTTAGGGATGGACAAGGAGTAAGGTATCCCTTGCTACCTCCAGTTTCTCAAAATTATCAAAATAGAGATAAATTGTTGGAACATATGAGATTAGTAGGGTTGTGTTTCGTTTCAAATGTTGTGACCAATATACATTGGAGCATCAATGTAAGAAGCAACTATTGTTCCTGGAAAGGGGAGAAGAAGAAGAGGAGGAGGAAGATATGGAAATAATGGTTGAGGCGCAAGAGGAGGACAATGGGGCCATTTCACTGCATGCCATCAATGGAGTAGCTAGCAGCAAGATAATAAAAGTAGAGGGTCAAGCATAAGAAGGGACCCTAATGGTGCTGATCGATAGTGGGAGTACTCATAGCTTTATTGATGAGGGTACAACCAAGAAAATGAAGTACCCTCTGTCCAGCACACAACCACTCTCAGTTACGATGGCCAATGGAGAAAAAGTGATAAGCAAGTCCGCCTGCCTAGGATTTTGCTAGGAAATGCAAAGCGAATTATTTGAAGTCGAGGTTATTGAAATTGGGTGGTGGTCAAATAGTACTTGGGGTAGATTGGATAAAGGGAGTAAGTTCAATTGGTTTTGATTTTAATAAAATGGATGTCTCCCTAGAGAAGGATGGAAGGAGGGTAATTCTCCGAGGCAATTTGGAGACGATATTATGTAAACTGATAAAGAGGGAAGAAGCTACACCAACTGTTCTGAAAGAAAATGTCTCAAGTGGCTCATCTCTTTGCCATTGAGACCAGGGAGGTGGGAGTAACATATGAAGAATTGAAGGAAGATAGCTCAAAATTCAACCACCAATATTCTTACAGCCCATGGCAGGTATCTAAGTTGGCTTTACTTGAGTTATTACTAATTGAATATCAAGACCTATTTGTAGAGCCTAAGTCCTTATCCTCTCCAAGTTCCTAGACCATTCTATACCACTTATCCCTCAAATTGAACCTGTTAATATAAGATCTTACAGATACCCCCCAAAGCTGAAAACAGAAATTGAAAGATTGGTGAAAGACATGCTATCCCAATCTATCATAAGACCCAGCCGCAGACCATTTGCATCCCCTATCGTCTTGGTCAAAAAGAAAGAAGGAACATGGCATTTTTGTATTGATTATAGACAACTAAATGACATCACCATCAAAGATAAATTTCCCATACCCATTATTGAAGACCTACTTAATGAACTCAAAGATGCTTCTATCTTCTCCAAATTAGATTTAAGATCCGGGTACCATCAAATAAGAATGGACCCAACAGACATCGCCAAAACTACCTTTACAACCCATTATGGCCACTATGAGTTCACTATTATGCCATTTGTCCTTACTAACGCCCCAGCCACATTTCATGTCTTGATGAACCAAATATTTGAGCCCTATCTTCGAAAATTTGTGTTAGTATTCTTTGACGATATTCTAATATACAGTCTTACATTTAACCTTCACCTAGAACACTTTAGGATTACTTTTAAGGTCTTGCGATTCAACTGGCTGTACCTCAAAAGGTCTTAATGTGCTTTTGCACAAACTTAGATCGAATACTTGGGGCACGTTATATCTAAGGAGGGAGTAGGTACTGATCCCAGCAAAATTGAAGCCATCACAGCTTGGCCGAAGCCCAATAATGTCAGATCACTGTGAGGATTCTTGGGGCTTACAGGATATTACATAAAGTTTGTAAGAAATTACGGTCAGATCAACAAACCATTAACAGAACAGTTGAAAAAGGAAGGGTTCAAGTGGGATCAGAAGGTGAATGAAGCATTTGAACTACTTAAGAAAGCCATGAGTGAGGTACCGGTACTGGGAATGCCTGACTTCAACAAGCCTTTTGCACTGGAAACTGATGTGAGTGGGGTGGGAATAGGAGCTGTCCTATCTCAAGAAGGGAGGCCTATAACATTCCTTAGCCAGGCTTTGAGCCCCAGACATCAAGGGCTTAGCATATACGACAAAGAACTGCTAGCAGTGCCTATGGCAGTGGACAAGTGGCGGCATTACTTGGAAAGAGGCAGGTTCGTTATCAAAACGGACCATGAAAGCCTCAAGTTTCTCCTACAACAAAAGCTTCACTCCCATTTATAGAAAAAGAAATGGCAAAGTTAATGGGACTGGACTATGTCATTAAATTTAGAAGAGGAAAGGAGAATGTGGCAGCAGATGCCTTATCTCGCTGCCGAGAAGGAGGGGTGTTGATTGCTATAATATCGGTGGTGCCTGATTGGTTACAAGAAGTAATTGATAGCGCTATAACCAAGGCACATGGGCGAGAGAACTTCTAGAGCAACTAAGTGTAAATGAAAGCTGCAGGCCCGACTATACATTGTCCAATGGGTTAATAAGATACAAGGGGAGACTGGTGATCTGAGAGAGTGAAGCCTTAAAGAATTAGATATTGCATTCCCTACGTAGCTCCCCCCTTGGAGGCCATTTCGGAATTCAGAATACCTACAGAAGAGTTAAGCAAGTTTTCTATTGGCCGCAACTTAAGAAGTTTGTGATGGATTATGTGATGAAATGTGACATTTGCAAGAGATGCAAACATGAAACGGTGCCCCAACCAGGGTTACTTCACCCTTTGGCCATTCCCGAAAAGACTTGGACCAATCAAACCATATAGCTACTAATACAATCAAATCAGTCTAGAATACAAAGAATATATGATACAAACACTATTAGGAAAGCATAGAACCTCGGGCCTTCTAACAATTTCTTAAGGAGAGAAACATGAAATCCCGGATGAATGTTAGAGTTTGTGGGCAATTACAGCTTGTAAGCAACATTTCCAATTCTGGTAGTAATTGGAAAAGGACCATGAACCATGAACATCATTAAGGATTGGTGAGAAAAAGGGTTACTGGTATTATGGGGCAGGAGGGAGGGGAGGGAGTTGGCGGAATGTTGTTTTCATTTTTTTTTACTTTTTTTTAAAGTGAAAATAAGCGACCAAACACCCTGTAAGTTTTAGACATTATGTTTTCACATTTGAATGAAAAAGTTAAAAAACTGAAGACAGAAGGTTGACTAAATTGGTCCAAATTTGTTTTAAGACAGTCTGTTTTGTTAGGTTGGTCACCACTTGCCATCATCTTTTTTTTATTATTATTATATTGTTATCTTATCTGTGGGATTTTTATCCATTGACTTGGTCAGGATTAGTTATTGATAACTTAGCTACTATTTAGTTAGTGTTAGTTGCTTGATTTAGTTTGTTAATTGCAAATTTGTTTGCCTGAGCTTTTGGCCATTCTTTGTCATTCAGCTTTCCTGGACTGCTGAGACTTAATCGTCTTAGATGTAGGTTTTGTATGGGTGATCATTACGATAGCAGAACGTACCTATCCTTGCCATCTGACCATGGTACAATCACCAGAGAGCTAAGAGTTAATGTAGTACATACATCATCTAGTTGGATTAAGGCTTGTGATAATAATGATGTGGACTATTGTCTAAGATTTTTGCAGCCGGAAGGTTTTTCTTTTATTTTTTGATTCTCTGATTATGAGTATTTTTATAGTGCTGTTTTCCTTTTGTTCTTCATGGATATCCTTCCTATTTTTATTGTTCTAGATGCAAAACCTTTGGTTTTGTCTGAGTGATCAATACAATAGCAGCTGTAGTTTCTGTTATATGTAATTATCCGTACCATCTTATATATATATATATAGATGTATGCATTTGTACTGTTTTTTCAATCCTAGTTAGCAATATTTTGCAGATCCGAGGGTTGTACATCATGGGTGAGATGATGGGGTGGTGCTTGGAAGATCCGACAGTAATACACTATAGTTTGTGAGGAATGCATAACTATAGGTCCTTGCCATTTTCTATATGCTTTCGTTCTGTTTTCCAGTCCTAGTTAGACAAAAAATTGCAGATCAGTGTGCTCAACCTCACTGGTTATGTTTTTGTTTGTTTCTTTTCTCTTTCACGCCCCTCTGCATTCTGTATTTTTCTCTTCTTTTTCTTCTCTTTTCACTTCTTTTCTTTTTCTCTCCTCTTTTCGCGCCCTTTCTTTTTCCTAGCTGTGTGAACCCTTGTTATTTTCTATCTATTTTCCTTCATTCTATAATATTTCTCGCTACAAGACATTCAAGAATTCCCAGTGTTTGTAAAACAGGGAATTCTTTTTCCTGGCATTTATACATGTCTGTAATTTTTCCGGTATTTTTTTATAATTTTCCAGCGCTTACAAAAATGCTGGTAATTGATTTTAAAAAGTCATCTATAAAAATGACAGAAATTTAAAGGATGCCCTTCTTGACCAATGACCAACCTTTATATAAAGGTCACTAAATTTATAGGATGCCCTTTCATGTCTTTTGTAGAAATGCTAGGAAGTCAAAAGAAAAAAAAAAATGCTGGAACTTTCTTGGAGTACTAGGATTTGTAAACATCGGCCAAGGGTACAAATGCTGCTAGAAAATGATTTTCTACTGCCCCCTTTCTCATTTGCTAGTGCCTACTGTGATTTTCTATGGGATAATGAATGGGTTACTTTTGACATCACAAGCAAAAGCAAATTTTGGAGCTATGCGAATTGTTTAAGGTTGGCATATCTTGTTTTGTCACCTAATTTGTTGATTTTGGACTTATTTATTGGATTTCGTCTAGATCATTTCGCAGGTTTCAGAACACTGTCAGGATTACTCTCACGAGAACAATTCTAAAAATCATGTATTATTAGTTTCTTCTTTTGGTAGTCTTAGATAGGGTTTTTTGGCTGCATGATAGTTCTAGTCAATTCAAATATTCAGTATGTTTGTGTCACACCGTATCTTCCTTTTCCTTTCTCCTTAGGAGGGAGTTCACTTACTCCAAAGGAGTAAACTTCACCCATTACACAAAGGCAACACAGCATAACAATTATTGGATGAAGATCTGGACATCAAAATAGTATATTGCATAACACAAAATATCTTCTTTCCCTTTCTCATTAAAATAGTATATTTTATAGTTTAAATTTGCTCGACAACTAACCAAAATATTTGACGTTTAAACAGGTTAATTTCACTCACGCCTTTGAATTCTTAAGATTGTCAAGCTTGGATTAAGAAGGTTCTAGGAAATGGAAATAAAAAAAAAAAATGATATCTTGACTCACCCCTAGTGTCCTTTTAATCGGGGGTTACTCTCTGGCATTGGTGGCTGCATCACAATCTTTTGACCTTTTGTTTAAAGGTGTTATCTTCACTCAAATGATGAAAAGAAAAAAGAAAACCCAATACCATATAGCGAGATGGCGGAGTAGTTTTGTGGCTGATGGGCAGGGAATGGTGAGGAGGAAGATGGTGGTGATCGTCACTTCTTGTGGTGGCGGAGGAAAACGAAATGATAGATGGAGAGGGAAAAGGAGGGGGTGACCCAAGGCAGTCAACCAGGGAAACCCTAGTTTCACTTTTGGCCGCCAATTTTAGAGAGAGAGGCTAAAGAGAGTCTGTCTCTCTTTGCTGATGTTGATTTCCGGCATTTTTAGCGCTTTCTCCTGCATTTGAGAACGCCATAAATTTCTGACATTTTATTTTTCAGTTCCCCGCATAGTGAGAAGCACCCAAGTAGGGGCCCAATTGAATGCACGTTTTCATGTGTGAGGAAGCCACTTGATTAACTCTCTCCTATTCGTTCATGGCATGATTGATTTCCATTACTCATTTCACTTGAGAGGTAGACTAGGGATTGCTAAGAACAGGATTATTAGTTGCAATGCACTGTGATTACCCCAGTTAGTAGGGGAGTTGCTAAACTTGTGTCAACCAACATGTGGCATGATTATTTGATATAACACCACAGAGTTGAAAGACACTATCAGACTCAAAAGATATGTGCTACTAGATCTGATCCTACCTGGTTTCTTGTGGGTATATTAAAAGATTTTTTTTCCTTCTTCTTCTTGTCCTAAATCCTTTTATGCATTGCATAGTTTGTCTCCATTCCATTTGAACATAGATTGTTTGCTCATTGTGTTATCTTGACTCATTCCATGTATATTGCTTTTCGAGTTCTTTTCGACCTTAGGAAGAAACATCATATTCGATACCAGTATTGTTGTTGAGTTGTGGTAGGCTGCTCATTGCCCATGTATGTATGTGACCAGGCCCTTGTAAGGTCTCTCTAAGGATACATATTGTTCGTTTTGTATTCAACTTGGTTATAAGAGAGAATATTTCTTGATAATCTATCTCATATGTTTGTGTGTATTCTTTTGCTACCAATCTTTTTATTTTTCAAATGTTCCATCAGATTTGTATTCCACTATAAACATCTATTTACATTTCGTATTTTATTCTTTGGTCTAGGTATAACCTCTCTTGTTTTGTTCTTTTCTAATGATTTCATTTCCTCCCTTGTAGCAAGTGTCCAATTCTTATCCATGAACCGACTTTGGGATTTCTATAGTATCCAATGAGGTAAGAAATGTTTGATATTGAGAGGATAGTCTATGGTTGGATATAAATATGATGAGGATTTTCATTAGCATTAAAAAAACAAGAAAATAGACACTTACCAGAAGTAGTTAGAGAATATGCAAAATTAAAACTAGAAAAGGATTGGATAAAACATTAGCTTCGCAATTTCTTCCTTCCTTAACCCACTAAGTTTGTTACTATTGGCAGAGTTATCTTGTGATTGATATGTTATTTTGGCAGTGTGTAACATTTTGGTATTTTGAAGAAAAAAAATAATTAATTAGATAAATTCTTGAATTTGAGATGATTTATGTTATATTGGTGATTTATGAATTTAAGGAATTTAATGGAAGAAATTAAAATTATTGTGTTTTTGAATAGGGAGATGATTGTGAGTTTTTGAAAATGTTCAGGCTTTAGGTGTAATTCGGGAGATTGGATTAGTATAAAATTAATTATTGTATATATATAAGTGAGAAGTCTCACAGCTTGGTGGTTCGCGCGCATGTGTAAGGATCACAATAGCAGCAAGTCGTGGGCAAGGCAGTGGCCAATTTTTTCTAGAATCTACAGCCTTTGGGTGAAAATGGCTTCGTTTGGGGCACCACAGGGATGGCCACGCGTTGCTCCCTACCACACGACGTGTCAGCCGTTGAGATGTCGCACATAAGATGTGATTTGAATCGAGTAAGATGAGATTGCTTTGCAGTAATCTTATGGTTAAATTAGAGCACACGTGGGACTTGCAAACAGAATGAACATAGAGTTCTACCTGATATTTTGAAATAGAAACCTAGAGTCTTGGGCAGCAAGGAGAAGAACTCTATATATATGGCACTTCCGTAAAAGAGTAGTGTGTAGAGATAGAAAGTTGAAAAGGTTGAGCAAGCTAGAGGGCTGTGCATATAATCTAAGGTACGAGCAAAACAAAAGGTCTAAGACTAGATTTGAAAGTGGTTTAGACAATACTTAGTTGAAATAGTTCTTTTTTAACTTATTGTCTAATATTTGTTAGAAAATTTTTGAGACTGATATTGGTGTCATCAACGTTGCGGAGAAATTTTTTTAAAGGGGCTAGCAAGGCATCAAAAGTAACTTGTAAGTAGGAATGGCAATTGCAACCGAAATTGTGGGGAATCGAACTGAAACCGAACCAGTCAACGCGGTTAAAAATCGTTTGACTGGATAATGGTTTGGTTCGGAGAAAAATCGAACACTGTTTCAATGGGTATAGTTTGGTTATGGTTTTCACTAAAATCAAACCAAAACCCGAATCGAAATCGAACCGAATTGTGGGTAATCGAACCGAACCGAATATATATATATAATATAATATATATAATATATATTATATACAACCCCGCCCTGAGCCCAGCCTACCTAAGCCTAGCCCATCCCAGCCCAATTCCCTTGCTTGCAAACCCTTCTCCCTTTCTCTTCTCCTTCCTCTCTCGACCTCGCTCTCACTCTCTCTCACCCTCACTGCCTCTCGCTCGTTCACGCACCCTCGCCCTTTCTCTCTATATCTCTCTTGCTCTCGCTAGGGCTTGGCCCTTGCTCTTGCTTGCCCTCGATCTCTCTCACCATTTATGCCTCCTTTCTCTTGCTCCTCCGCACGAGCTCGCCAGTCGCCCTCGCTCTCTGCCTCTCTCTTGCTCTCACTCGCCCTCACTAGATCTCTTTTGCTCTCGCTAGGGCTCGGCCCCTCTTGCTCTTGCTCGCCCTCGATCTCTCTCACCCTCGCTGTCTCTCGCTCTCTACCTCATCTCTCTTCATATTAGTTTATTTTTTATATTTATAATTTTGTTAGATGGAGTTGGTTCATTCATTTTAGATGGATATGTATCAATTTACAAAGAATATATTAATGTTGTTGATGAAGGTATTAACTTTCATAACTAATTTTTTTAGCTTAAATTATAATTTAATTATGCATATATTAATTTATTGATCTTAACAATTGTAGGTTTGGAAATGTGATTTTATATCCATAAGTTTTGTAACTTTATGCAAGAATAAGGTAACTTTATTAGAATTTATTTTTGTTTATTATGAAATTATTAAAAAAATTATGAATGTTATTTGTCTTTGTTTGTTGATATGGATTAAACTAAAAAAATCATAGTTAAACCAAAATCGAATGGTTTGGTTATGGTTTTAAATTTTTAAAACCAAATGAGTAATGGTTTGATTTTAGTTTTAGTAATTTAAGTTTGATTTGATTTGGTTATGGTTTTGACAAAAATCAAAATCAAATTGAACTATTACCAATCTTACTTGTAAGCTCTAATCACATATCATTCATTATATTGTATAGTATAGAATTGTATTGTCTGCTTTATAGATGTGGTTTTAGTTTCAGCTAATAGCTTGATTTATCCTTAATTTTTTATTATCTTTTAATATTATTTTATTTTAAAAATTATTTTAATTTAGATCTTATATTTTAAGATTGATATCAATGTTATCTTAAATCAATATGGCATGTGTGAATCATTTAACATGGCAGTTGAGCATTTAAACAAAGAATAGTTTAAAATTTATTATTTTAATTTAATAGTAAAATTTTATTAAAAATAGTTAATTTAATAATTTAATAATTAAATTTATTAAATAAAATATTATAAAATAAATTTTTAAATTTTTTTAAAGTAAATATGTTTTTAAATTTTTTATTTTAAAAATTATTTTTTAAAATAATAAAAGAATATGTTTTTAATTTTTTATAAATAAATTATTAAAATAAAATTTTTAAAAACACTGTTTAATCTGTTTAAAAATTTATTAGCAGAGATATCTAATAATTTTTTTGTTTCTTTATTAAAGAGCAAATATTGTATCATCAGTTGTCAATCTTAAAATTATTTTAAGATGTATCTTATACCTAAAATGTCATAATTAATTTATTTTATTATTAATTTTATTTTAAAAAATAATTTAATAAAAAATTTGACTTAATTTGTTTTTCTTTTTACTTAATTAATGGATATTTACATTTTTTATTACACCCATATGCATGCACCATTATTGGGCCTAACTTCTTGTTACAAATGTTGTATGGAGCATAAAGTTTGGAATGAAGTTATTTATCTAATTTTTGTTCTATAATAAATAGTTAATTATGTTTGGCTTATGAGCATTTAAACAAAGAATCAAATAGAAAATTATTGGATGATGAAGTGTGTGTCTTAAAGTTATTTATATTTTATTTTTTAAATTTTTTTGCACTATTATAAATGATAAGAGTAAATATTAGTATAAAATTTGATGTGTTAAAGATAAAAATTATGTAGCAGATATACTTGATAAAAGTTAAATGAGATTCAAAGAGAAAAAAAGAAAATTTTAAGACCTTATGATTGTCAACACTTAACTAATCTTTATATATATATATATATATGCATCTGATTTTAATTATAATAAATATAAGTATGAATTGTTACATGGATGTAAAGTTTAAAGTACATTATTTCTATTTTATTGTTAGGTTTATTGTATTAGATTAATAGATAATTAAATATATATTTTGTATTAATTTTTTAAATGATTATATAGATGTAATTTATTTAAATAATAAATAAATATTTATGAATATAAAATGTTACTTAAGTAGAATAAAAAATTATTAGACTTTATTTTGTACTAATCTTTTAAATGGTTATAAGTGTAATTTATTTTAATAATAATAAATACTTATAAATATGAAGTGTTATTTAAATATATAAAGTTTAAGTGAAATAAAAATTATTAAGTTTAATAATATTATTAAATTAAATTATATAGATTCTGTATGTACTTAGTTGCATAAAATAATAAAATAATTAATTAATAAAATAATAATAATTAAATTATAAATAATTTAAAATTTAAAAAATCACCATACAATTAAAAAAAATAATATTAACACAGGAAAATTTGAAAATATTTATTTATTACATTAAAATTAAAATAAAATAAAATATTCAAAAAAGATGTTAAAAAAAAAAAGAGAAAAATGTAATTGGCCTCATTAAAAAAAAGGGGTCATTAGAAAACTATAGAGAAGTTATTAAAAAAATGATGTTTGACCCTTGCAGCGCAGAAAATTTAAATGGGCTTTAACTATGTGATTTAGGGCCCATATTCTAATCAAGAAATCCTTCTTGTTTTATTCTGTCTTACACAACGTACATTCCACTTTTTCTTCTATATCTTATGTTTTATATCAATTATTATTTCGCTAGCTTCAAATTTAAAATTTTTGCTTTGTATTTTTATTCGCCATAATTAATTGCTTAAGAAACGAACAAAATGTTGGAACTATGTTATTTATGATTTGTTTTATATTGTAATTATGCTGGCGGATTATCTATCACTGTATTTGAATTATTTAAACTATTAATGATATTATTAATGAAATGATTATGCAACAGTTTAATAACAAAAAAAATTAATTAGAACTGTTTTAAGAGTATATATTCTGTTATCAAATATTATTTTTAACCGCAGAGCACATGGTATATCACAGGACATAGCGTGTACTTCGCCACACCACAAGCACTCTAAACCAAAGAGACAGTGACGGTGCCGTGTGTCCATCACTGTAATTTAGATGATAGAATGGATATTCATGCCAAGTAACCACTGAACATCATCTTACCTTGTGTAAACTATTAAAAGATTTTAATGTCTCTTAACCTACATAAGAAGGCGGCATCTTCGATTTCAGCAGGGTCCTGCAGTTGAATATGGGGTCTACTTCTCAACTCAAGCATGCCGTGGTAAGTTAGCTTATCAGAAATAACTACTGAAAAGATGGAAACACATCGGGTGACAGATGTTCACAAGCCTTTTTATTTGGGAACTATGTACAGTACGTATTTCTTTACAATGATGATTACAGTGCAACACAGAGCAGCAATGATGGTGATTCCCAGCAACATCTCTCTCAATGCGATGAGAGAGATGATTACTAGCAGCTAACCACAGCTGTTGAAATCATCTCCATGACTGGCTGTACTGCCATCAAGCCTTCAGTTGGAGGAGCTGTGGTTTGCATCTTTATCTTTCACGCTGCAAGAATGCAACTGGAAGGTATTATAAGGAATACATGACGATCAACAATGGTCAGTTTTTGTTTTTTTTTTTTTTCCTTGGGATAGACATCTGCAATGAACAATCTGTAAAGGAGTATAATATACCATTCACATTATATTCGATGTATAGTAATGGATTATTGTTGCTTTCAAAGTCTCCAAATTCAATGTGAAGCACCAAGTTCCATATGAATATGTTCCTAGTTTGTTCGTCAATTTTCCAGGTTTCTGTACATGAAAACATAATTAGCAATGACATTTACTACCCATACAATTTAACTTAATGAGTTATGTTCCGATTTTTTAGTACAATCTACGTTGGATGTTCTTTTGTCAGAGGTCTCTATGATTTTGCTACGAAGACCAGTGTATAGATAGAGATCTTAGATAGGGATTATGTTCTCACCTTCCACATGTGTTGTTCTATCATCTAAAAGGCAATAGAAGCTGAAAAGTTGCTCAGAGATTTAGTTGTGTATCTTTATGATGTAGGGATTCATCCTGCATTAAGTATTAGGCGCTCCAACTTTCTTATTTTAGTTTATATGATGGCAATGAAATAAAAGCACTTTTAATGGATCGATGGTCTTCATACCAATAGGGGATCAGCAACCAATGGTGTGATTATGCATTCAGAAAGGTATGCATTTAATTTGCAGCTAACACGTCATACTTAGAAGGTACTAACAAGCCACTTCAGAAGAGATCTACCAATTATATGGATGAAAGAGAAATGAAAAACAGAAGTACAGGAAGTAGGGCCAGAAGAAACAAAGTTGAGAGCAAAAGAGATATTACTCTAGTTTCGCCAACAGACTTTTCACTTCACTAATTGCAACACTTGCAGCATACAGTGCCAACTTCTTCACCTATAAACACAGAATTAGTGTGAGAAATCTATCTAGGTATACCAAATTATGTGTGACCTGCCGTGACCTTTGATTCATTTTGAATGGATGGCTATTCCCAGAACCAAAGATGCTTTATATTTTCTGCTTAGTGATGCTTCCACATCTCTTCAATACCAGACAATCAAGTAGTATATATAATCACTCCTACATTGCTAGATGATATAAATTACACTAGGGACAAATTTTAGTCAAACCTCCAGGTTAATATGCACTTATGCATACACGCATTAAAGGCACAAATGGATGTGTTAGCAACATGCAACAATCATTTCTTGGAGAGAATGATATAAAGTAAAAAAATATATATTTAGGAGATCCATTGGAGGGATGTCCAGGCCCAAAACATCAAGCAGATTAATTTCCTGCGTAAAAGGATCAAGATAATCTTAACCTTTCATGATCCAACAACATCAACTAGGTGATGAAGAAAGTCCCCTACTGATTTTATTTATTAATATACATATGCATTTTGACAAGGGATAATCACCTTATCAACCCCACTATTTTGGACAAAAAACACATAAGACTGACATACGTTAATAAGTAAATGTATAACATCACCATCGCTTTAGAATGAAGTGTAAAATCAATATAGTTTCCTTGAGTAGACACATCACCCCCCTTTGGCTTATATATTTTATATGATAAATTGGTATGTAAAAGGACACATGTTACATTTAAAGCCTGACATACTTTAAAAGTAGATGAATAACTCACCTTCGTCTTAGAATGAAGTGTAAAATTAATTTAGTTCCATAAGAAACACATCAACCCCTTCAATTTATATATTTTATAGGAGAAATTGGCATATAAAACACACATGTTGTATTTAACACATTCCTTCATGTTTCAAAACAGTTTGAAGAAATCCTTGAAGGAATGGGATTTCTAAGTTTTCTATAATGGTAGAAAACTTTACAAACAGATTCAATCCTTCTATGAATACAACATGTCTTTAAATACAAGAGAATTCTATCATCTATCTCCTAAAAACTAAGAATTAGAAATACAGAATACAACAGATTAAGTTGGAGAATTTTTCTCTAAAATCTTCTCCTAAAAATTAGGAGATAATGCAGCTAGATCCTTTCCTATTTTTTAGGAGTTGCTTTAGCTGGTCATTTATCTTCTTTTAAATCTTTTTCTGTCAACACTCCCCCTCAAACTGGTGAATGAATATTGATCATTCCTAGCTTGCATACTAGATCTTCAAATCTTCTAGCTGCCAATCATTTTGTAAATAAATCTGCCACCTATTTTTTAGAAGGAACATAAAGTATTTAGATTATACCTTTTTCAAGTTTTTCCTTTATAAAGTGTCGATCAATCTCTATGTGTTTAGTCCTGTCATGTTGCACAAGATTATGAGCAATGCTTATGGCTGATTGGTTATCACAAAATAACTTCATCGGCTCATTGACTGAAATCTTCAAGTCTTCTAGAACAATTCTGATCCATAGCAATTCACATAAGCCTAGTGCCATGGCCCTGAATTCCGCCTCTGCACTTGACCTTGCCACTATGCTCTGCTTCTTGCTTCGCTAGGAAATCAAATTTTCATCTAAAAACATGCAATAGCCAGTGGTAGACCTATCCATAAGTGACCCAGCATAGTCCGCATCTATATATCCTTATACTTCCAATAAATCACCTCATGTCTTGAATAGAACTCCTTTGCCTGGGGTTGTTTTCAAATAGCACAGTATTCTTCTTACAGCCTGCATATGACTTTCAGTAGGGCAATGCATGAATTGACTTATCAAACTCACCGCATAAGTTATATCTGGCATAGTGTGGGACAAATCTCCCTACCAATCTTTGATACCTGCCCCTGTCTACTGGAGGACTATCATTATCTTCACTTAACCTTGCATTAGGTTCTACTGGAGTATATACTTCTTTTCCTCCCAACAATCATGTTTCTTTTAAGAGATCCAGTATGTATTTGCATTGAGATAAGAAGATACATTCTTTAGAATAGGCCACTTCTATTCCCAAGAAGTATTTGAGTGATCCCAGGTCCTTAATTTTAAAATTTTGAGCCAGATTGCCTTTCAATGCATGCTGTTCCTCCAGTCATTTCCTATTACAATAATATCATCCACATATACCAATAATACAGCCAGTTTTCCATTCTTAGAGTGTTTGAAGAAGAGTGTGTGATCTCCCCTACTCCGTTGATATCCCATGAGCTTCATAGCCTTAGAGAACCTATCAAACCATGCCCTTGGAGATTGTTTGAGACCATAAAAAGCCTTTTTAAGTTTACATATCTCACCCTTGTGTCCTCCTTCGAATCCTAGTGGTTGTTCTATAAAGACCTCTTCTTCTAAGTCACTGTGAAGAAATACATTCTTCACATCTAATTGATGCAATTGCCATCCATAAAAGGTTGCCAAAGATAGCAAAATTCTAACTGTGGTCATCTTGACAACCAGAGCAAAAGTCTTCAAATAATCTATCCCATATGTTTGAGTATAGCCCTTAACAACCAATCGGGCCTTGTACCTTTCCAAAGATCCATCTGCATTATATTTCAAGTTGTACACCCATTTACAACCCACTGGGTTTACTCCCTTTGGCCTAGGCACCAACTCTCATGTATCATTTTTCTTTAGGGCTCTCATTTCCTCTTCCATGGCTAGCTTCCATTTCTGATCCTTTAAGGCCTCTTCAACCATTTTAGGAATAATAAAGTATGAACAGGAAGTTGGCTAGAGAAGTCAGAAAGCTGGAATGTTTTGGGGATAACCTGTGGTAAGATAGATAATTGGCTAGAGGATGTTGAGTGCATCTTCTAACCCCTTTTCTGATAGCAATAGGAATATCCAACTCGGTAGAAAAAGTATGAACAGGATTGGGAGGCTAATTCATATCAGTACTTGACTGCAAAGGAGATGTTGATCCTGGCTAAGGAGCAGATATGAGCTGTTGTTTTCGATGGTACACAAAAGGGGATCCCTTATATTTGATAGAGGATGATGTCTCCAGGTGTTGATCTTGTCCAGAAATAGGGATTTCTGAAGGGTTTTCAACTGGAACGGGAGCTGAAATTTCAGGAACAGTAGCTAGAATTTCAGAAACAGTAGCTGGAATTTCAGAAACAGCAGTAGGAATAGTGGGGATAGTAGCTAGAGTAGCTAGTGCTGGAAGGTCTAGATCAAGTAAACCTTGGTCACCATTCAAGTGTTTCTCCCCCTGGAGACCAAGATGAGTAGATGTGAAGAAGGGTGAGATTCTACAAAGGTTACATCTTTAGAAAAAAATAATTTTCTGATAGGAGGATGATAACATTTGTAGGCTTTTTGAGTAGGGGAGTAGCTAAGGAAAATGCAGCGAAGAGCCCTAGGATCCAGCTTGTCCCAAGCCTGTTGAGGTATGTGGCAGTGTTCGAAAATTCGGCCTAGGCGCTGAGCGGCAACCGGCTGCAGCGATTTAGGGCTACTCGGTAGCCCTATGCGCCATGGCCGACTAATCGGGCCGTAGCGCCGCCTAGGTGGACCATGCGGCGCCTAACCGCCTAGGTCGCGCACGACCTTGGCCACCTAGGTCATGCGTGTCTTGGGCCAACCTTATTTCCCCCTCCTTTTCTCTATTTCTCGATCCCCTTTCCCTTTCTCTCTCTGGTTGTGTTCATCACGGCTCCTCTCTCTCTCTCTCGCCTTCGATCTCCTCTTGGTTGTTCGCCGCCGCCATTGATCTCTTCTCTTGGTCTTGCTCTCTCGTTGCTACCGACCTCACCTGTTGGTCGTTCTCTCTCGTCGCCGATTGGGTCTTGCTGCGATATGTATCCAACTATCTATCTTCCTCCGCCAACGCAAGCTTGCCTTTCTGCAGCAACTCAACAGCAAGCAGCAACGCAAAGCTGCTCGTTGCTCACTTGCGTATTGCTTGCTTGCTGCTTCAACAAGCAATACGCAAGCTTGCTGCTTCAAGCAGCAGCTGTTGATTTCATTAGATGAGTTTTAATTAAATTTCAATGTATATTATTCAATACTCAGGGAAAAACAAGAAAACAGGAAGTGAAATGAATGATTCGGATAGGACTGGAAGTACGGAAGCATCGTCTGAGGCCTCCTCAATTCTTAAAAGGAAGTCAAATGATGTCGGATGGGAGTATGAAATGTTAATTGATCCGAAGAATATGGATAAAATTAAATGTAAGTTGTGTGGTAAAATTATGCCTGGAGGTGTTTACAGAGTAAAAGAACACATTGGCCACATTTCTAGAAATGTTTTTGCATGTCCAAAATCTTCTCCAACTGATCAAGCCAAATGTAAGAATGCTATTGCCGAGGCAAAGAATAAGAGGAAAAATAAGAAGAATGAGGAAGATTTGATGAGATCAACTGTTAATATCTCTGAAAGAGTGGAAGGGGATGATGAAGATGAATTGCAAGAGTTAGGTAGCAAAAAAACGTCTCGTACTCTTGGCCCTATGGATACATTTGCAAGCTCCATCAGCCCTGAAACTTGTTTGAGTGCGAGAATGACCCAAAGGCAACAAACTATTAGTGAAGCACTATTTAAAGAGAGAACACAGTCTGTTCGTGAATATTGTGCTAGATGGATGTATGAAACTGGTATACCTTTCAATGCGATTGACAATGATAGCTTCAAATTGTTTGTTGAGGCGGTTAGTCAATTTGGGCCGGGCTTCAAACCTCCCAGTCAATACCAATTCAAGGAACCGCTATTAAAGGGGGAAGTTGACAGAATAAAAGAGTTATTAAAGAAGCATGAAGAAGAGTGGGCACGAACTAGGTGCTCCATTATAACAGATGCTTGGACAGATAGAAAAAGGAGGAGCATCATGAACCTATGTGTTAATTCTAATGCAGGTACTGCTTTCCTTTCTTCTAGAGAGTCCAAGTGAACTTATCTTTGAGTATGTGGATAAATGCATTAAGCAAGTTGGGCCACAAAATGTCATCCAAGTAGTAACCGACAATGCTGCCAATAATATGGGAGTGGCAA
This sequence comes from Diospyros lotus, assembly GCF_014633365.1. NCBI lineage: Eukaryota > Viridiplantae > Streptophyta > Magnoliopsida > Ericales > Ebenaceae > Diospyros > Diospyros lotus. Next base: position 38,638,618 of record NC_068340.1, read on the forward strand.
AATTATTGAAGGTGAAGAGGCCAAATATCTTTTGGACCTCATGTGCTACTTACACCATCAATTTGATGCTTGAAAGTATTGGAAAACTGCCGAAGTATAAGAAAGTCATTGATCATGCCAAGAGTTTCACAATCTTCATTTATGCACACCATAAGACCTTGTCCTTAATGAGGTCATTTACGAAGAAGAGGGATATAGTGAGACCAGGAGTCACTAGATTCGCTTCTACTTTCTTGACTTTACAGAGTTTGATGAAGAAAAAGGCCCAACTAAGGGCAATGTTTACCAGCTCTGAATGGGAGGAGTGCAAATGGTCAAAGATTGTTAAAAGGAAAAAAGCCTATGCTACTGTGACGAGCATTGCTTTTTGGAATGGTGTGACTATATGCCTTAAAGTTTTTGCACCTTTGGTGAAGGTGCTTCGAATTGTTGATGCGGATAGAAAGCCTTCTATGGGCTTTTTATGTGGAGAGATTAAGCAAGCAAAGGAAGATATTAAGGAGGCCTTAAATAATCTTGAAAAGAACTATAAGCCTATTATGGAGATTATTGAAGTAAGGGTAAAAGATAGGCTAGATAGTCCACTACATTTTGTAGCTTACCTTTTGAATCCCTACTACTTTTTCAAGGATATGGATATACAACTTGATAATGAAGTGATAGATGGGCTTTTTAACTGTGTGGAGATGTTTTATCATTATGATGGTGAATTGCAAGGCCATGTTATAAATGTTGAGTTGCCAAAGTATACTCGTAAAAATGGAGCTTTTGGAAAATCATGGGCAACTCAAGGGTGTGCGAAAAATGATGATAATTATAATCCAGGTATAAAATTTCTTTAATCCTTTCTATTGTGTATTAGTGTATAAATTAAATTTGTTTACTTTATACTTGTTTGACCTATGTAGTTACATGGTGGATGACTTATGGAAATCAAACTCCAAACTTGCAACGAATGGCGAAAAAGATTCTCTCGTTAACCACTAGTTCATCCGGTTGTGAAAGAAATTAGAGCACTTTTGAAGGGGTTAGTGTATATATGAATTATATTTATTTACTATCAATTAGTTATCCTTATTCAGTTATCATTTATATTGATATTGCTTTTATTTTATTTATGTAGATACATACGAAGAAAAGAAATAGACTAGACGTGAATCGATTGAACAATCTAGTCTATGTTCAATTTAATGCGAAATTGATGAACAAGCACAAAAGGGAGAAGGAAATAAATGTTGATGTGCTACTTGCTAGTGATGCTAGTAATGCACAAGGATGATCGTTGATGGAGAAGATGATGAAGAAGTTGAGCCTGGTACGGGGCTCACTTGGGAAGTGGTTGGTGAAGCATCGGGAGCAGACGAGATGCTTCAAGCTCGAAGAAGTTCTAGGATGAGAGAGCTTCATGAAGATGATTTTCAATCAGAAGAAGAAGATGAGCAAGAAATCAATGAATTTGATTTTGAGTCCGATGAAGATCGTGTATTTGAAGAATATGGAGAGGAAGAAGACCAATTAGATAGTTAGACTTATATTCTTCGGATATGGTTTATGTTGTATTATTGCTACTTCTACCTTCTTGAACTTATAACTAATATAATAGTTTATTTTCTGAGTCTTAATTCCATTATTTCACTTGTCTTTTCAACTTTGATTTACCTGAAAATAATATCAAATTACATCAAAAGGTTTTTAGAAAAAAAAAAAATCATTTTTCCTAGTCGCCGCCTAGGCGCCCGACTAGCGCCTAGCGCGTTTTTGAATACTGGTATGTGGACAAAGGTAACACATCCAAAGACCCTAAGAGGTTGAGGGGTGTGCAAGCTAAGATGAGGAAAGTGAGAGATGAGACATTGGAAAGGACTGTTATAGCCAAGAAGTTTGGAGGGCACTTGATTAATGAGATAAGCTGCAAAGAGAACTGCTTCTCCCCAAAAAGTTTTAGGGACATTGTAATGATGAAGAAGAGTTCTAGTGACATTTAGGAGATGTCTCATCTTCTTTTTAGCCACTCCATTTTGTTGTGGAGTGTTGATACAGAAAGATTCATGAACAACTCTTTTTCATTAAAGAAATGATGCAAGTGATGATTAAAATAATCCCTTGCATTATCAGTCCTAAACCTTTGAATAGAGGATCCAAATTGAGTTAAGATCTCGAATAAAATTGAGGCAAGATGTTGAATTTTGACTTAGTATCTGCTGATGTGGTTTGAAGAAGTCAAAATAAATTAGGATTATCCATAACTAATAAATTAGCAACTATCTGATATTGTTTGTTAGTTGTTTTGGCTGGATGTTATGCTATATTATTCTCCACTTTATGCTCATTTCAGTTTACATTTTAGCTGTATAAATTAGAGTTTACGATTGAATAAAATATATGACTTTTTGCTTTGCTGTTTTTCCCCTTCTCTTTTCTTCTTTCTTCATAAAATACCAACAGATGGTATCGGAGCGTTTTTCTTGAGGGACCTGTTAGTTGAGAGAAAACCAACACCGATGACCTACCGTGCTACACCTTCAACAGCAGCCCCAACAACATGCCATCCTACCATGCCGGTATTAGCTGAAATTCCCCAAATGCACAGGAACTTCGATGGATACCAATAACTGGAGTTCTGCTCAAGGTGCTATTAAATCTATGATGGAAATTGGAAGTTCTGGCGCTGTTTGGAGGACCCAGTTGCCACCCAATGAACTACAAGAGATTGCTAACAAAATCATGGACACTTTGAAGAGGCACCTTCCTTTTTCTGGACAAGAGGGACTTCAAAAACTCAAGCAAATTGCAAGTAGATTTGAGGAGAAGATCTACACCTCTGCAAGAAGCCAGTCGGATTATCTAATAAAATTATCTCTGAATATGCTGACAATGGAGCCCAAATCTCAAAATACCATGGCCACTTCTCTACCAGCTAACTCTGCCATTAATAGTAAAAATCCCCAAGATGAAGCCAAAGCAACAATAAATAGCCAACTAGATGAGGAGTTTTTCTAACTCTACTCAAAATCATATTCATGCCTAAGCTCCATAACCATATCTATGCCTTATAACCATAAATCATAAAATGCCCCCATAACCATACCTATGCCTCATAACCATAAACCATAAAATATCCATATGCTTATATTTAAGACATGCCAAAATTTAAAATTTGCATTTGCAGTCTCAAAGTCAAGGAGGAGCGTTGAATTTTGACTTAGTAGCTGCTGATGTGGTTTAAATGAGTCAAGATAAATTAGGATTATCCATAACCAATAAATTAACAACTATCTGATATTGTTTGTTAGCTGTTTTGGCGGGATGTTTTGCCATATTATTCTCTACTTTATGCTCATTTCAGTTTACATTTTAGCTGTATAAATTAGAGTTTACGATTAAATAAAATATATGACTTTTGCTTTGTTGTTTTTCCCCTTCCCTTTTCTTCTTTCTTCATAAAATACCAACACAAGATCATGCTAACAACAGTTTTATCTTTTAAAAGAAAGATCCAAATCATTCGAGTGCAATCATCTATAAAAGAGATGAACCACCTAACTCCCGAACAATTAGGAGTCCTAGATGGCCCCCAAACATCGAAATGAACTAAAGGAAAAAGGTGTGAAGACCTTGTATTACTAATAGGATATAAAACTCGATGGTGTTTGGAAATTTAACACACATCACAATGCAAATTACTAAGATCTACTTGTTGAAATAACTGAGGAAACATTGTTTTTAACAAAGAAAAAGATGGATGGCCCAGCCGATAATGGTGAAACCAAATTTCAGAATGATGGCTAAGATTGAGATGTGCAGGCTAGGGTGGGTAATAAGGTCCTTCGGTTTAGAACATACAGTCAATTCTTCTCCTCAGCTGCACCAATCATCTTCCCCGTTGCCAAGTCCTGAAATTCACAAGAATGAGGAGAGAAAATAACACGACAATTTAGATCCTTAGGAAGTTGATGGATAAAAAGCAGGTTGGTTGACAAATTCGGAACATGAAGGACTTGGTTGACAGAGAAATTAGGGTTAAGAGTGACTTTACCTTGTCCTTTGATGGGAATGGATGTACCATTGGCAATAACAATTTGTTTAGGAGTTAGAAGGGATTTGTAGGAATCAAAGACAGTAATATTATGGTATATATGGTCTGTTACACCTGAGTCTAGAATCCATGTATCATCCCTAATGATTTTAGAGGCTGTTAAAGAATAGAAATTGAAATAATCACCTGGTTTAATACCTGATTGAGCAATAGAACACAATCCATCCTAGATTGTTTGTAAAAATTGCTTAAGCTTGTTGATTTAGTTCCATTCCATTCGTTGTGTCAGTCTTTTCGACTCTTTCTTCCTGTTTGTTTGAAAGATAGGTCTGATTTTGAGCAAGCATATTTCGAAATCCCCCCATCTTTTGAAGGACTACTTCCTTCTCATGTAACTTAAAACAAGTTTCACGGGTATGCCTTGATTTTTTACAATAAGTGCACTATAAATTCTCCTTCCACTGTGGCCGAGACTGTCCATCATCTTTTCCTCCTTGTTTAAACCGTGGCCCTTCTTCATCAGCTCTTCCTAGTTGCAGTATGGACTGCATCCTTTCTCCTCTATTGGTCAGCATTGCAGATCCTTCAAAGTGGATCTCCCCCAGCATTGTAACTCTCTTATTTTCTTCACTACGGACAACTACAAAAACCTCATTAAGAGATGGCAGCCTTTCCCTTTCGAGTATCTGAACCCTTACTTGGTCATATTCAGGGTTAAGTCCTGCCAAGAATTCCACAACTCTATCCCTTTCGAGAATCGAGTGTAGAGTTTTTGTATCTTTTCCATAGACCATCTTAATGTCTTGATAATGATCAAGTTCCAGCCATAAACCGTTCATCTTGTTGTAATACTCAGTAACCGTTAGTGATCCTTGTTTACTGCCACTCAATTTCATTTTAATCTCAAAGATAACCAAAGCATCCTAAACTTTTGAATATGTACGCCTAATAGTCTCTCATACATCCTTAGCATTAGACAAAAACATGTAATTTCTACTAACGCCAGGCTGCATAGCATTCCACAGCCATGACATAATCATGGAATCCTCAATATCCCATTATGTAAAGCCTGGATCGAAGCTTTTAGGACCTGGATCGATTAGGTGATGTAGCTTCCCTTTACCCTTCAGGAAGTTTTCATCAATTGAGCCCATTGTAGGTAGTTGCGCCCATCCAATCGATAAGACTGATGCAACCCTGGTAAGTCCCCAGTGACCAAACTTCCTATCAGAGTATCGCCCATATTGGGTCCTTCTAAAGATGACAGTCTTTCTCAGATGTTTCAGACATGATTGAAGAAAGAGATGAAGAGGACTGCTGCAATCAAGGTAGGAACGAAACGGAATGGTTGAAGCAGCAATGCAGCCGCAACTTAAAAATAAACTGGAAGAGCTAGAACAGCAATGAAGGCTGAGCAAACGAAGGCTTAGAAGAGATTTAGAGACATGGCTCTGATACCATGAAGAAATCCTTGAAGGAATGGGATTTCTAAGTTTTCTATAATGGTAGAAAACTTTATAAATGGATTCAATCTTTCTATGAATACATGTCTTTAAATACAAGAAAATTCTATCATCTATCTCCTAAAAACTAGGAATTAGAAATACAAAATACAACAGATTAAGTTGGAGAATTTTTCTCTAAAATCTTCTCCTAAAAATTAGGAGATAATGTAGCTAGATCCTTTCCTATTTTTTAGGACTTGCTTTGGCTGGTCCATTATCTTCTTTTAAATCTTTTTTTGCCAACACAGTTCAAAGTATAATACAATTATATGTGACTTTACATATAATATATATCATATGTTTTTCATCCAAACACAGGGAACAAAAGTTATCCCTTTTAACTAATATCCATTATTCAATGAGGAACAGAACCTTGAGAAAAGAAGCAAATCCCTTAACAATTATTGATATTATTATATGCAATATCTGAAAATATAAAAAGAATTTGCTAAGAAAAATTAGAGAGAAACGAGGTAACCCTAATGAGACCACTTTCCTACAATGTAGTCAACTCTTGTACACTGAAATCTGAATAGTCCAATTAGTATGTTGTAGGTTCACTACCACACGATTCTTCCAATCCATCATGGATTTCAAGTTTTACCATGCTTAAGCAAACACAACACAAGAACATAATTCACTCCTACTCCTGGTTGAATCAAGAATTTCTTTCTTTTGTTTACCCATTCTATTCATAAAACACTTGAGCAATCTTCTACAACTATAAATAAATTTGAAATGTAATTTCACACTCATTTTGGGTTGGTGGTGAGGTTTGAACTCAGGATTTTCTTGTTTCGATACTGTGTTAAATTGTTAACCCTCATCTCATCTAAAATCTTAAACTGTTAGATACAAAGTTAACTTCATCTTTTTATATTATTATTTTTACTCTCAACACCCATTAAAGAATTTGGACCCAAATAGGTAATCTCACACATTTTATCCTACATTCTACTCTTTGCATGCATTTCCATTGGGTAAAATTCAGGTATCTATGGTGTCATGTTTGAATGGAAAGCAATTTTGTCCATTATAAAAACTTGATTTATATGGTTGCTTTACCATGTATATTTTAGAGTACAAGGATTCTATAACTGACGATACTCGCACATTAAGGCAAATTTAGATCTCTAAGCCTTAATCTAATTAAATATGTATGGAATTACAGGTCAGAATAAGCAACATCATGAGTGGCAGAATCATGCACATCGTTAGCTGAATTTGGAAACTAATATATATTTTGCTTTTGGTAAAATCATTTAGTTATGACAGAACAAAAACTTCACTAAGCCAATATAATTAAAACAGCAACATATCAAGTCTTAATTCCACTAGGTTGGGTTGGCTATATGATGCCAATGGATGGCTAATAATTTCATTTCATGCTTCATGTTGATAGCAAATAATATTATTAAAAAATGTAGTTATCTCATCTCTCTAACAGCTGAAGCTTTTAGATAAGTTGACAGTCAATATTTTATTTTAATATGGTATTGGAGTAACCACATGTCTTGTTCTCAAAGAGTATTTCCAATGGGATATGTAAATAGTTGCAAATATGTACCCTAACTCGGCAGTAAAGACTGGCCGCAGATGAGGGGACATGTTGAGAGTGAAAAATAAAAATATAAAACATAAATTCACCCCTCTTTGTAGTAGCTTCAACTTTTAGATGAGTTCGTGAAGATTTTACCACTTCAAAAATCATTCATACCGCATAAACACCATGCAATCAACTTTAGCAATAAGGTTCGTGGTGATAATGTGCTAGAGAGCAAAGTAAAACGTACCTCCAATTTATCCTCCTTAGATCTATGGGATTTAGGAAGCATGCGAAACTCCTCTGTCAACCGAATGCATTCTTGAACATTGTCGGGGGATACAAAGTCAAGGGCCACTTTAATGCAGGACTGGACAACAGTTTGACAAAACAAAGAATTAGTTTCCACATTAACTTTACCAGGAACAGGAGGTTGGTTAAATTAACTTAAAATAGATGGGGATATAGATAAGACAACGGATCAATAAAACTTAATGGACAATGTCTATAAATTTCATGAGCTAATTTAAAAGCAGAAGTTGCAATTATAATCTCATCCTCAACAAAGGAAAATTCTAAACTTGTGACATTAAATCAGTAAAATGCAGGCAAAGAATTCCTCCACACTGAAAAAAGAACTTAAACAGCAATTTCCAGTCTGGAAACCCAATAAAGGCAATCTTGAAATTACAAGGCATGAGTATTTAAGGACTGCACCTGTCTGTTTCTCACTTGATGTGGGCATCCAGCAGGAATGAACACAGCCTCTCCAACGTATTGCTCAAACGTCCAAGGTTCGACATCTGGAAAAGAAGGTTAGAAAACCAGTTTGGTAAATGAGTGTGGGGCATGTATTAGGCAAAGGCAAGTGTAGATTAGCAAATTTCTCACTGTATTCCTCCTTGAGTTGCTTCTTATGCCTCTCATTCAGATAAAAGGTCTGGTCATGGATGGGATGACAAACCTAAGACAGGTTCAACAAGTCAAGTCAGAAACTCAAGTTAAAATTTGAAGTTATTGAACGGTGGAAAGCAACAATACAGACAGAATTCACAGGACAATTGTTGATGTGGTGAAATTCTTTCCTATGCTTCTTCAAATATTCAGTTAACTTGGGAACATCTTGTCTACGGAAGATGTCCCATACAGCACTTCCTTGTGCAACCTTCGAAGATTTGTTGATTTGGATAGTATCATTCACTGGAACCAAATTCTCCCCCTCCGGTACTGAATTACCGGGTTTATTTTCCAAAAAGGCTGCCTCTTTATCATCTTCATCACTGATGGGCTTCACCTCCCAGACATCAGAGGGTTGAGAAAATCTCTGGTCACATGAATCCCTTGTACTTGTTTTATTGTCTGGTGAGAATGAATTATTTTCAGCAACACTGTTACGCTTTGCAGAAAAATTAGGGTCTACACCTATATCACCTGGTTCTGGCTCTGTCAATCTTAGATTTTTATCTCTATGTTTATCTAAGAGCGTTAATCCTAAATCATCCTGCTCATTCTTAAGCCCGTTTGTTGTTGGGACACCATGAGATTGACTACTTTTCTGATAGTGTGATACATTTCCAGCAATGTCAATCTCTGCACCTGGTTGATCAGCATGACATAACTCCTTGGGGACAGGATTGCTGGAAACAGTATGTACAACATCTTCAAAGGGAACACTCCTCCCACTAATATCGCATTGTTTGACATAATCACTGGAGGCCACATCCGTCTGAACTAGTTCTGGCTTTATAAAGTCTGGTTCATTACCTCCACCATCACCTAAGAGAGCAGTGCTCATTTTACCATCAAGCTCAGTTTTTCCAGTACAAGGTGGTTTTGCATGCGTTTGAAACATCGGCTGTTTAGCATCAAAAACACTTGTCTCTTTACCATGTCTTTCAGTAAAAAGTGAGCTAGAGTCTTCCGAGACATGAATGTAAAAGTCAAATGTCAGATCTTTTCTTTTCAATTCACTGGGAGATTGACTATTGGTGTTAGAAACTACCACCATCCTTTCAGAAAAAGCAGGGTATCCTTGAAAACAGTCTGTTCCAGAACCTACAGAGTCTAACAAAGGCAATGTCCTCTCATCATGTTCTTCATCAAATTTCCCTCCCTCCCTCAAATTCTCTGGTAAGGAAGCATCCCCCTTGCTGAAATTTGTTTCCACCGGATATTCAATATCCATGTTTTCTACTTTCTGAGATTGTCTAGGCAGCATTTTTTCAAGCGTGCAAAATATCTCGTCTGTTCTGCCATGAAGCAGAGGCAAGTCTTCAGCTTCATATTCATTCTGCAACTTCTTTATGATTTTATGTTGCCATGGAGGAATCTTCACCTCCGTTGTGTGTGTCAGTACATTTACCTAAATAGAAGGTAAGAAAAATAGATGAAAACTTTATGATGTAAACTAGCAGGAAAAATAGCTTAAAACTGAGTGGCATTTGGTGTTTAAAACACATCAGAATAGGAAAAGGGACATGAGAAGTATACCAGGAAAACAATAAGTTGACAACATGGTGCCATTCCGAAAGTTAATGAATTACATAAACAGAATAATTGACACTGAAGTAAGCATTTGAATCTGTGCTATTTCACTGAAACCTAAAATTGCAATATCAAGAGGAATTTAAGTGAACAAGTCAAACAACTCCTCATGCACAGAATGAGATAGAAGAATTAAACACAGTACATGAATCAACATAAATCCTTTAAAAAATTTCGGTTAAGATTTTATATTCTTGCAATATTCATGAATACTTATGATTGTAGCATTTTGAAGATGAGGAAACTAAATGACACAAAAGAATCTGCATTCATGCAGTCAAGTAGTTACTGGTGACCAAAGCCTTACTGCCTCCACATGGGGTTGGTTACATGGATTCTAGCTTGCCAATCAATCAAAAACTAGTATGCTGCCTTTAAAGATGACCTGATCAGATAGAGTTAATTTGGGCATCATGATAAACAGGTGATATTGTTCAACAAAGGGGGAAAAAATAAAAGACAGAGAAATATGGAAAACAGAAACAGAAGTCCTCATCTTCTGATGATTTTACATTTAAAAGTGTATATATATATATATATATATATATGATTTCAGGTAAGATGTTCATTCAAAATATTATATCCACCTTGGTAATGCCCACGCTGTAAAATGTCACCACTAAACATCCAGGGATAACAAGACATATTTCTGAAAGCCTAAAAACTGGATTAGCATCAAAGACTATATTCAAGTACACACACATTCAACAAATACTGGACATGAGATCTACACCAGAAAAGAAATATGTCTGCCTAATCTGTTGGCACATTTCAGTAGTATCTACAATGCAAACTCAAGTAATGAGAACCCAATTCCACCTCCTGCTATTATGCTCTCATTTTTCTATGGAACATTATACTATTGCATATTAATTCCATTGCACTTTTAAGACACTCAAGTATATAGTTTTGGGACCAAATCATAACCTGAATTATACAATAAAAAATCGTGTTGCTTGATGCAGAGATGGAAGATATTTGATCCTAATATTTTATTGAACCAACGTATGGACAGAAACAACTGAAACACAAAAGGTTGCCAAAAAGGAAAATTACCAAAAAAATACCCAGCTTTCACCTTGCTTTCAATTTTAGAATCAACTTTTAATTTTATTGATTAAAATATCTAACTTTTCACTTAGTTTCAATTCTGAACTATTTTTTATTGCCTTTAGATTTTACCATTAATTGTTGGTGTGATAAGCTATGTAAGATGACGTGGTTGACGAGGTGGCAAATTCTTGCCAACTAAGCGGCTGAGAGCCTATACAAATGTTGGGTTCGTGGCAAGAACTTTTGACATCAACCAAAACCTTTTGGAACACCTTAAACAACAATTCAAGATGGTGCCAAAACCCTAGTTTTGTAAAATTTGTTGAAATACCACAGTGAGAAATATTAAAGGTGTTCAAGTCCCATGACAAGATGTGAGAAACATTATTGTGGCTTTATCACTACACAAGTATAATAAGAAACATCATAACAAAGCTTCTTCAGAAAAAATACATACCGCATCAGAAATGTCACAATGAAGTTTAGTTACTGAATCACCTCTACCAAGCTCTTCCGGAGATCCATAAGCAATGTAGGTCTTTGGTCCAAGATCGGGTTTCAAAGCACCATCTGGAAGTTTTGTAGCAAGATTCAGAAGACCAGACCTGGGATGCGTATAATCACCGTAGGGAAGCATAGCAAAAAATTCTGCACCATGCCTTGGTAAACATTCCTCAAATGAGTTTGAGGGTGGCCAATCCTTCAGCTTCAACATCTCAGGCCAGCCAGTCTGATGCCTGCGGCCCTCTAAATAGCCCCTAAAGAATTGATGAATGTTAATCTCAACCTGCAGCACAAGAATCAAACATGTATTCAGGTCATGATTTTAAAGTTAAAAAAAAAAAAAAAAAATCCTCTTGAAAGTACAAGCAAAACAGCCAGTAGGAATTTTTTGCTGATTCTGATTAAAAACTGCATGGAGGTCAAAGAAAGCCAACTAAATCAACAGAATTAGATGTTGGCTGTTAACATTGTGCAATTGAATGGACTTAGCACTGGTGATAATCACACACAAGCATGTAACACTCAATTAATTCCTCAGCTAACTTCCAGTCAAAAACTTCTGACATGCAAATCATAGATCTGCCACACACTGCTCTAAGGACCACCAGGAGTTCATAATGAACAACCAAATAGTTATTCCAATTAACAAATAGTTATTTTGAAACTTATATAGTAAGAACACTACTAAAAAGGGATCATACTTATTTTGGATACTCTAAACACATCAAACATTCATCCAGAGGTGTCTTACCACTCTATTTGATCAGATAATCATAATCACATGTCAACAGAGGTTTGTCTTTATTTTTTTATTAGTTATGCTAGAATTAGAGACAGCCCATACACTTGGGAGACAGATGTGTAAACCCACAATGTTCAAACACACAAAAACATATTGCAAGTTTGAAGAAAATAATTTGGATCCACTGATAAATATAACAATTTTGATTTTATCTTAATCCCAGTCTTTACTCCTTACAGTATTTTTTTTCCAAGATCTTCCAATTTGCATGAATTCAGATTTCTAATTTAAAAGGTTTGTCTTAATATTATATTAGTTAAGTTAGAACTAGAGAACCCCCATTGTTCAAACACAAAAACATATTGCAAGTTTGAAGAAAACGATTGGATCCACTGAAAAAATATAACAATGTTGACTTTACCTTAATCCCCCAGTCTTTACTCTTTACAGTAATTTTTTTTCCAAACCTTCCAATTTGCATACGAGTTGAGATTTCTCCAATAGATATTGGAGTTTGCATTCATACTACTTTTCTAATATCTAGAATGTGAAAAATGATACTATCTCACATAAAACTTCACATATATTCATTGAGAAAGAATGCTAGAAATTGATTTTATTACTACTATATAATGTGCTTCTATTTATAATTGTCCCTACTTTTTTATGCAGGGAACTCTTTTCTCACAAAGAATATGTTTTTTCACTGGTTGAGTTACATGTCATATTGTGCTTGTGTCCTATGAAGGATGGACAGAATGAATATGACACATCAAAAACATGCAGACGTGATAATTTTCAAAATTGCTGGACATGATAGTTGGGAAACAGACAAAACTATAGCAAATGACAAAACGTGCGAACATAATTAGTCTAAATTTTGAACCCAAGTTGAAATTGTGAAGCAACTGAAGGTGCAAAAGTTATAATAAATACATTTTTATCAATCTAGTTATACCCCAACATTTTTTTATATAAAATGAACTGAAGATAGGTTCTCTATAGATTGCATTATAACCCCCAAGCGTGTTCAGTGTATGTTCTAAATAGGATATGCATATTCCCAGCACATTGGAAGCTGTCCCAGCATATTGATGTCTCTAACACACTAACAGCATGCCATGCAGAAAATAATAGATCAATATGACACACTAGACAGTGTCCAAGTGGCTAACATGTTTCTGACACATGTTTAACACATCTCACACTAAAGTTTATGTCCATTTGGTGTCCAGTACCTATAGGCTGTCCTTGGTGAAGTGTCCATGCTTCCTAACCTATATTTTGTGTATGCCCATGCTTTATAGCAAGAAATCATTAGTAGAATCACAGCAGCTTTTTGTAGTCAAGATAACTCTGTCAATTTGTAACAGAAATTTACTTTTCATATAGGACTACTCTTAAGAAATTTCATTGGAAACCTAACCTTTTGTCTGAAATGGAAGATAAATCTCAATAGCATACTCTACATTTAGATGAAGATTGTTTTATAGGAACCTAGCAAACACTTTTTTTTTTTTTGAAGTAATTGTATATAAAATTGGCTGATCATAACGTCCTACCAGCATCATAACAGTGAAAATTATGAATGGGAACAAAAGGAAGTATCAATCACAAGATGACACCTGCAGGGATCAAACACGTACCTCACACCAATCCAAGCAATCAATAGCCTTAACGCAAAAGTTATTCTCTTTCAATTTTCTTTTTGCACCTCTGAAAGCCCTCCACATGACCATTGGCTCCCAACTAAGACCAGATGTGTTTGCCAGCACATTTCTAACTATGACAGGTTCACCTCTCATCCAGTGCATTTGGAAATGCTCAAATTCACTATCTTCTGAATTAACAGCATTTGGGCAGTACAGAAAATTATCATGACTGTTCTCCCTATAAGATGCCAGCCTTACTCCAGAATCATTCACATTACCTCCTACAGATCTGACAGGAAAGCACAAAGAACATCCCTGAGAAAAATTGATATCTGGTGCCTGATAATTGATCGTAAGATCCTCAGCACTTCTAATTAAGTTGTCCACCCACTTGGCATCAAAGATACGTCTCATGACCAATGTTCCAGCACCACAACCTCCAAGTTCTTTTGGAGGGCAAGGAATGCTACCATCCATCTTCGCTCTCCAATCAAAGCTATTATTTACTTGAGTCTCTTGGCCCTCCATACCATATTCTTTCTGATGCACAGAAATCTCATCCTTCACGTCCTTAGAGTGATCATTAAACCTTTCCAGAAACTGATGAATGGAAGGCTGTGCTCCACTACCTCCAGGCTGAAAACCTTTTCTGATTTCTTGACAACAATTGAGACAAAGATCATAAGAACAAGCAGGATTTGAGCAGCTTCTGTGGAAATTGACAATGGATGTATTGCAGTTGTCACTGTTGAATAAGAATTTCTGTTTGGTTAGGTTTTTTATCATTATGAACTAAAAACTTAAAAGTGCAAATAAGCTTTTTAGAGAATCCAACGACATATCTATTACAAATCAAGTAATGAGAAGACACACAACTCTCAGATAAGAGGATAATTTTTAAAGACACTGTCATGATCATGGGTTTCAGTAGGGTGTAGCCATTTAATTTGCATGTCAGCTATAGCATATTAATTCTGTACAGAGCAGTTACAACTTGTAACTGAATTGTAACAGTTGATTGGTTAGTTATATCCAATTTGTTTGGAGGCATTCAATGAATTACTGAATTTCAGTTTCTAAATTCTCTCTCTCTCAATTCTCCCTATTTTCTGCCTTAATTCTTGCCACTTTCTGCCCTAATTCTCGCCATTGGCTGAGAATTTACACTGTCAGGTCCAGGATCCTGACAGACACCAAGATATACACACACACACACACACACATATATATATATATAGAGAGAGAGAGAGAATATAACATGTGGGATGGGGGGGGGGGGGGGGGACTAAAGAAGTGGTACAATGAATCGCTAAGGAATGTGGATTTTTTTTTTTTTTTTTGGCTCAGAAGGAACATGGATTTAATGAATGGTTCACATCAAGTATAAGGTGGTTATGAAGAAAAATATATATTAGACCAGATATATCACAAAATGTAGATCACGTTGTTGCACCACAGATAAAGACTGCATATTCCAGTTCACATGACCTACACATATGATGTAATCAATTGTTTTAGTGCAAAACCTAGTTTCAATGTTATTTGTCATCATTTCCTTTCTAACTATTTCCTATGATTACCCTTTTATATATTTCCATTTTTTAACTCCACACCCTCATTGATTATTTATAATTGCACATCAAAAATGGTAGTGATAGAGTGTTTGTTAGGCTTTCAATTTCCTTACAGTATCAAAGCAGATAAAGCCTGAGGCTTTCCAACCACACTTATTGTTTTGTAACTCATCAATTATGGACTTTTGTTTTGAATGTTTGTGGTGTTTCCTAGGTCATACTCGCTTCCACGTAGGACTATTTTAACTCTTTATTATAACAAGGTGTCCAAGGAAGAACTTAAGATCGGTATGGAACATCACCCACTTTTTGTGTTGTGGTATCTATGGGCTTGAAAATCACTATTCCAAGAGAACAGTGTGTTTCTCTTTTTTGTGGCTCTAAGAGGATTCCTCTTTTTTGTTATACTCTTTTTTCTCTTTCCTTGATGACCTTTCATTATAGATAGATAGTATCATAGGTTTTGTTTCCTTGCCATTTTTTATAGGGTTCGGCCCCTTTAATATGATTGGTTTACTTGTAAAAAAAAGTTCTGCAGGGAGCCTCAGGCTCTGAGAAAGCCCTTTTTAATAAATCATTTCAAGTGTAAAAAATGAGGAAATATGATTTGAAAACATCAAATCAGAGCATAAGAAAAAAGGAAAATTTGACATAATGAAGGAAAACCAAACTAGCAAAACAAAAACATGAAAAACTTTACCTATCCCATGATCATGAGACCCACTTTCATTCCTTGCCACTCGTTTAAAAACCACCATATCAAGCACTTGTTGAGTTATAATCAGTTGAGCATCATATTACATTTAACCTTCATATAGGTATTTGAACTTTATAAAATTGCCACGTCTGCACAATCATGAACTGTTTCATATTTAAGGTTTGGGAAGAAAATGCCACATTACCCAGTGAAAGGAAATCTGTGGTTTAAGTAGGCACGCCAACCATAATTAGATGAAAAATGCCATCACATGTACAAGCAAACACACATGTATCAGAAAATGGGGGCATATATCCTATTGGATATGCCTGGCTGCAAGTAGAAACCTAGAAATTTTTCTGAGTTTACTGTGGGCAGTAGATTTAAGGCCTGAATGTTTTTGCTAAGAAACAAATACAAAGCAAAAAGTTACCTGGTATCAAACTTAAACGATCTGAATCATGTATAACATGCCAACAAGCTATACTTCAGGTTAAGTCTACATTAAATAAAAAACTTAGGCATTGTCACAAACACTACCAATGCCATTGCTTAAAGAATAACGTGGAACAGTATTACAGATTATCAGTAGTAAGTAGTACCAGTTAGAGATAAAATGACTGAAATTGTCCTGCCAGGTACTGTTAAGACCAGAGATTACATATAGATAGATAGATAGATAGATAGAAATAGAGAGAGAGAGAGTTGTGGGGAAAAGTAAGTATCCAGGAATGTTGGTTGAGATAGTTGGGAAAGACATTGCAGCATATGGGTTAACTGAAATTCTGAGCTTTTTAACAGCCAAAGGGCTTTATTCAGTATATTAAAAATGCAATACCACAAAATACATCCTATCCAACAGCATTTTCAAAGCACTAATGACAAAGTAATTAATTCTCCCAAAACTTTATCCAGTTCTCGCCGTTCATTGTGATCATTTCCAAACCATGAAAGATTTCTGATTCAATCTAGTGAAGAAAAGAATCACACCAGCAGGTTTTACATGGGGTGCTGTTTTCCATCTCCTCAGTGGGGAAAGTGCAGCATCCACTCCAGGTAGGATATCAAGGATGATTCACGCAAGTAATATTTTAATTATAATATTGATCTTTAGACACAGTTTAAACCAAAATAATAAACTTTCATGAAACAATAATTGGACATAGAAAATTATGGATAGAGTATATTGTTTCAGCTGCTCATGTGTTCAACTGAGTACAACAACGTGTCAAGCCTTAATCCCACTAGAAGTGATTGGCTACAAAAATTCTAGCTTGCCAATCACATAAACTACATAAATCAACAAAGACTCTTTTAGTGAATTCACAGACTACTTTCAATTATACCAAAATTAAAGTTAACAAAAAATCTTCAGTTCAGGATGCAATTTGTGAGCATGAGAAATACCAGAATACTCTGTCGTCTAGATCAAGTCTGGACTTTTCTACATCTGCTTCCGTCAATTCCTTACCTGCAGTACAAAATGAACAAACACCCAAACACATGATAAAAGAAAATATCTAGATGTAAAGAAAGGCAATCTCTAAATCATCATGTCAAAATTTTCAATACCAAGTATGCTAGCTTCAACATTGAGCTCACAATTCTGCTCGCTTTGGATATGTTGCAGAAGGGGGAGAATTTTGTGTAGCAAATAAAGCGATCTATGTAATCTGATATTCTCACCTGGCTCTTTTTGAGTAACCTACATCCAGAATATGTGAATTTGATGAAAAAACTGCATTCAGGAATGATACATAAAACAAAAGGAAAATATAAATTAAAGTAGCATGATCAACATGCCTTTACAATAACATCCGCTTGAAGGCATGCTCTGCAATTGCAATTTCCGCAACAAAATGGGCATGCATTCTGAATTTCCTCCTCCCTCCTTCCAGGGTACCTATTTCAGAGCAGTTATACAACAATCAGAATCATTTTGTGCTGGCAAAAATATGGCAGAATCGTTTTAAGTTTTGACAAATTTATTGCCAGTTCTTTACTTGCATTGCCTAACCCTGAGATTGAACACCAAGCAGGATTTTCTCATTTTTAAATGGAAAGAACTTACAAGTTTCTTTTCTATATTGTGTTATCCATTCAGCCAAATTATAGAAATTCAATATAGGCTTAAATAGCATACTAAAATTTTACAGTTAACATTACCACTTTGCAAGGCACTCATAACAGTAGCGTTTCCTTCTGCAATTTAAACAAAATATAACACCACTTTTATCACTCCTCAAGCACTGGTGGCACAGCCTCCTTTGCTCTTTCCTCCAACTGCTATCATCCTGAATCAGAAACCTTAAGAGTTAAAAGAAATTTTCAAAATGGAAATTAGAAAATATATATACTAAGAAACTTATATTCATTATAATAACAAAAATATGCATGAGAGAGAAAATTGAAAAAAAAAAAAAAAACTATATTATGTTTTTTTTCCTTTTCCCCGTTCTCCCTATTATGGAGAAGGAACCTTTCGCTTGGTTGTTGAAGCATAGGTCCTATTTCTGTTACCACTGTATAGAATAAGATAATAGAATACAAACCATTACACAAGCATAGAAAAGTATCATAAGGACATTGTTAACCCCCCCCATGGCACCTTATCATAAAAAGGTTGAACATGATATGCATCTCAAATAAAATATCTTGCACAGATGATATGCTGTATATTAACCATGCTTTGTTGGACAATATTAACACCACCCCCCCCCCCCCCCCCTTGGGGCACCTTATCAGTCAGTTTCCAGCACCATATGATGTTCTGCCTCCTACTGCTTTTCCAGCAGATGGCAGTTAATTCAATGCCCTCATGTTTCTTTCTAGACAAAAAAGTGTATTATGTTAGCATTGCAATTGAGTGCCATGAGTGTGGATCAATAGTTGTTGCTACGGGTTCAGGATCAACCGTTTTTGCTTCTTTTTTTTTTTGGCAGCTAATCAAAGGTATTAACAGTTTCTACAGGTCCAGGATGACCAAATACTAAAGACTAAAAGCATAAACATTCAACCATTAGATCGACAGTTCACTACAACTTCGTGATTAAAATGAAAAGCCACTGCTATTTGATCAAATAACCAGAGTTTATATTTTGATTTTGACAGAGTTCCTGTTCGGCCTCAGTATGTTATGGATGATATTTTGACCGCTTGTTTTGAGTTGCATGAAGTCTAGGGAAGACCCTTATTTTTTATAAACTTTAAGGTAATAACAAATCAAAAAAGAATGAATGAATTTGAAAGAACTCACTGATAATCCTGAATTCACCAATACATTTGTTTCTTCTTTCTTGGAGGATTTTTCCTCTTCTATGTTTACATATTTTCTTGGTCTTCCTTGGGGTCTCTTCATATTACTGCTAGATTTAGCCAATAAGTTTCCAGCATCTTTCTCAGTAACCAAATCATTCTGTTCTTTGTCAGAACATTTCAGTACTTCACCAGCAATAATTAACCGCTGCTTCTTCTTTGATCCCTTCGGACGGCCCCGCTTTCGTTTCATGGGTACATTATCGTCTCCTTTCTCATTTTCATGGAAAGTTCCAGGCACTTTGCCGCAATCTCCACTAGCAGAAAGTATTGGGTGTCCATTTGACCCACAAGCAACATTCCCATCTCTGCCATGACTTTCAGAAGAAAAAATGCCAGCCTCACTCCAACCTCCAATAGCACCAAAACCAGGTTCTTCAGCCTTTGAACAATGAGATACATTCTCAACTCCACCATCCCCATTCTGGTCCCCTTTACCAGTCAGCCTTGGAGCTTCACCAGCCGGAAAAGTTAGCTTCAATTTATTCTTAGAACCCTTAGGCCGGCCTCGCTTATTCCTCTTCCTATCTTTATCATGACTTCCATTCTTAGCACCAAAATGGCTACTCTCACTCCAATCTCCATCAGCACCAACATTGTGTTCTTCACACTTTAAACAATGTGATCTAATTTCAACTCCTCCAAAATTGTTATGAACAACTACATCATCTCCATTCTCATCTTCTCCACCAGTATGGAGTGGAGTATTAACAACAACTGACTTATCTTTATTCTCTGAACCCTTAGGCTGTCCTTGCCTAGACTTCTTCCCAACAATTCCACCTCCAACTTCACCATGGCTCCCAAGTTCATCATATAGTATTTCTTCATTTTTCTCAGGTGAAATAATTTTCCTCTTGGTCTTAGAACCCTTTGGCCTGCCACGCCCCTTCCGCTTAACAATGGCACCAGCTACACCAGCACCACCTTCAACAACCACTTCTTGATTTTCACGAATTGGCTTCTCAATATTTGACTCCTTTGGCCTGCCACAGCCATCCTTATGCTCATCAATCTCACTTGAGCCAGCAATTTCAATGCACATCAGGTTATACCTATCAGTTTCGGGAATTTCATCCTTGCTAGGTGAATCTTCCTTCTGGCCGACAACCTTTTCTTTAGCATCACCATCCACTCCAGCAGATTCAACGGTTTGACCCTCAACTTCTCCACCATGATCAAAATTCTTCTTTTCCCTCTTCCATCCTTTAGGTCTACCACGCTTTGCCTTCTTTGTTTCACCTCCATACCCAGACCGGTCTTCAGTTCCTTCGCAGCCAGGAATTTCATAATTGCTAGGTGTATCTTCCTTGTGTCCGGCAACCTTTCCTTTGCCATTATCCTTCACTCCAGCAGGTTCAATAGTCTGACCCTGAACTTCTCCACTTTGACCGAAGCTCTTGAGTCCTTTGGATACCTTCTTGATTTCACCGCCAGTAGCAGAGCCCCCAATTTCATCCGGCCGTTCCACAACAGCGACCAGACCGATTTCTCCACCCACAATTTCACTGGATTGGCCCTGAACCGCCTCACCGTCATGATTCACGCTCTCCATTCCAGCAAACACGCCCTGAACAGGCTGAACTCCTCCAACCTGAAAAATTGGAGCAAATTCGCCATAATAAGCTGGAGCAGTACGCTCTTCGCTCAACTCACTGAACCAGGACAGAACCGGGTCAGACCCGAGAACCGCTTCGTTACACCTAGCAAACATCTCGCGAAAGAAATTGTAACCGGCAGACACACCAGCATTCTCTCCCTGGCCGTCGGAAGCCACCGCGGGAACCTGATTCCCGCCCGTCGGCGGCGGCGAGTCCCAATTGCGCGGCCATCCATCAGCCGAAGGCCCGTCGCTCGCCCACCCCTTCATCTGAAACCAAGAAAAATGCCTCTCACAATAAGCCCTACCAGCCAACGCCCGCTCTTTGCACCTCCAATTCGGAGCGCCTCTTCTTCTACACCTCCATTGCAGCTCACCACCCGCATCGCCGCCGTCGGTTCGCACCACGTGCCCCACCATCACCGAAAACCTACGGCATCATTAAGCGCTGAATTCATTAGGGTTCACGAACGGATGTGAGCTGCTGGACGGGCGTTGAACGTACTCACTGCTTCGCTTCGAGTAACTCCCGTTACCATTGCTTGATCTCGTTGTTTTCCCCCTTTTGTTGCCTTCTTTCAGTCTCAGTTTCAGCTTGGAGCACACAGAAACAGTAGGATCTAAGTCTGGTTTGTTGAAAAATCTCGGACTTGACGAGGGTGGGGTCCAGATTCCATAGTCGACAGTCCATTGCTTTCCCTTTCTGCTTCTAAGCGTGGATTATGAGTTAAATACCGAATTCTGGTACGGCCACCTCACGCATCCCAATGGTGTCTTTATGTTTGATCCCTGCCTAGGCCACGTTTGTCTTCATCTCTGTGTTTATTATTTTTTTAAGCATCAAAGTACTATCTTGGCTTCTTATTTCGCCAATTTCGTCAAATCCGTTTGCTTTATTGTTTAATAATACAATCCCTATATATATATATATAATAAAACTCTTATTTGAAATGTAATAAATGCAACAGGTTATTAGTATTTTTGAATTACATCTCAAACTACGTAATGTATTATAAATAATAAAAATATTCTTCACACTTGAAGACAACACTTCAATATCTTAAGCGAAAAATATTTTAATCATACAATTTACTATCCCGCCTCAATGTCTTAGATAAGAGATATTTTAAATATTTAAGCTATATTGTGTATTCTAAAATGTAAGTCAAGATGTATCAATAGTATTTTTTATAATAAATTAAAAATATTATATAAAATTATATTTTAAAAATATCATCATATATTATATTTTAACTAACTAAATTATTTATTGAAAAAATTTAAGAAGAAAACCAGCTCATTTTTCCCTACACTCTCATTTAGTGTCTTAACCAGGACCAACATGTAACTAGGAGAATGAATTATACTGAGCTTTTGTTTCTCCATTAGAGATACAGTACTCCATTCAGGCATACACACAATTTTGGCCTTCAAAATGTCAAAAGAGAATTTATTGCTTTTCGTCCCGTCCTTTCCTCGCTTTGCATTTTCCCCTTTCCCTCACTCTTCTCTATCTAAATCTGCAATCTATCTCTTTATATCCGGCTGACTTCAATGGTAAACAATCCGATGGAAATCTCTCTCTTTTTATATTATTTACATAAGGATTCATCATTCTTGTTCCCAGCTTTCTCAGCGGTAGGGGCCTCCTCCATTCTCGGTAGTCCCCATTGCTTCTTTCCCTGTGCCAAAGGCGTATTTACGCTGCATTTTCGTTGAAAAATTTGTAATTGATCAGATTCCTATTTTTAATAGTCAAAAGGTGAAATTATTTATACAAAACCAGCAAAGATGGAAAGCTTAGTTTACTGTTGAGCGTACGGAGTATGTTTAGTCCTGGCTCTAGTTTGTGTGACTTGATGAGCCTCGCTTTCTGCAGCCGTAGTGGCCATACCCACCACAGCAGCATCCTTATCTGCAGCTGCCTCCATTCTTCCTGTCTTTCACTCCCTTAACTGCAAAAGTGGCCAAAACCCATCTTAAGGTGCAGAATTTGAAAATTATGCTCTGCAGGCAATTACTTTAACATCAAATTCATAAAAACCAAACATATGAAAGAAGTATGACTCTATCTATTCTCATTTATACCATAGATGCGCCATGCACTCTACCTGTGGGATACGTTCTGGTGTTTTACATGTTCATATTTTTTTTTCTTTTCTGTGAATATATTGGTGAAAGAAAAGGAAAAGCAATAATAGTACATGAAATGGAAACAAACAAAGTTGAGAGCAAAAGAAATATTACTCTAGTTTCGCCAACAGACTTTTCACTTCACTAATTCCAACACTTGCAGCGTACAGTGCCATCTTCTTCACCTACAACCAAAGAATTTAGTGTGAGAAATCTCTCCAGGTATATTGTGTCACGTGTGATGTCTGATTTATTTTGTATGCCATGGCTACTCCCAGAATCAAAGATGCTTTATATTTTCCGGTTAGTGATACTTACCTCTCTCTTCAATACGAGTTGACCAGGTTGTACGCATAATTATTTATACATTACCAGATGATATAAATTACAGCAAGGGAAAATTTTAATAAACCCCCAGGTTAATATGCATATACCAGACGCTAAAGGCACAAATGGAAGTCTTAACAAGCCACAACGGCAATTTCTAGGGGGCCAATGACCTAAAAACAAAGAAAAAAAACAAGCAAAAGAAGAGGAAAGAAGTCATTCATGGGATTACTTGGAAGGATGTGTAGGCCCAAAACATCAAGCACGTTAATTTGATTATTAAAGGCTCAAAAATTGCATCAAGATAATGTCAACTGTTTCGTATCAAAAGTAGACAACAATTCAACAAGATTAACTAGTTGATGGAAAAAGTCACCTACTGGTTTTATTTATTAATGATATGCATTTTAATTTCAAATTCCTATTTATATTTATTAATTTAATAAAATTATATATATAATTTTACAATTATAAAATGAATCTTGGTCTGGAATCAAAGAAAAATTATTAAAAAGGGCTTTTATGTCGTGACTTGGAATAAACTAAATCTTTTTTTGTGGAGGAACAGAATAACAATTTATTCCTATGGAATAACTAGGAACAAGAAGATCTAATCCAAACACGGGGGAACAAAAAGCATCCTTTTTAACTATTGTCCATCATTCAATGAAGGATAGAAGTTTGAGAAACAAGCAAATCCCTTAACAACTCTCGAAAACATGATAAGCAATATCTGAAAATGGAATAAGACGTTGTCATGAAAGCTAAATGCATTCCACAGCAATTATGTAGCGTGATCCAATAGAAAAATTATGAAACAATGTACCCTGATGAAATCACTTTCCTACAATGTAGTCAAGTCTTGTATAATGAAATCTGAACAGTCCAATTGGTATGTCGTAAATTCACAAGAACACAATTCTTAAGGGATATCAAGTTTTATCCATGCTTAAGCAGAAAGAAGAGCATAATCCACTCCTACTCTTCATTGCAGCAATTGCCTTTGTTTTGTTTACCCATTCTATTCATATAACAAACGAGCAGTCTCTCTACAACACTAAATAAAGTTTAAACTTAGTTTCCCATTTATTTTTTTTGTTCAATACCACATATGTGATGTGTCTTAATAATACCACTTTAAAGGATTTGGATTCAAATAAGTAAGCTGATGGCGGACATTGGAAGTAACCTCTAAATACGTATAAGAAGCATCTTAAAATCGGTTCCAAGGCCCAAGCACTGATTTGGGACGTTTTTGATGAAAGAAACCTCCTAGAAGCTTGTTAGGCTTAATGTTGATGCTTTTATGCATCAAGGGTGTTTTTGTCATTTTGCATTACAATATTTCCTTAAGTCTTTTTCCATAATTCTGATTATGGATTAGGGTTTTATTTATAGTCTTTTCCTAGTCATATTATTAATAACTTTAGTTTTTGTTTAGTTTCCTAACAGGAAAATGATTTCCTAATCCTAGTAGGAATAGGATTACTAGAACTCTATAAATATCATTTTAATCTCTCTTTTTTCACTAGTGAATAGACCAACTGACAGTTTCTCTAAGCATGTTATGCTTTCTTGGAATTGTGTGATGCAATTCTAACCCAAGGTGTGATGCTTAGAGGGCATTTCTCTCTTTCTCTCTACTCCTCCAATTTCAGATTCTTATTTTTGTAACCCTACTTTCAGACCTATTTCCAACCCCCAAATTCCATATTTTCAGCCATATTGTTCCCCCAAATTACCTGCCAACCCATTACACATAACCCTAGCCGGCTAGCCCTTTCAACAGTGTTTCCTAGCATTCTAACCCTAAACAAGCCTCCAATTAGTCATTATTCTAACAATATCAGTTCAGTCCTACAACATAACCCAAAATTATATTTTTGATAATCCAAACAAATCAAGACTTAATTCCACTAGGTGGAGTCAGCTATATGATGCCAATATAATTTGATGGCTAATAATTTTATTTCATGCGTCATGTTAATAGTAAATAATAGTATTAAAAAATAAAGTTATCGTATCTTTCTAATAGTTCAAGCTTTTAGATAAGATGGTGGTCAATAATCTATATGGGAGTAGCCATATGTCTTATTCTCAAACCTTATTGCCAAGGGGATATTTAAACTGTTGAAAATATTTACCCTAATTATGTAGTAAAGACTGGTGATGAGTGTGGGGTCAAGTTGAGAATGAAAAATAATGATATAAAAGATGAAATTACCCCTCTCTGTAATAGCTTAAACTTTTAGATGAGTTGGTCAATAATTTTTACCACTTCAAAAATTATTCAATAACTGCATAAGCACCACGTTCATGCTAATAATGTGCAAGAGAGCCAAGTAAATATACCTCCAATTTATCTTCCTTAGATCTATGAGATTTAGGAAGCATGCGAAACTCTTCGGTCAACCGAATGCATTCCTGAAGACTATCAGGGGATACAAAGTCGAGTGCCACTTTAATGCAGGACTGAACAAGAAGTTGACAGCACAATAAATTAGTTTCCACGTATGTTTTACATAAAGGGGGAGGTAGGTTAAGAATAGAAGTATAATAAATGAGGATATAGTCATAGATAAACCATAGGATCAATAAAACTTGAAGGAAATGCTCCATAAATTTTGTGAGTTAATTAAAAGCAGAAATTACAGTTATAAGCTTATCCCCAAGGAAGGAACATTAAATTCTAGGAATATTAAATAGGTAAACTGTAAGGAAATAATTCTCTACGCTGTGAAAAGAACTTAAATAGCATCAATTCCTGCCTCACAACCCCAAAAAAAGGCAATCTTGAAACAAGGCATACTTATTTAAAAAGGACTTCACCTGTCTGTTTCTCACTTGATGTGGGCATCCTGCAGGAATGAAAACAGCCTCTCCAAGGTACTGTTCAAATGTCCAAGGTTCTACATCTGCATAAGAAAGTCAGCAAGCCAGTTTGATAAATGAGTGCAGTCATGTATTAGGCAAAGCAAAGTGAGGATTAGCAATTTCTTACTGTATTCCTCCTTGAGCTGCTTCTTATGCCTCTCATTCAGATAAAAGGTCTGGTCATGAATGGGATGATCAACCTAAGACAGGTTCAACATGTCATGTCAGAAACTCATATTAAATCGAAATTATTGAACAGTGGAAAGCAACAATACATACAGAATTCAGAGGACAATTGTTGATGTGAAATTCTTTCTGATGCTTCATCAAATATTCAGTTAACTTGGGAACATCCTGTCTACGGAAGATGTCCCATACAGCACCTCCTTGTGCAACATTTGAAGGGTTGTTGCTTTGGATAGTATCATTTACTAGAACCAAATTTGCCCCCTCCTGTTGAATATCCTTGTTTCCTACTTCCGGAGATTGTCTACACAACATTCTTTCAAGCGTGTCAAATATCTTGTCTGTTCTGCCATGAAGCTGAGGCGAGTCTTCAACTTCATATTCCTTCTGTAACTCCTTTATGATTTTCTGTTGCCATGGATCAATCTTCACCTCAGTTGTGTGTGTCAGTACATTAACCTAATAGAAGGAAAGAGAAACAGATCACAACTTTATGATGTGAAAAAGCAGGAAGAACAGCTTAAAACTGCATGGAATTTGGTGTTTATAACACATCAGAATAGGAAAAAGGATATAAGAGGTATGTATACCAGGAAACGAATAAGTTGGAAACAATATAGTGCCATGAACAAATTAAATGATTACACAAACATAATAGATAGCAAAGAAAGCCTTTGGAGCTGTGCTATTGCACTCAAACCTAAAATTGCAAGATAATGAAGAATTTAAGTGAATGAACACAGATTGAGATAGTTAGAAACAATTAAAGGCAGTACATGAATCATTATAAACCCTAAAAGAAACTTCGGTTAAGATTTAGACCAAATCATACATTTTATATTGGTGCAATATTCGTGAATTTTTACTACACAAAAGAAACAGCAGGCATGTAGTCAAGTAGTTACTAGTGATCAAATCCAGTAAAAATGCTAATTGAGACTTCCAGTGAATAAAACAATCTGCCACACCAACAAGCCTTAATCCCATTACATGAGGTTGGCTACTTGGATTCTAGCTTCCCAATCAGTCAAAACCTAGCATGCTTCCTTTAAAATGGACCTGATCAGAATAAAAAGTTAATTATGCCATGTCAATAAACATTATTTTCAGAACTACAAGTAATATTGTTCAACAAAGGGGGAAAAAGGTAAAAGACGAAGAAATATCTTCATATTATGATGACTTTACATTTACAAGTATAAACACATACATATAAATATATAGATATATATATCTTGAGTTTCAGTTAAGATGTTCCATCAACATATTATATCCACCTTGGTGAATGCCCACATGTAAAACATCACCATGACAAACTTCCAAGTGTAAAAAAAAAGCATATTTCTGAAAGCTTTCAAGCTGGATTAGCATCAAAGACTATATTGAATTACAACAGGCAATTCAACTAATACAACTGGACATGAGATTTACACCAGAAAAGAAATGTGTCTACCTAAATCTGTCGGCACATCTCAGTACCACCTATAATGTAAGCTCAAGCCATGAGAACCCAATTCCACCAGTAACCCTCATATTATGCTATCATTTTTCGATAGAACATTATACCATTACATATTAGTTCCAGAATTCATTGCACTTTTAAGACACTCAGGTATATAATCTTGGAATGAAATCCTAACCTGAATTTATACAACAAAAACCACGATACTAGATGCAGAGATGGCAGATATTTGAGCCAACAATGTTATTGAAACAACATATGGACAGAAACAAACTGAAACACAAAAGGTTCCAAAAAACAATTAAATCTAAGGCTTGGAGAAGCTTTTGGAACAACCTAAACAACAATTCAATTTGGTGCCAGAACCCCCAGTTTCATTTATTGAGATACCAAAAAGTTGTGAAAAATTTTAAAGATGTTAAAGTCCCATGAGAAGATGTGAAAAACATTATCATGGCTTTATCATTAAACAAGAGTAATAAGAAACATCAAATCAGAGCTTTTTCAGAAAGGAAACATACCGCATCAGAAATGTCACAGTGAAGTTTAGTCACCGAATCACCTCTACCAAGCTCTTCCGGATATCCATAAGCGATATAGCTCTTTGGTCCCAAATCAGGTTTCAAAGCACCATCAGGAAGTTTTGTAGCAACATTCAGAAGACCAAACCTGGGATGAGTATAATCAGTGTAAGGAAGCATAGCAAGAAACTCAGCCCCATGCCTCGGTAAACAATCCTCAAATGAGTTTGTTGGTGGCCAATCCTTCAGCTTCAACATCTCAGGCCAGCCAGTCTGATGCCTGCGACCCTCCAAATAGCCCCTGAAGAACTGATGAATGTTAATCTCAACCTGCAGAATAAAAACAAAAAGTATTTAGGCCATGATTTTGAAGTCAGAGAAAAATTTTCCCTTGAAAGAATAAGCAAAACGGCCAGTAGGAATTTTAGCTGATTCTGGTTACAAACTGCATGGAGCCCAAAAAATGCCAATTAAATCAATAGAAACAGATGTTTCAAGCTACTGATAGACTGTTCAACATGGTGAAGCTAAATGGGAATAGCACCAGTGTTGATTTGTGGACTCAATCATGCACAAGCACATAACACTCAACTTATTCTTCAGCTAACTCCCAGTCAAATCCCTTGACAGGAGCCATCTATGGCTGAACTATGATTTACAAGGCCAGTAGGAGTTCATAATGAACAACCAATTATAGTGTGTCATAGTAAACAGACAATAAGGAATTGGAAAATTCCAAGTAACAAATAGTCATTTTGAAAAAGAGATGCTGCCTATGTTGGATATTATAAAACACGTCAAACATTCATCCAAAGGCGTCTCATCAATCAATTTGATCAGAAAATCAGAAAAATATGTCAATCATTATTTCAGGTATGTTTTAATATTTTATTAGGTATGTTAGAATCAAAGACACCTTATACAATTGGAGACAGATGTATAATCCTCCATGGTTCAAACACACAAAAACATGCTGCAAGTTTGAAGAAAATAATTTAGATCGACTGGTAAAATAAAACAATGTTGACTTTACCTTAATCCCCCAGTCTTTACTCTTTAATTTCAGATTTTTCTTCTTTCCAAAACTTGTAATTTGTGTATCAAGTTGAGATTTCTAAAATAGATATTGGAGTTTGTATTAACACTACTTTCCTAATGTGCAGAATGTAAAAAACTAACTTGCGTACAGAGCTACATTCATTTGTTAAGAAAGAACTCTAGAAATTGATAATATTACCCCATAAAATTCCAAGTGTGACACAATATCTAAAGTAAAAATTCCAGGATTTACAGTAGGGCACGTGCCCCCACTGTAAATCTGCCCCTGATGACACATTAAAAACATAGATACACCAATTTTCAAATTTGATGGACATGAAAGGCTGGAGACACAAAAATTATAGCAAATGATAAAATATGGCAACTGAATTCGCCTGAGCCAGTGGCCTTTTGTAGTCAAGAAAATTCCTCCTTCAATTTGAAAATATTCCTCCGTATAGGACTATAAGAAATTTCATTGGAAACCTAACTTTTGTTTGAAATGGAAGATAAATCTCAATAACATATTCTATGGTATGAAGAAGGTTGTTCTATGGGAACCTAGAGAACATTTTTTTGTTTATTTTGAAGTAATTGCATAAAGATAATTTATTAAAAAAATTTATACATTTAATTAAACGAGATCGTGAACACACAAGGCAAAAGCACATTGGCCACTCATAAGATCCTACCAGCATCATAATAGTGAGAATTATGAACAGGCACAAAGGGAAGTGTCAGCCACAAGATGAAACCTGCATGGACCAAACACATACCTCACACCAATCCAAGCAATCAATAGCCTTAACGCAAACACTATTCTCTTTCAGTTTTCGTTTTGCACCTCTGAAAGCCCTCCACATGACCATTGGCTCCCAACTAAGACCAGATGTGTTTGCCAGCACATTTCTAACTATAACAGGTTCACCTCTCATCCAGTGCATCTGGAAATGTTCAAATTCACTGTCTTCTGAATTAACAGCGTTGGGGCAGTATAGAAAATTATCGTGGCTGTCCTCCCTAAAAGATGCCAACCTTACTCCAGAATCATTCACATTACCTCCTGCATATCTGACAGGAAAGCACAAAGAACATGCCTGAGAAAAATTGATATCTGATGCCTGATAATTGATTGTAAGATCCTCAGCACTTCTAATTAGGTTATCAACCCAATTGGCATCAAAGATACGTCTCATGACCAGTACTCCAGCACCACAACCTCCAAGTTCTTTTGGAGGGCAAGGAATGCTGCCATCCATCTTCAATCTCCAATCAAAACTATTGTTTACTTTAGAAGTCTCTTGGCTCCCCAAACCATATTCATTCCGATCAGCAGAAATCTCATCCTTCATGTCCTTAGAGCGACCATTCAACCTTTCCAAAAACTGCCAAATAGAAGGCTGTGTTCCACTACCTCCAGGCTGAAAACCTTTTCTGAGTTCCCGACAACAATTGAGACAAAGATCATACGAACAAACAGGGTTTGAGCAGCTTCTTTGGAAATTAACAATGGATGTATTGCAGTTGTCGCTGTTGAATAAGAATTTATGTTTGGTTAGATTTTGTATCATAATCAATTAAAACCTGAAAAGTGTAAATATCCTGTTTAGAGAATCCAAAACATATCTATGACAATCAAGTAATTAGAAGACGCATGTATAACAGATTTAAAGACACCAAGATAGAGAGAGAGAGAAAATAACAGTAGGAGAGATATTAGTTCTCTGGGATCTCCCCCCCACCCACAAAACAAAAATTAAAAAAGTTAAACACTGAGGGAGCGGTATAATGAAACACTAAGCAACATGGCTTTAATGAATGATTCACATCAACTATACTGTCTGACCCACAAGCTAGACAGCTAGGTGAAAACTTTTTTTTTTTTCAGTTAATCACCACACTTCAGAGACAAAAACCTTAAGTTTAAGCTCTAGCTATAACTTGAAGTGATCTTATTCCCACAAGATAATATAATAGTACTTCAATGCACTGAAGAGACTATAGATCTAAGGTGTCCAATGAGAAATGGTTAAGAAAAGACATTGTAAAGCAGAAATATCACAAGATATAAATCATGTTTGTTGCACTGCTAAATGACTGCATATTCCAGTTCATGCGACCTACATGCAGATGTCAATACTAATCCAAAAGTCACTTTGATGAAACATGCAGAGGAACAGTTAATCACGTCATAAGTGTGCAAGTCATTTAGAACAACATGCCTATTGGCCCATAACCTAAGTTCAAGGATTTACAGCTCTAGAAAGTAAATCCTTTCAATTGATGTCCTAAGTCTGGGAAGTAAATCCTTGAAATCATTTTCTGAACACATGAATTTGATGTACTCTATCTTTGAAAGGATTATTTGAAGCAAAACTAAGAACTACCATTCCACTCCTAAACTATCAAAAATAAAATAAAAATACGAGACTCCCTGCATCTTGCTGAGATATGTCACTTCATAGAAAGAAAGATTCCTGGTGCATGGCAACATATCAACTAGTCTATTCAAGGTGAGAATTGAAAATCTGATTTACAGAATTGAGAGAAAACAGAAGGGAAGAAAGGAGAAATTGAAGGGAAGAACTAAAAGTGTAAAATCAAATCTCTATTAAGCTAGGGTTACAAGTACTTATATCATAACATTGTAACTTCTATGTACAAGCTACCTATGCTAGGCAAAAGGTACAACTAGTACATACAGTACACTAATACAAGCTTATATGAACTCTCAACAAGAATCAAGTAAACATGGAAAATATCAAAGAATTAAGCCAAACATAGAAACAAATAAGAGATAATATCTTAGTGCAAAACTAAGTTCCAAAATTATTGGTTATGATTTCCTTTCTAACTAATTGCTTAGATTTCCCTTTTTCATATATTTCCATCCTTTAACTCACACTCTGATTGATTATTTATAATTGAACATCAACAATGGTAGTGGTAGAGCTACTGTTAAGCTCGCAATTTGCCTCATGGTATTCAAAGCAGATGAAGTCTGAGGCTTTCCACCACACTGTTTCTCCCTCATGGTCATCAAGCCTTCAATTGTCAGTTTCCTTCTGACTCTCTTCACTTATATTTTCCCTCTTTCTTTTCTCTCAAGAAGGTTTCACCCACATCTCCCACCATTTGCCGCAATATTCTTGAATATCAGTTTTTTGGTGCCTAAATGACCTCTACAAGCAGTTTAGAACACAAAATGATCACAACACCATTACTGCCACCACCATGCTACAATTTCAAGTGTAAAGTCTGGTGGAAGCTTGGCCTTATAGTGAATGGTTTTCAGATTTTGGTCAATCGATCTATTATTGGCCTTTACTGGCAAATTGTGCTCCTTATATGCTGTGAGACAACCAATTGATTTTGTTCTCTTTTTTTTTTTTTTTTTTTTTGTTCTCTTTAATTTTATTACTCTTTCTTTTTGCTTTCTCTATTCAGTTCTACTTATTCTCTCTGCTTTATTTCTTCTATTTCTCTCTTTGGTCCCTCATCAAATTTTGGTTATCATCAACTTAATCATCATCACAAGCCTTAATCCCACTACACATCTTCAGCTACATACATTTTAGCTGTTTAGTCATCTACATCCACAGCCATAGCTTCTATAAGACCATCAAATCCCATGCCATGTCTAAGCATTTTTCACCATTTTTCCAGTTTGCCACAATAACTCTTTTATTAAAAACTTCTTCCACAACCATAGTTTTTGTAAGACCGTCATATCCATGTCATAAGTGCATCTATTGATTTTATTCTCACATGTCCAAACCATCTTAATCAATCTTGTGCATTTTATCTTCAATAAACTTTAACCATATTACGAACAATTTCAATCCTAATTCTCTATGTTCTTATATAGCCACACATATGCCACAGCATCCTTGTCTAATTACACTAATATTTTGCAAATGTTAATACTTAATTGCCCAACATTCTAACCCATCCATCAAAGATGATCTTAAAACCATGAACCATCCAATAGAACTTTCCTTTTTACTTCTCTTGGAAGGCTATTTGGAAACTGAAAGTGCCTTCTAGAGCGACTTTCTCTGTGTGTAGTCCTTCACTTGGTTCCATTACCATTGATAACTTGAAGAAGAGAATACACATTATGGAAGAATGGCATCTCATGGGTACAAAGGCAGGAAAGTAAGTGGACAATCGCCCTCTTACATCGCTTTTTTGTTCACCAATTGACTTTGGTTTTAAATGGTCTTGGTGTTTCTTGGGTCATGACCACTCCCACTTTGGACTTTTTTTACTCTAGTATAAGGAGTTGTCCAAAGAAGAACCTATGATCGGCATTGAACATCACTCACTTTTTATGTATTGCGGCATATATGGACTTGAAAATACAATGCACTTTTTTCAATAGTAAACTGCCTGTTTCTACTTTTTTCTGGCTCTAAGAAGATTCCTCTTTTGTATTATCCTCTTTTACCCCTTTGCTTGACGATCTATTCATTATAGATAGTGTCATAGGTTTGGTTTCCTTTCCATTTTTATAGTGTTCGGCTACTTTTTGTGGCTTTTAATATTATTCATTTCCTTGTAAACAAGAAGTTCTATAGGGAGCCTCATGCATAGAGAATTCCCTTTTTCAATTAAAGATTTTAGGTGCCAAAAATGAGGAAAAAAGATTTGAAAACATAAAATTAAAGCACAAGGAAAAAGGAAAATTAGACAAAGTGAAGGAAAACACAGTTAGCAAAATAAAAACATGAAAAAACCTTACCTATCCCACAATCATGAGACCCACTCTCATTCCAAGCAGTTGTTTAACCACAATCATATCAAGCACTTATTGAGTTATGTTGATTCAAGTCCCGCTTCACACACTCACACTCAACCCTCAAGAAAGACACAAGACTTCTCACAGAATAGACAGAATAGGATAGAACAAAAACAACACGAACATACAAAAAAGGACACCAGATTTTATCCTGGTTCGGATCACCTTGAATAGGTAGATCCTACATCCAGCCTGTCAGGGGCTTCAGGCTTCCACTATCTTGAAATAAAAATCGTTACAATGCACTGCACTCACAGCTCTATGGACCGAGCTATTCTCACTAAGATTACAAAGGCTAACAGTTAGTCTTTTCTCTCACACAGCAAACAACTCAAGATACAATGAATTCAAGAGAAGAAAGAACCACCCAGGCCCTCTATTTATAGAACATAGGGGCAGGAGATACAAGGAAACAAATAAAAAACTAACCGGTAGTTGACTTATGTGGCAGTTACCGTTACACAATGCCTAACCGCTCGTTTCCTTTCTCGTATTCTTTCTATCTTCCAAGCCATAAGACTAATCTTAGGAAAACACTTTAACAAGTTACAATTAGTTGAGTATCATGTTACAGATAACTGTCATCTAAGTATTTGTTCTTTATAAAATTCCATGTCAGTTTGCACAATCATTAACTGTTTCCATATTTACAGTTTGGGAAGAAAATGCTACATTGCCCAATGAAAGGAAACCGTGGCTTAAGAATACACACCAACCATAGTTAGATAAAAAGTGCCACAAAATGCATGCTATTCAAAAATATATGGCAAAGCACCAAGGACAAAGTAATTACTCTCCTTAAAAAATTTCAAACAACTACCCAGTTCTCACCCTTCATTGCCATGTTTTTCCAAACCATGAAAGATTCTGAGTCAATCTAGTGAAGAAATTTTAATTTCACACCTGGAGGTTTTAGCTCAAGAAACGACATAAACATATCAAGCCTTAATCCCTCTAGGTGTGATTGGCTATAAAAATTCCAAGCTTGCCAATCGCATAAATTATATAAATAAACAAATAATCTTTTTTAATGAATTCATAGACTACTTTCATTTATATGAAATTTGGAGGTTAACCAGTGGTGGCACACAAATTCTGATAAATGATGCTTCAGTTAAGCCACTTGTGAGCATGAGAAATACCAGTATACTCTCTCATCTTCATTAACTGTAGACTTTTCTACATCTGCTTCTGTCAATTCCATACCTGCCATACAATGAACAAACACCCAGATATCACAACAGAATATATCTAGATATAAAGAAAGGAAGCCTCCAAGTGATCATGAAAAAATTTTCAATACCACGTATGCCAGCTTCAACACTCAGCTCGGAATTCTGTTCACTTTGGATATGTTGCAGAAGAGGGAGAATTTTGTGTAGCAAATAAAGTGATCTATGCAATCTGATATTCTCACCTACCTCCTTTTGGGTAGCCTGTTGCATCCAGATTATGTGATTTTGATTAAAACTGCATTCAATAAAGATACATAACATAAAAGGAAAATATAAATTAAAGAACCATGATCAACATACCTTAATAGTTACATTTGCTTTAAGGCATGATCTGCAATTGCAATTTCCACGACAAAATGGACATGCATTCTCGATTTCCTCCTTTCTTTCATGGTACCTATTTCAGAGCAATTTATAACAACCAGACAGAAGCACTTCATATTGGCAATAAAATATGGCACAGCTTGTGAAAATTCAGTCCTTTTAAGCTTTGACAATTTATTACCAGTGTTTTACTTGCATTGCCTAACCCTGAGTTTGAACAAAAAGAAAAAAGATTTTCCTTTTTTTTCAACAGAAATATCTATTTCTGGCAATTATCAAAATTCAAGATAGGGTTAAATAGCTTACTAACAAACAAGTTTTATGAGTTAACATTACCACTTTGCAAGGCACTCATAACAGTAGCATTTCTTTTTGCAATTTAAACAACATACAATGCCATTCTTATCACTCCTCAAGCACTGATGGCACATCAGCCTTCTTTGCTTGTTTCTTGAACTGCTATCATCCTGAATCAGAAACCTTAAGAGGTGAAAGAAATTTCCAAGTGGGAATTTAAAAAAAAAAAAATCACTATAACAACAAATATAGGCATCAGCAAGACAAAATTGTAAAGACAGTGTATAATCTGTTAGTTTCCCAATTCCCTGTCCTCCCTCTTATGCCCTTCCCCTACTTGTTCAAGCATAGGCCATCTTTCTGTTACCGCTACGTAGATGAAAGTAATAGAATACAAACAACTGCAAAAGCTTAAAAAAAAAAGTCATAACAAGGACAAACTCATGGATCATCTTGTCAAATGATCATCTTATTAACAGTTTCTACTGGTGCAGCATTGACCAGTGATTAGATACTGAACGCATAAACATTCAACCATTAGATCTACACTTCACTGTAACTTCCTGATTAAAATGAAAAATCACATTCAACAAATGATCACAATTTATATTCTGCTTTTGCAGAGTTCCTGTTCAGCCTCAGTATGTCAGAGATGATATTTTGACTTCTTGTTTGAGTTGCATAAAGTCCGGTGACGATAATTTTTCATAAACTAATCAAGGGAATCACTGAGGAATGAATGAATGAATTTAGAAGAACTCGCTGATAATCCTGAACTCACCGATGCAGTTGCTTCTCCTTTCTTGGAGGATTTTTCCCCTTCTGAATTTACATTTTTTCTTGGTCTTCCCCGGGTCCTTTTCACATTTTCATTTTGCAAGGGGGAAACAATTTTCCTCTTGTTCTTCGAACCCTTGGGCCTGCCAGGCCCCTTCCGCTTTACAATACCATCTGCTACACCAGCACCACCTTCAACTGACACTTCTTGATCACCAGCATTCCCTCCCTGGCCCTGGCCGTCGGGAGCCGCCGGAGGGACCTGATTACCGTCCTCCGCTGCCGCCGGCAAGTCCCAATTCCGCGGCCATCCTTCGGCCGATGGTCCTCCGCTCGCACAGCCTTTCATCTCAAGCCACGCCCTAACCCTAAACCACGAAATCTGCCTCTCGCAACAAACCCTGCAATAAAATGCCCGCTCTTTGCACATCCAAGTGGGCGCGCCGCCCCTTCTTCTACTACACCTCCAGCGCAGCAGCTCAGCCGCATCCCCACCGTCGCGTCGCACCACGTGTCCCGTCATCACCGGAAAGAAATCTACAGAATGATGAGAAATCTACATGAATGGAATACCATTAAGTGCCGCTTTCAATAGGGTTCATGAACGCATTTGACCTGCTCGCCCCCCTCTGAATGAATTCACCTCTTTTCCGGTAGCCGGTTTGAGCAATTCCCATTACCATCGTTTGATTTTGTCGCTTCCCGCTTGCTTTTGTTTCTTTGTTTCCGTTCCGGTTTCAGCTTGGAGTTGGAAGCGGAGCACACAGAAACAGTGGAAGTCTGGTTTGTTCAAAAATAACTACTTATAGGTGTCGGCGGGGTCCACATTCCATAATAAAACAGATATCATATTTAAATATTTTGTGCTTTTCTAATTTTAATTTCTCTTTATAAATTCAGCCATATATTTTATTTTAATATTTAATATTATTTGATATATTTTAATGAATTTATTAATTGTTTGTCAAGAGCTATTTCTCATTGTTTAAAGCAAACTACTAGTTGTTGTGTATTGTGTTTAGGTGCATTGATATTATATTTTTTAAAAGTTTATATAAAAAAATTGAGACTAATAAATTATATGGAATTAAAATCAATAAGAGATCTGAATCAACTCGACTTTAATTGAGTTAGTTCAAATTTATATTAGGATCGGTCTGTGACTCTTGGTGCAATTTTATGAACATAATAAAGATTAATTCGAAATTGTATAAAGATTGAATCAATTGTTAACGTTAAATTTAAATCAACCTAAACTTCTAGAGACATAGTAAATTTCACTTTGTAAAGATAATTGCATTGTTGAACTTACATTAAATATAGATAAAATTTTATAGACACCTCTTATAATTTTACTCTTTCACACGGATACTCTTTATATCTTAAATTTTGTTCTAAAATTCTTATTTCTTTTAATTCCTTGTATGCATATCTCTTATAATTTTAACAACTAATGTCATCTATTATAAGTTAAAACTTAAAATAGACTTTTTCTTGCATTTCCCTTTCAAGCAACATAGTTTGTGCAATATAAACAATAATTAATATAAATTAACTTTAAATTCACTGAAATAAATAATAAAATCCAATATCGATATAAACAATCGTTGGCAATAGTTCAAGCTGACATGGCATCTTGAACGCATCACCTATGAATCTATTTCAACAATGGCAAGTTGGCAACTCAAAAATAAATGAGACAGAAATGAATTGAGTAGGAAAGATCTAATCAAGAGAAATAGGTTGTAAATATCAGAGAATACTAGATAAAAAAATTGGCAGTGACTCTCTCACTTACGAGAAAAAAAAAATGATAGTGACTAATGTCATAGGAAAGATGTTGAAGGTAATGGTGAATGGCAAGCCAATTGGCACATTGAGCATGATGGAGATCAACACCACCATGATTGGGGCATCTCAACTTTCCTCAATGATGTGGAGCAATTAGAAGAGAACATCCTAAATCAGTTGGTGAAGCGGAAAAATAAGAAATACACATTACTTTTAGCTTGGATGTTAGATTTCTGCAAGCGAGTACACTCTGGAAGCGTCTTTCAATTGTGCACAATTTTATCAAGTGACAATTTTAGCCAACACATTGTCAAACTTTCGGGAGTCAAATTACGTCATTTAGGGTCCGTTTTAGCTTTTTGTTTAAGTTTTGAGTCAATTTAAGGGTGTTTTCATCAATTTAGCATTTTTTGTTAGTTTTAATTAAATTTATCTAATGATTTAGGATTTGATTTAAAGAGATGTTGACGGCCAAAAAACACATACTTTTGGTAGTCAATAACATTTTTAAATTTTCCCATTAATTGGTGAATTTCAATATATTTTGCATGTCCATTCGAGTGAAATTTGATCAACACCGTAAGTTACGAATAAAATACTATTATTCTTATTTATATTTATGTTCTGCATCACACACATCGAGGGTGATTTTCATATTCTTGTTAATATGTTGATATATATTATCGCAAGTCCAAGTACATGTTGCTACTTAAATGTTTATTTGCGTTAGTTATTGAATGTCACAAAAAAGGTTAGATTGGCTTTACCTCTCAACATTTAGGGAAAGGGCGCTACAAGAAGACAACCTCAAGTCCATAATAACAAAGAAGGTTTTGCTGTTTTCTTCTTATTCAAGTGCTTGTTTCTTCTTTGATTACATTTTTTTCTTCTGCCATAGTCAATGATGGAAACCATCCCCACAAAGGCATTATTTTAGCTAACTTTACTTTAATTATGATTTTATTAAATGAATTTAGCTGAGTTAGGATTTAATAGAAAATAAAAATCAATAAAACCCAACATTAAGAAAACATACTTAAAAGAGGAACTTCCCTGCACAATTACCATTGATTAATTGTTCATTGACTTAATCAAGAAGTTTAATTGCTTCTTGAATCATTAAATAAAAATATATTGTTTATTTAAGCAATTTAGCACTTCTCTCTTTTACAATAACTAAACGAAACTTTAAACTTTTTATTCTGACATATACTCCCATTTAATAAAAAAAATTATAATGTTCTTCCCTTGAATGTCAATCAACATTTGAAAGACAGTCTCAGCCCACCAAAAAAGCACCATTAAGGCAAAAAGAAGAAGAAAAAAGTGTTACAAGGAGATCATTAGTCCTTGAATTTGGCTAAATTCTTGTGGTAAAAGGGTGCAAATTTACACTATTATTGTCGAATGCAAGGAAGAAGAAAAGGGCGTGACGAAATTTGACATATCATATTATATCAAGACTTAATCCTATCATACGAGCTCATTATATCAATTCTATCTCATGCATTTTTTTTATCTATTATAACTCTTAAAGAGTCTTCCATCAAGTCTTTTTTGGTCCTCTACCTCTTATGTTAAACACTTACTCCATTCCATCAATGCCCACTTTTCTCAGGAGTCTCCATTGCTTTAACTAATAAATTATCCCCCTTAACTTTCACTACCTTTCCAGGAAAGTAAGAAGTTTGAAACTTAATCCAACCCTACTCTTAAGTCAACAATGCCCCCACCTCAATTTGAGACAAAAAATGACCCCAAGGCTCCAGAGCTAAGAGTCTCTCACACTTGACATGCGCTTTCAAAGTTTTGATATGCTACGGCCCAAGTTACAAAATAAACCTGCAATCATAGTTTAGAGGCCTATATGCTACAAAAGACTAGGCATCGGAAGACCATGCAACAAGCTAGTAAAGGTATCTGCGGAGCCTAAAGTAAAAAGACAGTTCAGTTTCTTCAGAGGGGAAAAAGAACACTTAACTTTTCCCGCCTCTCCATCAAGACGCACTTTAATCCACTTAAAATAAAGCTCCTAGCAAAAAAATAAAATTGAAGGGCATGCTTGCAGATGAATACATTGGGCATTTTCTTGGCTTCTATCATGGTGATCTTCCTTCTCGGGTGCAAGCATCATCTGGGGGTCAATCTTTCTCTCCCTGGCAGAGTTGGTTGCTGCACATTTTAGAAAGATCATAGGTTAAAATTCATGAAAGATATAGATTAGTCATCATAGTCAACATTCAAGTTGAAAATGCTTAAGTCTTTCTCTTGCATCTTCAAATCAACAGGCTATGGAGGTAAAATAATCCATTTCAAAAAACAACACAATTAACAAGTTAAATTTCCTTCCTATTTCCAGTATCAATGATGATTGAAGTCTCTTCTGCTCATATAAATCAATAGAGTTTTTTCTGACAACACATCCAAAAATGGCGACCTAGTCAACCCCATAGAGACAAGAAATGACTAAGTTTAACTGAGACAGTAAACGATATCATTTTTGTCCAATTATGAACACTTTGGAGAACAAAATTCAACACTAAGTATAACACACACACAACTCAAACATAAACAAGAAAATTATGAATTCGTATTCTACTTAAGGGGTGTTTGTTAATCAAGATATGACTTGAAAAAGTTAAGATATATGATGCATCCCGGACTTCTATCATTTCTAACATGTTTATTAAGCTTATATGATCATTCTTAGAAAAATCATTAATGACCTCTTATCTTGATCTTTCAAGATATGTTTATCCCTCCCTCCCCCCCCCCCCCCCTCTCTCTCTCTCTCTCTCTCAAGATAAGCATATCTTGGTCTTTATAGATAAGAAAAAAATGACATATGTGTCCTCTAGTGCATTTTAAAAAATTTAGCAAACAACTTGATAAAAATCTTAGAATGCTTCCCAACTTTATCTTGACTATTCCATATCTTGGTCCGAAAACCATTCCGGCCTTATTTTGATACTCTCTTATCTTGCTCATTTTAACAAACGCTACCTTAGCATATATCATGAGCCTATGTCAAGTTACACTCAGTCTGCTTGCACTTGTCGAGGCAGATTGAATTCAAATATAATTACAACTCTGTTGGGTGAACTATTACGCTTCGCAAGCCATTCAGTCAATATATGCTAGAGGCTTTTTACCTGATTCACATGTGATGCACTCTCTGCCAGGAACTTGACAAACTCCTGTTTCTTTATTTCAAAATTGTACTTGGCATGATCCAACAATGCTTGTTCTCTCTGCAAATCTTCCAGAGCTCTTTCTTTTTTCCATTTCCTCTCCTTGATCCGCTTTTCAATTTCAAAATATGTTGAAGGTAGATTTGATGTCCCACTGCTTTTGGGGAATTTCACACCTATGTCTTCCCTTGAATCAGATGGAATTTAAAGGAATTACACATCAGCAGGGAAAAGAATCGAAATTATATTTAGAATTTGAATACATCAACAGAAAGAACATACAAACTTGACAGTACAAGGATAATAGATATCTAGTTCAGTTGAAAGCAGATGATCAAAGTAACATTTTCAGAATTGATTACATTTGAATTCTATCCCTTGCGTGTTCATAAGTCCTGTAAGATTCTACAGTAGACAGCGTATCACAAAGGTAAAGTAGTTTCAAAATAAATTCCGATCACAGAAGAAATATTAGAGATGCCACCAGAAAAAGAAAGGATTACTATGATATTCTAAGATGAGAATATTTGACAATCCTATCATCCCAACAGATGTTGGAATTCCTGTACCAAGCCTGGATGAATCAAAAGTGATGCAGTGCACAAGGAAAAGAGTAGAAATAACAGCAAAACAGTAGCCAAAATCACATAGAGATTAGAGCTGGAATGAAGAAAACAACAGGGTTTTAAGGTTTATAAACCTAACATATAAAATTGAATAAGAGAGATGCTCGCAAATGATTCCTAAATGACAGATTCACCTCTAGTAAGAAGTTAAAACTAATACACCTATAGACAGAATCCTCTAGCACTAAAAACAAAATCAAACAGATTGCAACTGTTTGGAGTGTCATGAGGTAATTTTTGAAACCTAAAAGCATCAATCTCTATCCATCAAAAGAACAGAAGGCATATTTTGACCACCTTGGTTGTCAGTGCAGCAGCACTTAGGAAAAGGAACTTAATTTGAAAGAAACTTACATTAGACTAGGACTGCAAATATTACCTAGAGTTGTAAGCAATTGCAAACTTTTCAGTAGGGAAATACAAACGAAATTCAATGTTGTACATACATAAATTTATTTAATACATAATCCAGGATTACCACCTTATCAGGATCGGATTCTTACCGATTACCCATAGAAAACACTCCACAAGCCTTTATCATCCCACCATCTAGAGATAAGGCTCCATGCCTTATTAAAGGAAGAGCCTGTAACATGTCTTGCCTGGTCCTGTATACCTGAAGGTGAGAGAAGAGATTATAGAAAAGAGTCTCTCTAAGGCCATCCCCATTGGCTGTGAGGTAAAACAAGTTGCTATTATCAATATTGATCATATTCACAGCAAAACCAAGAAATCCTGGTGGAGTTATCCCACTGGGCAATCTTGGCTTCTCAAGATCAAGGCTCCTCTGTGGGTCATCAGCAACAATATCACCAATGTATGGTCTGATTACAGAACAAATGTAATCAGAATATCTTCAAAAATGAGAACTACAAAGTTGAAACAGCAAAGATGGTATATGGAGCAATACCGTAGATTCTCAAGACAAATGATAACAAAACGGCCATCCAAACTCCTTCCTATGGAAGTTCCAAGCCCATGAAGACCAGAACCTTTGGCTATAGAACCATCAGTTTCATATGTTTCCAGAGCTTTAACACTATCATATGTCTTGCAGACAACTGCCAACATAGTTTCTATCCCCAAGTATTCTGAGAGAAGCCTGGACACATAAAAAAACTACCATGTTAAGTATATTACAATAGTTTACTACAAACTGTAAGAATCTCTGACCAATCCTTTATCAACATGCTAAATGAAGTCTATCCACAAACAGCGAAATTAGCACCCAATCCTAACATCAGAACTCCCACAACATCGCAGCAACTGAACTCATGTTGAAACCTTTAGAAAAACAGAACCATCATGATTAAAATGAACTTAACGAAGTGCAAATAAGTCTCACAGGGAGCAGCTATGTCTCATTGGCATGACCAAACTAATTCTTTACAATCTCCATATCAAAGTGGCTGGAAAATGATTGACGAGTAAAATAATAGGAAATGACTGTGGCACAATTGCACAGGAAACAATGAATAACAGCAAGTTCTTACAAACCTGCTGAGATTGTTATTATCTACTTTCCCAAGCATAGCTACAATACCCAGCACTAATGAGTATGGTAAAATCCTGCAGACAACAATGAAACTAATGAAAGTTTGAAAGTTCAAACCAACCTGCTGAGGTTGTCAT
Source organism: Diospyros lotus (assembly GCF_014633365.1). Lineage (NCBI taxonomy): Eukaryota > Viridiplantae > Streptophyta > Magnoliopsida > Ericales > Ebenaceae > Diospyros > Diospyros lotus. The sequence continues at coordinate 38,682,598 of NC_068340.1, forward strand.
CATCTACTTTTCCAAGAGTAGCGACGATACCCAGCACATTCTTGGTCAATGAAAGATGAGAAGTCTGACTGCCATGATGAGTTTTCAGTAGGCTTAAAATGCCAGCAGCAGATTTCTCATGACTTATTATTTGCTGTACTGTCTCCTCCTCACTGTCCATGTTGCTGTGATTCTCATCTCTGATCATAGAAGCACTTGAAGAATGATATCTCCCAAGATTAACTGATATAATAATTGTTTGGGAAAAATACGTAAGAGAACAATACAAGTCAATCATACATGATTGCAATATAGAATCAAGATCATTAACTTCATATTCAAACAACTTCCCTCCCTAAGTAGTGTTACTTAAGCCAAAGTACAACCACCACCACAAGCCTTAATCCCACTAGCTAGGATCGGTACATGACTTCTACAACTCCAATCAGCTCTATCCATGGTCAAATCCTCTGTATGGCCATTAAATTCTATTTTCATGTCTAACGGTTTCCCACCAAGTTTTCTTTGATCTTCCTCTCATATGTCACTTAAGCCAAAGTCCAAACAAAAAAAATCCAGAAATCAAGTTTGAGCACAGATCATCATCAACTTTACAACTAAATTCCATCTAAGTTAAAAAGAGCAGGGTTTTGGTCTAAAAAAGGGTAGGAAGGTAGCTGATGCAATTTAATGAGTTGGACTACAGAAGTCTGACAGATAAGTATATTCTGATAAGAACTCGAGTCTGGCAGCTGCCATTTTGGTGTGAGAAAATATATACTGATCAAGTCAATTTCTAGTGGTAACTGGTAACAAGTGTTTTAGAAAACATGATATGCTGAAACATCAAGTTAGAAAATTCATCTTATTTACATTTATATTCCACCTGAAAAAATGAAACCCGATCTGGTGAGGAAGGAGTCATCCATTTTATCCAATTAGCCAGGACAGTGCCTATTAGCTATAGCTCTTTCGCCCCCAATTTAGGGGGATATGTACAACAGTAAATTGTAGCAATTTTAAAATGCCACACCTTGCATATCCAGAATGGATTCGTCCAAGCTGTTTTCATGAGACTTCAAAAACTTGATATTCTCCTCGTGCTCTTTTATTTTTACACCAAGCATTTGTAGATCATCCTGGAGCTTCTGCAGATATCAAAACCACACAAAATTATTCCATTGATCAATGCTGTCTTAATGAATGTAAAACATTCAAATAGAAATATGGATAATGATGTTGAGTCCGAAAATGGGGGGCCAAACACAGTCCTGAGGAGGGGTGAAGTGGATATTTCACCCCCCCCCCCCCCCTTCGGCCTCCCATTTTTCAATTTTCAGACTCAACGTCACTGTCCTAGATATATTCTTCATAAGCTACATCATTGTTGCAGCCAAAATAAGAACTAAAACAGAAGAGATCCATTCCTCATAATATCATTATGCATATTGCAGTTTCCAAATAAACCATAGACAACCTTAGAAGTAAGCACAACTTTTTCGGCCTGACAGAGTGCTCCATTTTGGCCTTCATCCCTTGCAATCTGAAAAAAATCATTCTGGCCTGTGTGCTTCAATGCTGATGAATCTTGGACGGTAAAAGCTTTTGCATTGAATGAAAGCTGAAAAAAACAAATAATCAGGTATCCGCAAATATATTTCTCACAAGTAAATATGGTGACAGAGTTCACTGTAATTAGAGTTCAAGGTCTTTTCAGAACCTTCTATTTAACCAATCATAGAGGCATAACACATGAAGAGGCATAACACATGAACAAAAGAAGTGTAACTACATTTTGTACCCCTATACCACTGGGCATATGCCCAACTCCCTCCTACAGCACCTTGAACCATTGGTCAATCATTCTAAGTCAATTCCGCATGTTCACAAAGTTGAAGGCCAACAGTCCATCTTGCTTACTTGTCTCTGCATTGTGATTCAAGCACATGACATCATTCAAAGGGAGGTCGAATTGTAAGTCCCAGCTATCCTATATAAACAGGTCGTGTCATGAATATCATCTATCACCTGTTGTTTCAGCCCCTCAAAGTTCAAAGACCCTCCACTCCCTCCCTAACACTCTTGTTTGCCTGAGCTCTCTCCCTCTCTGCCTTTAATGGTCCTATGCCATCTCAATATCTCTATCAATTCCTAGAGTACCTCCTCCACCCCACTCACACCCAACTCGCACAGCTATAACTACTTAAGTGTTCTTTAGCATTAACTGAAATTAGGTAAATATATTTCCTTAACCATCCTAACACAAGCTTGAACTTTTATTGCTTTATTCTTTTATAAGCCTACAAGCCCATTTAGTTGTTCCGAAAATGTAAATTGAGCAACTTAAAACTTGAGCATTCACAAGTTAAAAATTCATATGTTGTCAGCTATAGAAAAGAGTACATCTCAAACCTATAGCTGCAAAGCTGAATTCTTATTCATTGAAATCAGTTTAAAATTTAAATACAATTATCTATAATGGACTTCATCATCATGCTAACAAAAACTTCAGAAACTTTTTCCATAAGCCCATTTGGTCTTTTTCCCCTTCTCTTTTTGTTTTTTTTTTTTTTTACTTGATAGCTAAGTTAACGAACTCCACCATTGGATTCAGTAATCCACTCAATACTTCATGTGTTGAAGGTATAACTCCTTATCATAGTTGTTCCTAAGCAATGATGAAAGAGGAGGGTTGCACTAAGTAAAAGATAGCTGGGGTAAATATTGTTGAATCTTTTAGATTCTAAACAAAATGCTATTTGTTGGGCATAACCATCTTAGCACACGTTGTACCACCCAAATACAAAGAAAAATAAGCTAGTATCGCTGCATCAACCCTAGATGCAATGTTAAAATCCACAAGGGTTCTTGCATTTTCACCGAGGAATGTGAGTAAACAAGTTAGTCTAGATTAGACTCTCAGAATTGGACCGTGGAACATTGAAATTCTTAGGGGGGAAATCAATATTATTTGCCTTCAAAAACCAATATTAGTTGATAGGAATGCAAAAGTGTTGATTAAGTGAAGATATAAACTTTGGTACTTAAGAAAAGGACCGTAAAAAGTACGCAATGAAATTTAAATATATGCAAGGATTAAAGAAAATAAGGTTTTCCAAAATCAATTTATGCCTAGTAGGTCATCAATGAAAGCTACATATTTGCTAAGGCATTTAATAGAAATCTAGAGATAAATAAAAGAATTTAAATATGACATCTATAAACATAGATCCTTCACGAGAGGGTTGTGTTAGGAAGGGCATCCAATGTAAAATTTTGTCAGGTTATTCTATTGCACGGATTTGTATTGTCAATGTAACGTTTAAAAGTAAATTGACATCATGAATGCAGTGCCACTAACCCTAACATGGTTAGGATAAGGTGGTGTTAATGATGATGATGATGATTTATAAACTTAGAATAAACCTACAACAAATTCCCAAATAAGTATTATGGAGGGTTTTAAAAAAGAAAGAAGTCCAAACTAGTTAGGTTAAATTCCCCCCTATGGTTTGGGTCATTTTTACGAAGAGCCCTTGTGCTCTTTAAATTTAGCATTTGAAGTCCCTCCAATTTACTTTTTTTCAAACAACACTTTATGTTAGGGAAAGCCACCGACAACATTAAAAATTTGATGGTATTACATCATTTTGGAATCCCCTAACTAGGCTTAACCATTGTTGGGTTAACTTTAGGGTAAAGCATAGGATGACACCAGTGTAATTATATGGTAGGAGTTTCGTCTCTAGCAAAGTAACAAAGGAAATTTTCACACCTCTCTATGACAACAAATCCAGCTCCTTGACTCATTGCAAGAGAAATTCTCTCCACAAATGCAGCCCCGCTTTTTGTGTACCAGCTCAAGAATCAAGAGCCGGGAATACAACTTCTTTTGCAGCAGCAATGGCTATTTCTTGAAATCCCAACATTTCAACAACCTTTCTCACCTCCAGAATTCTGGTCCTAACTTCTAATAAGAGTCAGAATACATACATACATACATATAAACTATAATCTTTTCCTTTTATTATCCTTCAGTTCACCTTCTATGATTGTGCCTCTCCCTTATACCCTTGCTGTGTAATCCACTTCACCTAGTAAAGCGATATCCTCTCAGAGACACGGAAGGACTGGAGGTTCAACCTGGTTTCACCATTGTTGGTATTCACAATCATCTTTGCACTAAAAAGGTCCTTTGAAGTGGGAATCAACCTGGGCTAGGGCCACTTTAAATGAAATTGATTTGGGGATTTCATATTTAACAATTCTGAGGGCTTGACACAATTGATTTGGGGATTTCATTTGGTGTAAGGGTCTAGTTTAATCTAACCCAACAATGGTTATACTAACACAGTTATAACAAATCTTACCCAGTAAGATTAAATTTAGATTGTTCCATTCGTTACTTAGGCAAGTTAACAGGACCAAATATTGAACCTTTTTATTGTGGAATTGCAATCTAAGCTGCGGTGGCTCTATTCAAGAAAAGCAACCTTTATTCTATTTGGTAAGTGCCCTTTTCAACAGTCCCTCAAACTAACACTTCCTCGTGCTAGCAATGATCAAGGAGCTAGGTGTCAAAATGACGTAAAAGTTTGTTCGAAGAATAGTGTACAGATTTTCACAAACAGTCGACGCAAAGGATAACATCCATCCTAGACAACTTCCGATATCTCATTTCAAGAATAATAAAACAGGGCTTTAATTTCCTTGGATGGTTCATAAACTCCCTTCTCAAAATCCTGCAAGTTTGCTTTACCCACAAACTGCAAATTGGAGAAGCAGCACCAGTATCATATCCCCACAAAGTTCTGACTACAGCAGTAAATCCCAGTATGATCTCACAGTGTCAAAAACATAGAAGCAAAAATATTCTGTCACTTAAAAAGCTCACTCCATAGACCTAAACATCTTGAAAAATCATAAATTAGACAAGTAAACGCACATGCAGAGAAGTGTGGGGATGGCGAACCATAGCTCATGTACAAAATGGACGACAGCAACAAAATGAACACGCAGACACTTCGTCGTTCTCAAATCAGATTTGAAGAAGTTGGAACAAGAAATCGTAAACCCTAACGAAACGCGAGAGAAATATACCTGCTGGCTATGCTGATGCATGGCGAAAGCACCTGAATCCTCGCCCCTCTCTCTCTCTCTCTCTCTCTCTCTCTCTCTTCGTACACAGTACTCCCTCTCTCTGCTCGGGTTTCGCCCTCTTCGTCAGATAAAATCAGAGTCACTCCTTCGAGGATCCACGGTAATATATAGTCCGAAATTGAATTAAGTCTGCGTGAAAATAAGGAGCTGAATTGGCGATTTTATCTCATTAGACCCATGTTTAATATAATCAATTTTAATTAAATATAACTAAAATATATAATTAAATAAATATTTTATCCATCAAATTAATAAATTATCAAATACCCGACGCTAGTAAATATGACTATGATACCACTAAAGTCATCGCATCGCATTTGATCATTTTTAAATTAACCATCGTATAATAAATTATTTAGTTAAATAAAATTATTAATTATCAAAAAATATATAAAAAAGAAAAATAAGAGAATTTTATATAACGACAAAGTGAGTTATAACGGAAATAATCTAATTAATAAATTATCAAATACCCCATTACTAGTAATTATGGCTAAGATCCCATCAAAGTCATCACATGGCATCTGATCATTTTTTAAATTAATTGTCGTACGATCAATTATCTAATTAAATGAAAGTTATTAGTTATCGAAAAAAATACGTGAAAGGAAAATAGGTGTGAGATTTTTATATAAGGACAAAGCGAGTTATAATAGAAAGAATTTATCATATCCGAAATGTGGAGATTATTTAATCTCAATTTGAGAGTATTAATGAGTCATTGCATATAAATTTTTTTGTATTTTAAATATAAAAGTATAATTTCTTATTTAATAATAAAACAATTGAGATTCATTAAACTCTAATTTAATATCTCAAACTCACAAAGTGTTATTGTAAGCATCCCCGCCCGGATATCCCCAACCATCTGGTCTATCCGAATGAAAGTGCTTACATAGAGGAAAGAGATAGACATAAGACAAAAATACCTTGGCATGCATATATATGAAAATACAATAGCAGAAGCAAAACAATATATATGTACGCCGATAAGTACCCCGCTAGAACAGCGATCACGGAGTATATAAAAATGGAAAATGCTACACGAACCGAGAGTTAGACAACTTGGTGGACAACTCTATGGTAAAATTACAATTTTATCCTTACTTTTTCTCCCCAAATTTGCTACTATACTTTCTCTTCTTCTTCCTCGTACTCTCAGACTCTTCTTTCTCTCTCTCTCTCTTTTTCTCCACCATTGTTCGCTGTCGTGATTGTTCTCACCGCCGTAGTCGCCTCCGCCGTTGTTTGCCTCCGACGCAGCCTTAACCGTCACCATTGAACGAACGGCATAAAAAATTCTGGGCGCTGTTCAAGGATTAGTCAAAAAGATAGCAAAAACCATCCTCATCCCATTACTAAACTCTAGAAAATCTTGCAGAAATTGCACTTCCTTTACGGGTTATACTTTTGTGAAATACATGTGGGTTTGCTTGCTCTCATGAAAAGAGTTAAGAGCAACCAATAAGAAGAATCTGCACAGATTTGGTATTTCAAAATAATCAAAAAGTTACTGATTTTTGTCACCCTCATGGAATATAGATGAATATAGGAAAACCCCCATTTTTTCTGATCTTTTTCATCTTAGAAAATGGCTGAAACAAAGATGGAGAGCAAGATGCAGATGTTCTGTTCATGTCATAAATATATATACATACATATAAATATATGCTTAAATATATATTATAGGCACGACAAGTTCAGATATGTAGAGCAAAGGGGCCCAAACTTGGGAGATAAGGTATTGCTACAACGTGGGGGGTTCAAATCAGGTGTCCCATTATTGCTGTTAACACAGAAATGGAGTTATTTCATGGCTCAACCCCACCAGAAAGCATCACCAAAGGGACAGAAGAAGTAGATAACTCAAGAAAATTTCATCGTCTATTGATTTGGATGGGGATTTATATACAAGTTACATTCAAACTTGAAACAGACTCTTCTCTCAACTGCCAATTAGAAAATCTTTCATCCATCCGGTCCTGAACTACTTCGACAGCGGCAACTCTGGCTATAATGGCAGCTCTGTTTGAAGCCACGACTGTCTTCTTTACTTGTACATCTACTCGTTGGAGGCGAACAGGGGCGGAGGCGACTGCGTCCATGGCTAAAGACAGCGGCAGCAGCTGTGGCGATGACTACAATGACGGGTGAGAACAGCCACGGAGGCAAACAATGGTGGAGAGAGAGAGAGAAAAAGAAATAGAGTGTGAGTATGAGGAAGAAGAAGAGGAAGAGGAAGTAGAGTAGCAAAATTGGGGGGAAAAGTAAGGATAAAATTGTAATTTTACCAGAGAGTTGTCCACCAAGTTGTCTAACTCTCGGTTCGTGTAGCATTTTCCTATAAAAATATATACAAACCTTGTGCCAATAAGTAGGAAAACAAGGGACAACCCGTCACAGTCAAAAATAAGAGTCAGAACTCCTAATAAAACATCAGAGAATACGGAGGTAGCAAATTGTACACCCTACCGACACGGTTGGCTGCTAGGTGGCGCGGTCCTCGTCCTCGACTTTAGCTTTACCCTTACCTGGAATGATGAAAAGCAAAGTGAGTCGCAAGACTCAGCAAGTTTATATAAAAAGGAATGCTGTAAATGAAACAGAAGAAGAGATCATCCCAAAAATAAACCCACACGTACACACAAGCCATATGACGCAACAACGCAACAGTGCCACATAACAAAAACATATACCGGTCCTTGGGGCCCACATAAAACACCTGACACCCAAGTCCCATACCAACTTGTCGCTGCCCTGAAAGGCAACATAAATCACCACAAACCTGTGCGCACTGTCCCGGGTCGGTACTCCCGTCACCCATATCCCTGCCGGTACTCCCGACAGCGGAGCCATAGGCTCCCTCGGAATGGTACTCCCGTTCGAGAACTAAATACTACCTGTAACCATGCAATGCATATAAAATGCAAGGCGTAATGAGCATCAACGTGATACAAGGCGCCCATACATCCAAGCATCAGGCCATGCTCCGCCCACGTAGTAAACCACACGCGATGCATATGCCCGTGTTGGATGCAATCTGACCAATCTAGAATGTCCGTGATCAAGCATAACAAAATCATGATAATCCCATCATGCAGCCCGTACCCATGTGCATATCAAACCATGTAACAAGAATAAAATATAATCAGGCATGCTATAATCACATAACGGTAGAGCGAGTCAGCAGTGTCTGACACCGGTCAGCGGTCAGTGACCAGGAGAGACCATCTGACGGCCTAAGATAGACTGTACAACAGTCACACCGTCACCGAACAGCTAACCCTTGCCCCCACTACCTAACCGCTCTAGCCAATAAATAACCGAAAATCCAATAATAATACCTGACAGCTAAGAACCTAGCCCCGGGTGAGTACGACATCATTCCAATAGGCTTGGGGGTGATACAAACCCCCGTAGGCAACTAACGAATAATACCCTCAAAACCAAGTTAATAAATTAAATTATTAAACACACCGTTTAAATTTCATAATTTATTAATAGTCGAAATCAACGAAGGGAGGTCAAATAAATTAACATCGAAGGAATCGACAATGAGGGTATAAAGAACTTGTCTTTCCGAAGATAATCTTAGGCTCGTTTTGACCAAACGCGATCAAATTATACAAACTGCAATATACATATAAACATTAGCATCCAGTACATGCCGAGTGTTCATATAATATGAGTATATTTATATATATATATATATATCAATCCAATCTCTCCCTTAGTGAACACACCCATTATTTATCTTAAACCTTCCCCAGTGAACACATACTCACGCACACAGCAACTCACAGCGATACTCCCTCACATACCCTATGGACTCACGGCCAAAGGCCATTTTTTTCACAACTCACTATCCAAACTCAAACACTCACTATGACTGCACATATATACACTTACACATGGGTACACACACCCAGCAACCTCTCGGCCAAGGGCCTTCTCCTATGACATCAAACCTTGAATAACTCACAATGAACTCCTGGGCTCACGATCTCGCTCCTGCTCGTTGCACACACCCGTATAATTATATATATATATATATATACATATCAGCACCCATGGACACACATATGCAATACGACCAGCTCCCCTGTTGCACAGCCCACCTGCTACGATACACATATATATCCGCTTCACAGAAAATATAACAGCAAGAGGGAGGATGAGAGCTTGCCTGGAAATTACTTATTCTTCTTCCTCTTCTCTGTTTCTTCTTCTTCTTCTCTCGGCCGAACACACTACTCTCTCTCTCTCTCTCAATCTCCAACTCAATACTTCACCACATTTCCTTATGAACCTCCACTAATCCACCGCCTTAGTTACGTAGTGGCTTAGGAATTGAGGCTAATGGAAGCTTTTTGATGGTTCTCAGCAACCGTGACAGTGTATGGCTTAACATATAAATAATAACAAAAGTAATATTAATAATATTCTCAATGGTAATAAACATAAAGTGAGAATAGTAACAATAATAATACTAACTATAATAACAATATTAATATTAAAATTATTAATAAAATTAACAATAATAGTAATAAATAAATTTGAGTCATTACAGTTATTATCTAAAACTAAATTACAACTTCAATAATAACATGTAGCTACTTTTAAGTGATAAATATACTCTCTGTCACTTATTATTCTTAAACCAAAAATAATGAGTTAATTGATTGAAAATGACGTAGGTGTTTTTGTTTTTAAATTTTTAATTTATTTACAAAATATAATTTTGTTTTTAATGATTAGGTTATTGATAACTAACATTCATGATAAATGTGAAATTAGGAGTTTAAATATTTTTATATTATTTAATGTAAATATTTTTAATTATTTTTCATGTGCCCAAAAAATTATATGTTTTCGGTGTTAGGTCATGTCCTTAAAGAAACATACTAGAAAAATAAAAAAAAAGGAATATTCTAGAAAAATATAAAAATAAATATTCTCAGGTAATTAAAAATTGAATACATAAGCAAAATAAAGTATTTTCTTTTATCTCCTCTTGCAATGAAAAATTTAACTCCATTTCCAAAAAGCAAAATTAAAATATAAATAACATTCCAAGTTTAAGATAAATAAAAAAAAATTCAATCCATTTCCCCTTAAACCTTTACTTTATTTTTTTTTTTGTTAAACTAGTTCATAAACTTTCCTAAAATAACAACGATATTACTCTGATACTAACAAATAGGTGTGTGTAAAATTTCGGTTCAATTTTTTACAAAGTTTAGTTTGGTTTGATTTTAATTTTAGCCAATTTTGATTATTTCAATTCAATTTGATTTTTGAATTGAAAAAAAAAATCGAACTAATCAAAATTTAAAAATTACTTCATATTTTGACCCGCATTACTATACTGAAAAAAAATAAGAAAAATAGAAGAAAAAAATAACAAAAGAATAATTGATCAAACCAATCATTCCTCCCGCCTTCACTAATTGACTCTGCTTCTGTCGATCTGACCAAAAGAATCAAATCTTCTGTTGATCGTGGTCGTCTCAACCAATCTTGACCCATCATTTTTACTCAAACCGACAACCTGCGAGTCATAACTTATCTAGAGGTGAGTTTTGGTTTGTTTAATTTTTTTATATGTATATATTTTTGTTGGGTTCCCTAAGTTTATTCAATCAATTTAATTTTTTTCTTATTTGTTCAATTTTTTGTTTTGTTCATTCAATTTAATTTTTACACAATTACCATCTATTGAATTTAAGCATATTAGCGGGTTTGGTTAATAATCACCCCTATTAACAAAATTAAGCATATTAATTATATTCTTTATATTTTAGGTCTTTGACTAGACACTTCCTATACTTTATTTTTTGACAAATTAATTTATAAATATTTTCAAAATGGCCACATCACCCCTTTCTTGAAAGAATGAAATTAATTAAACTAATATTATTTTAAAATTATCCCTAATTACTATCTAATTAAGTTTAATTAAATAGAATTTAGTACACAATAGAAATAAAAAAATAAATTATAACTAATTTTTTAATAATTTACCTGTTAAAAAATGACCTCCAATTTTTTTTTTTTTTTTGGGGGGGGGGGGGGGGGGGGGGGGGGTGTCAGGCATGTGTCAGGCATGGCATGACAACACAAATGGGACGTTTTGTGTCCCAAAATTGGATCAAAGCTGATCAGCCCACGTAAATACTCGAACTTATATCCTTTCAAATGGGCCATAATTTCCACACAGAAGGCCCACGTAAAGTTCATCAGCCCACGTAAGTATTTTTTTCTGGTAAAAGAATACTTTACCAGAAAAACTTAATAATACTAAAACATATTATTTATTTATATTATATAATATTAAAGGAATTATCAAATCTTCAACTCAGTAGAGATTTCAATTTACTCTGGAATTTAAGGTTACATTTTTTTTTGAATTTTTTTATATTTTATTTTCAACATTAATTTACATGTGATTTTTTTTTTCAGAAAAATGTTTTTAATTATTTGGCATAAAAATATATTTCTAAGGAATTAAGGGTATGTTTTAATTTGAAAGTAAAAGGAACAAATAAAAAGAGATGAGGAAATACATACAAATTAAGGTTGGTTTAGTTGTCGAAAATATTTTTTAATTTTTATTAAATGATTGAATTTTTAATTAGAAAACAAAATCTTATTTTTTTTAAATTTATACTATGAGTTTAAAAAATATTATTTTTTATTTTTATGAAAATAAATAACATTATTTTGTAAGACATAAAATATTATATTAAGTGTGACTCTTAAATATCTATTTAGTTATAGCTAATTAATAATAGTGAAGAATCTCACAAACTGAGAGGTGTTTTACTTATTGATTTGACTGCTTATAAGTTATTGAATTAATTTTTAAGTTACCTATTTTATTTTTTTTACACATTTGACAATATTTAAGAGTTTAAACATTACAAAACTTATAAGTTATTTTACCAACATTTGAAAGAAACTCATCATCTTCTTAGCTATTTCAAATAAGTTTCTAGGCATTTTTTACACTGATAAAACAAATTATTGATTTACACTCAAACAAAACATATATTTTCAACCTCTACCCCCATTTATTTCTTTGTCTTCTCTATTATCGTTGTTGCTAGGCCCATATTCGGCCCCCACTAAATCCATATCTAATTGCTACCTCTAGCTAGACTTATCTCTATCGTTGTCGTCGATCATCATTGTCATTATTATCATTGTTGTCTATCGTCCAATGCTATCCTCTATCTGCCTCAATTGCCGTTGTCTTTGACTCTTAGTTGTCGTTTCCATCTTCTTTTCTATTGCCTTTATTTTTGCCTTCACTTGCCATCGTCTTTGTTCCTGTCACCTCATACGTTCACTATATATATATATATATTTTAATATAAATTAAATTAATATATTTAATATTTTCATTAAAAATTAGTATTTGTATGAATTTTATTTACATTATTTAACAACATTTTATTTTTGTCTTTTTATTAAGTTTGTTGAGTTATCAATTTTTTCAAATCAAATACATAATAATATAATAATATAACTGATAGTTTACAAGTGTAATTATTTAAATGTTTTATTAATTTAAATATTAATAAACTTTTAAACAGTAAACAGTTTTTTTAAAAGCCAAACAGCCTGGTACATGGTAGCATTGTCGGCCAAATTGGCCATGTAGCATTATCCTGCTAGCAAACAATTCTTACAGTGTCTGGAAGAACAGTCGAAGGTTGACAACTTTGAACTAGGCAAGCACAAGTCCATGTCAATTTGTTACAATTTTCTGTTTTGAGGCGTTCTATTTTATCCTATTGGTTGCAATAGAAATGGAGATCAGCCATGCCAACGAGCCCAAACTCCAAGGCCAGATCTTGGAAGAGTATGATGGTCATTGGATCTCTGCATGTGTATACGATTACAAATACACTTGAAAATTGTTCCCATCCAGAGATTTGTATGGCTTTTGTTCGACAAGCTCCTGCTTTACAGGTCTCTCCCAGGGCAGCGAAAGCTGAGCACAAAAGCCACCCTCTCTCTCTCTCTCTCTCTGGACCCATAAAAACCTGGTTTCTCTGGCGGCATCTTGCTCCTTTACTTTCCATTGCTTACTGTAGCTTCTTCAAAAGTCCAATTTCACCTGGGTACTCTCTCAATTCCCAAAAGTTGGCAATATGTTTACTCTTTTGATATACGAGTTCTTTATTAGTGGGTCTTTCTGTTTTTGCTGCTTCTGTTTATGAAGACTTTTCTTGTGGTTCACATTTGATACAAGGACACTGATATTATTGTCGTTGTCTATTTATTGAGATTATGAGGTTTAGGAGATACCTATCAAAATAATGGCCGATTTGGGAGAGGTGGGTGAGGCTTGTAATTGCCCCTTATAAAAAATCTATGTTTCACATGGTGTCGGTACAACAAGAAAGGCATACCCCTTAAAGGTATTTGACAAACAAATTGGTATCTAGACACTGTTCACCATGTGTTTGTAAAATTGACTATGAGACGTTACAGCCTCACAGACACAATTTGATACAGGTAATCCACCCTGGAAATGTACTATATCCAATGGCAGTCTGATAAGATATGCCCCTTTTTTTCGTTTATTTTCAACCTTCCCATTTTATCAAAGAAGCAATAGTGACAAACCAGCAGGAATCTAGTACTTTTGCCTAGCAATATTCATGACAAGTCAAGACGAAAAGGAGGAGAAAAGGGAGGAAAAGAAGGGTGCAAGTGGGGTCAGACGGCTCAGTGCTTCACTGAAAACCAGGCAACAGTTTTCATGATTTCTTTCTTCAGTTACAGAACAGGGAATTTTTAACTGATTTCTGACAGCTTCACTCGTGTAAAGCTCATGTAATTGGCATTCTCTGGCTGCTTATATGGGATAACTTACACAGTTGACAGAAGATAGGGCTTCTTCTTCTGTTTCTTTAGATCTCCTTCAAAACCGACATTCCTCTGAGGTAGAATTAATCCTCAAAAGCCTTCTTTCCTGGCTTTAATAAGTTGGAGAGGCCTCAAGAACTGTATGTCTTGTAAGTTTTGTGTTGCTTCAATTCTGACTTTCTTGAATCTCACGATATCTTGGCCTGTCTGGCATTTTTATCGAGAATTATTGTCCTTCCAAGAGGAAGTTTTATGGAAGTGAGTTGAAGAGGCTTTACTACCTGTTCTTTGAGCTTTATTGTTGTTTTGGTCGTTGCATTTGCTATAGTTTTCAATTGATTCTCTATTCTTCAATTCTTTCTGTAAATTTAACAAAGCTAATTGTTTTTCTATTCCTGTAGAGATTTTAGCTATTGTCTTTTGAATTGATGAATCTGTTCAGAATACTCAAATTTATAAATGGATTCTAATTTGTAATTCTCTGTTTTGATATTTCCCAAAGAGGAAAGGGCGCCTTCTTGAATAATGGATGAAAAGGGGGTCATTGATTCATGTCTGGTTATATCTGAAGACAAAAGTGATAGCTTGTGTCCAATGTTCTTCGGTGTTTCTTGTGCATTCTTTTCACTCGGGGTTTTATCAAAGACTGAAGTGAATGACGAGAAATGGTCAGAAATAAGGAATAGACTGCTTCAAGGAAGTGCTCATCTCTTAGGATTGCTTGTTTGGAGAGTTCAGAGAGTTGAAGCTGACAGCAGAAATGGTACGATCCATCATAAACTTGAGATTGCACAGCAAGAGATTGAAGAGTTAAAAAGGATGAGAAGCGAAGATGCAAAGGCCAACGAAAAAGTTGTGGGCATCTTTGCCTCCCAAGAGCAGAGCTGGTTTTCCGAAAGAAAGAAGCTGCGGCAGCAAATTGGAGCTCTTTTGAATGAATTTAGAGTTCTGCAGAAGAAAAGGGAGGAAGCTATCTCTGAATTTAGTGATAAGTTACAGGAGAAGGATCGTTTGTTGCAGTCTAAGGATAATGAATTGAAGCAAGAAGAGCAAAAGACAAGGGAGCTAGAAGAAAAACTCAAGGAGGCTGGAAATGTCGTAGAGGAATTGAGAGACAATGCAAAGCGCAAAGCCCAAGAGCATTCCTCGGAGGTCTGGAAGCACAAAACTGCATATATTGAGCTGGTTTCTAGCCAGCGACAGCTTGAAGCTGAAATGAGTCGAACCCTCAGGCAAGTTGAGTCTGCAAAACAAGAGCTTGATTTAATGTTGGAGCAAAAGGAGGAATCTGTTTTCATGGCTCAAAAGCTGTCCGTGGAACTGATTAATGCGCAAAAGGAGCTGGAGCAGAAGGACAAGATTTTATCAGCTATGTTAAGGAAATCAAAATTGGACACAACAGAGAAGCAAATGCTTTTAAATGAATTCAAATTATCAAAGACCAAGAAAAAGCAAGGTGAGGTAGAAACAGAAAGGAGGAGAGCAGTTCCAGAGTCCAGAAAGGAGAAGCAATCACTGAGAAGCATGTTGACCAAGCATTTGGGTTCACAGTTCGAGGTTCTCACAGATGGAAGAGCTGCACATTCCAAGGCAAAAGTGTCATCACAGAGCGGACGGAGTAGACCACAGGCAACTGATTTTCTTCTGGAGTATGGTCAACCCGAGCATCAAAAGGAACTGGGTATTTTTTCTCCATTTTATGACCAGTACTTGCAAGATGAAAGGAAGGAACTGGGTAAGTACGCATCTTTCTCAGATCCCACATTTATAATCTTTCTTGCCAGTGATTTTGACATTACCATCAGTAAAAAGGGAAATTATCCTTTGTGAAATTTGTGTTTTTAGATTAATTTTGGTAACATTAAGACTTCACTGAGACGGGAAAGAAAAAGGACAAGAAGGAAGAATTTAGGCCTCTAGTAACTATGATTTGCTTGATTTTCTTTAAATATGCCAAGATCATGGTGCTCATGGTAGTGATTGAAAAATTGTTTGAATTTTGTTCTGATTCTCAAATTTCTTGTGAAGTATTTGCAGCTGATGTCAAGCTGTTGGAGGGTTGGGTTCAATCTGAAGCTGAAAAATACTCTACTCTAGTTGAACAGAGGCATCACGTAGAAATAAATGCTTTTGCAGAACAACTGCGACTTAAGGATGAGAAGTTAGAAGCTTTTGAATGGCGTTTTCTTAGCATGGAACTAGAAATAAAGAGGCTGAAGTCTCATATTGAAGGGCTTAACCATGATCTATCACAGCTCAGTCAAGAGAATATGAAACTTGAAGCTTTGTTATTGGACCGGCAAGCTGAGATAAATTCCCTGAAACAGCAGTCTGTCCTGCAGTTAGATCCCCAAGGTTGCCAAACGACTAAGCTAAATTCATGTCCATCTGGTCTGGCTTTAGGATATCAAAACATTTGGTCCAAAGTGAAGATCATAAAGATGAAACCAGAGGATAAAGAACAGGAGACAATGACACCACTGGATATTTCTCAGGAAGCAGAATCTCGAAAAGAAAACAAACCTTCAATGAAAAGCCAGCCCAAAGAAATAACCCAGAGTTACCTGTGTCCAGAAAAGAAGTTCAAGGAAGAGAGAGATGATGTGTTCGATCCAGATCCCATTCAAGATGAACATGTTAGCCCTGAAGAGACTGAAATTGTTGAAAAGTCATCGTCATCCCAATACTTGAGTAACCCCGCCAGTTCTCCATGGAAGATGGACCTTCACTCTCTTGGAGTTTCTTACAAGATAAAGAGGCTCAAGCAGCAACTACTCATTCTTGAGAGGTTGACAGGAAAGCGAGAAATTTGTGAAGACAATGAAGGTGACGATAATGAGAAGGATGGGATACGGGAATTTCACATGCTAATGTCATTATTGAATAAACAAGTCAACAGGTACCAGTCTCTCCAAGGGAAGACTGATGAACTCTGCAAGCGGATGGTGAGCCCCCATTCTAGTGCTTAATGCAAACTCATTTCTCTATGGATATGGATTTGGTTAAATGTTTAAATTTTAGACTCTTTGTTGTATGCAATCTCTACTGTGTTGAGAAATCTTTTTTTCTTTAATTTAGGACGCTGCAATATGGAATCGGAATGCCCATGTTGCTCTAAGTTCAATAGGCACACACAATCCTTATTCTTAACATGCTCATCTTTTCTCTTCTATGGTCAGCATGAAAATGATCTTGAAGCAAATCGTGGAGGTTCTACCACCTGTAGGAGCAAGGAGGCAACCAAAACACTAGAGCACTTCCTTGAGGAAACATTTCAGGTCCAGAGATACATAGTTGCAACAGGACAGAAGTTGATAGAAATACAATCCAAGATTGACTCGGGATTTCTTCAAAGTGTAGAGGAGTTTGAGGCATCTTCCAGGTTTGACATGAAGCGATTCTGCAATGTTGTCAGAACTCTCTTCCAAGAAATCCAGAGGGGCATCGAAGTCCGAGTAGCTCGAATCATTGGGGATCTTGAGGGCACCTTGGCCCGTGATGGAATCATCCATCTCAGCAAGTAGTATTGTGAACTCTGAACCTGAAAATGAGGCCCAAGAAGATTCAAATCCTGTCGTTTCTCTTCAGGTATGGCTTTTGCAGAGTACGTATAGTGAAGTTGTATAGTTGCCAATCTACTTGTGCAATAAGAATCCCTTGAATCCACACTTAAAACGCAACTAGATATTGTAAAAAGAACAATGAAGAAGGAAAAATGAGGAGCCATTACAACGGTTGCTGTTATATCTATTTTCTAGTCAAGGAATATAGTTTCTTTGCCTTTCCTTTAATCTATCTGTACTTAATAATTTCTGTTCTTCTAGTTTGTAATTTTAGATCCCCCTGTACTGTTATCCTCCATCAGGCATTACTGCTACTTCACATCTTCACAAAAGGGCTAACAAAGTTGAAGTGTATGAATAGAATCTTGAGACTAAGATTTTCTAGTCTCTGTCACTGGCCCTGTCTAATTTTGTTCTAGTTTAAAATTGGCGTCTAGGGCAGTACTAGACTTAGGACAGTAGCTTATAAGTAGCATATGGACATTTCTGTTCAAAATTTTAGGGTACCCTTCATATGTGCCAATACCTCACAGATCACACCTTCTAGATAAATATACAAAATTTTGTGTATGAGCTCACTTTCACTGTGGTTTGAATCCAAATAACCAAAACAGCATATTTTTAGTTTACTAAAATGATAGATTAATAAGAAAGAGATGTGACCAAACAGAAGCAGCAGTAGCAGGAGAGATGGGAGGCAGTGGCTGGGATGAGCTCTAATGTCGTGGTCAGTTGAATGGTTTTAGCGTCTGCTGCTGCTCCCCATTGGTGGTACACATCTCAATCATGTTCATGGCTGCCTTCTCTCTGCATTTCCATTTATCGAAAATGACAAAACTCACAAATTCCACTAAAAAATTTCACTCACATTTTCATTTATCGAAAATGATAAATTCATAAATTGGCCCCAAAAATTTTAGTCGCAATTTCACATGCTCCTTAACAAAATTAAGGGTTTTATTAATGAGAGTTTTAGACATTTATTAAGATGTAATTCATATGTATACAGTTAATTCACAATGTTTTATTATTAATAATATAAAGATATATTATTAAATTTAGAAAAATCTATTATGAATTTTTCACTGATCCAAGTTAACAGTGAAAACTTTAAAATAGTTGTTCTTTCTATATTTCACAATATATTTTAATATTATTAATTATCATATAACGTCATAACTTCACAGTATATCTATTAATTAGTTTTATTATAGTTTGTGCAAAAGCAAAACTAGCAGGGTTGGGTAAAAATCCCATTCTCTCCTTGCACATGCATCCACAATGAATGTACGTAATGGCAAAATGAGAATTTTACCATCCCAAAATTTCCATCAAAACTTCAAGCGAAAAATTACCTTCATTTACCATTAGCTTTGGTTTAATGGGCTCTTTGTTGTAGCTTAAAAGTTGTAATTTTTAATTTTTAGTTTTAAAAAAGTAGGTATTAATATTTATTTTAACTTGTAGAATTCTAACTTATACCTTCTACTAGCTTTTAGAAGGGATAGAAGTTGGCTTTTTTAAAGTTGGGATATCCCAGTTTCTATAACTTCTGATTAAACAATTATATTTTTGTGACAATTTTGTTTCTGTTTTTAACAAAGAATTACTCTTCTGTCCATGCAATCAAGGGTCTCTCTTCTCCACCGCTATCTCCATTTTCAGATATCTTCTTCTCTCTCGCCATCTCCATTTCTCTTTATACACTAATTAATTTTTTTATAACACTTGAAACTGTTGGGATACATAGATCTTATTATATGCTCAGCGGAAATTAAAATTTAGTTTGCAAGTATCCCGTTTTTAAGAAATTATGGTTTAGCAAATTGGAAATAAAACGAAAGGTTATCTCTTTAATGAAATCCGATTTCACCATTAGATTTCCCGTCGTTTAATCCTACAAGTGTAGGATGCTGAATCGGTCCACCTGAAATCACTTATATTCAAGAATTTCAAAGAAAATGATAAGTAAAGAAATTTTTCACAAAAATTTCTAACTTACCTCTTTGGATTCAAGAATATTTCTTCAAAACTCTCTCAACATTCAAGTGATTCAAGAAGACATCAAGTGAAGTAAATGAAGAGATGGAGAGCTTATATATACATTAAATGGGTTGGGCTTCTCAAGCCCATTCCATTTAATATAATTGGGCCATGCCCAAATCATTTAACTTAACTTCAATTCAATAGTACTATTGGGCAAAGCCTAATGTGCTAGCAAAAGGCCCAACCCAATTAATGATAATAATTATTTAATTATTCTTATTTATCTAATAAATAAATGCACTATTATTAGTAATTATAAAATTACTAATTTATTTATTTTCTCTTTGAAAGTGATTTATTTTCGGGTGGGACTTTCTAGGTTTACAAATAAATTGGTAACAATAATAATCAATAATTAATTCTCGTAAATCACGAGTGACATCTACCAATATGTCATGATTACCCAATTTATTGTGAAGCAAGCATTGTAAACCTTTTACTATGTTACCATGCAATACGGTCCTTCTATCATACTATATCCCGACAAGATATGAGATCATGGTCAGCAGGTCGAATTTCTTAATCTCATCATATAACCAAATCCAAAATCAATCTTGACTAATTATGACACAACCCTTATGGAACAATTCCATCGTCATATTACCTCGACCAATGATTTATTGTCAAGTGATTACTGGATCGCATATGATATCTTTCTCATAAATCTCGAAGTGATAGATTCCATATCTGATGCACACATACCTCATGTATCACTGAATCAGACACATAGATATGTATGATTATTCATGATTAGAACAATCACATATATCATTGATATCCTAATCCACTAATACACAGATATCAATGTCATCTCAGGTTTAAGGACTAGTTGCAAAATCACAGCTAACATTAAATCATTGACCCGTGAGAAATAACCCATGTGATTTAATGTTAACAGTCTCGTTCAGTGAATGCGTTCTTGTAACGAGCACTCACTCATCTTCCTTCTATATCTCATATAGAATGGCATGAGACTTACCAACCTTATCTTTCAGTATCTTATACTGAATAAGGAAGAAGACGATGTGCTGGCCTTTACGAGTTGCTATTATCCAGATTATGAATTCTACGGCCAGGAACATGTTTATAGTATAATGAACTGTAGGTTACCCGTAACTTGTATTCTTAACTCTTAAGAATGGTATCCACTCCTTATTATATTGATGGATGTATGTTTTATAATTTAAACCATATTGCAATTTAAATCAAAACATAAACTTGCCATTAAATAATATTTAAAGAATTACAAGATCGAGTCCCTTTGTGTCATTAGAATTGGTCTTTAGGGCTCATATCTAACATAAACTTATACATATACATTAATTAATTTTTAAATTATCATTCTATAACTATTAAGGGTATTATGAACAATTATACAAAAATAAGTTATTTTACAGCTTATAGTATCAAACACTACAACTGTTTAATTACAACTTCTGAGAAGCTGTAATAAACAAGTTCACAATTTATTCTAAGTTTTAGAAGTTATAATCTAAGAAGTTAGAGGGTATAATTTCTTTAATTAAACTGTAATAAACGGAGCCAATGAGTTGAAGCCTATGTTAAATTTCTCCTATATATTACACTCATACTAGTATGAGTTTAGTTTAATAATATATGTTATTTATGTGACACATATAAAAGTCATTTAAGTCTTAAGTCATTTTGAATAATCTTTGGCAGGCTATAAACAGATAACAAGTATCATTTAATTCATTCACCCTCAACTTTAGTTAGTTAAATATAAGTCTATGACTACGAATATATTATCAAATACACTCACTTCGCCTGATTAGAAAAACAAAAAAAGAGAGCTTAGAGTTAAGATTAATGCGCCGGCCGCAAGAGAAGTTTAATTTATAAAAATAAAATAAGCGGGATAGAAGAAACTATCAAATTAAGGTGTCATTTTGATATGGAAATTAAGGTTTTAACTGACTTTGCCAATAATAAAAATGACCATCTTCACAAAATTAAGTCAGACATGTGAAGCTCTTGCTGGTCGTTTTCTTAAGCCCATCTCCAGATCACTTGCCAACGTTAATGTTATTAGCTTACAACAATTAAGATATAAGAATTAAAGAAATTTGTTTATGCATGGTTCTATTTTCATGATAATAATCCTAATTATTTAAAAAATGTATTATCATATTATTTTAATATTTTTAATACAACTCTATACATTTAAAACTTAACTTTCATATCAATTTTATTTATTTATTTATTTATAAGAGGGAGGGAAGGGAGAGTTAAAAAAAGATTCAATCGGCATGACCCAACAGACTAACCGGATTTGTTCATAATATGTGTGTGTATGTATATGAAAATTAAATACAAGCAACATCGTTTCACGAATAACAGTCCCTTTCTTGTGAAGCAGAAGCGCCTGGCCTGGCCCCGGAGCGTTTCGGAAGCTCTTCCTCTCCCTCTTCCCACGATATATATATATATATATATATCCATGGAAACCGAAACTACCCACTTAATTAGTTGCATGACCTGAAGAAGAAGAATACAGAGAGAAAGATATATATATATATATATATATATATATAGAAAGAGATAGAAAGAGAGAGCCGGGGGGGTGGTATGGGATCCAAACCAATTACTACGCCGCCAAAGCTTTCCCTATTCTCACTGCCGACCAAGCCACCGGAGTCGCCGGGGATGGTGACGCCCCCGCTCCGGACCAAAGCTTCGGTGCCGTTCCAGTGGGAGGAGGCGCCGGGAAAGCCCCTACCGAACGCTTGCCAGCGATCGGCGCCCAGGGCAGCGAGGTGCTTAGAGCTCCCGCCGAGGCTGCTAAACGAGGCTGGAATTACTGGCGACATGTCGTCGCCGACGACGGTGCTGGACGGGCCTTATAACTCCTCGGGAAGGCGGTCGCTGTCCCAGACGGCGTCGTTTAGGAGCCTCGGTTCGTGGAGGTGGGGGAGTTTCAAGGAAAATGGTGAGGGGGATGGTGGGGGCAGTTTCGACTTTACTCCTTCTGCGTTTGGTCCGACGAAGACGAAGATGGAAAAGCTTCGGAAGAGAAGCAGTTTCATGAATTATTCCTCCAAGTCTCGCCTCTGGGTATTAATTTTCCATTAATTTCTAATTAATTTACAGATTAATCTCGCATTAGTTAGTTTATTGTTTGATTTGATGATCATGATCATCGAAGTAGGAAACTAATTATGTCCTATTAATTAATTAATTAATTAATCAAAATTACATCATATATATTAATTACAGGCAAGCATTTGCCAGAATGTGAAGCAGGTGGTGCAGTGGAGAAGAAGATAATAGATATAGAAGTCGATCGAGGAAGATGATCCATGGACTACGTACCAGTGTTCATTCCACCCAGCTATCATCTCCTATAGCTAGCTAGCTAGCTAATTATACTCTAAACTTTCTTTCCACTTATATATATATATAACAGTTGCATGAACTGGTTTTTACATACATATAAAAGCTATATATGCTACATATATATATATGTTCAACTTCTGAACCCCTTTGTTAGAATCTTTGAGTCTTGGGTGCACTTCTTCTTCGAATATCTCTAGTTGAAAAGTATTTAGGTATGTGGGACATATAACTGGATTTATATACTCGAAGATTAATATTTAATCATCTTCTCTAATAATTTAAATTTATCTTAGTACTTTGATTTTTATAGATTTGTTCATCGATATTTTAATAATTAAAAAAGAAGTCATTTTAGTGTTCTCACTCTTTACTTGTCTTCTTTTTACAAGAACTATTGCAAATTGTTCGAAAAATAAAAAATAAAGATATTATTTTTTTAAGTTTAAGAGTTGTTACTCATGATTTATCAAATTTTGAAACAATATTTTTTTATAAGAAAATAAAAAAATACAAAGTATACGAAAAATAAAATATGACAACCTGATGGGCCAGCCCAGCGAGGCCTAATGGGCCGATCCATGGGGGGGCGCAGAGTGGTCTTGGCAAGGAATCAGTCACGGGCTAGCCCGAGCCCAACAAGAACAACAGTTCAATTGTTGGTCGTAGGATTTTTGCATTATCATAAATTAGTGAATTGTTTTCTTTATAAGCACGTGATTAGTTACATCATTTTATGTAATGATTCCATGATCTTAAAACTTTTATAAATGTTACTCAGAGTGACATTTCTATATTGATACACAATATTATGTGTTAAATTAATACAAATATATAATACATCGATATATGAGTGTCATTTCTAAGTGTTCAAGTATTATTTATGTAAAATTCTATCACCCTTATTAAAGAGTTGAATTTAGAATTTGATGAAAATTTAATTTGTAAATAATAGACAGTTATATATTTATAACATATGCTATTAGTTCATTATAAAAATATATTTGAAATCGTAGTTTAGTGTGGGTTGGTACCACTCTCATATTGTATCGTGCCAATGACAAATTCAATAACATGTTAAGGTATGGTCTTAAGGAGATCGCGTCTCTTGGAGACCTTAAACGATCGAGGGGGATTACATTTTTTCAGAGATTATAATTAATTTCAAGAAATTGGATTCTCTTGAAACTCATCCAATAATTTTTTTTTTGAAAGAAGTTTTATTCAAATATGATAATTTTGATATTCGAAAATCTATTTAAGAGTTCTGTAAATTGATAGACATTATTCATATAAATTTTAATTCTAATTAATCTCGAAATATAAAAAATACGCATCACAAATTCTTATACTTCTTTATAAATAGATAAGTCTTTATTAAAAAAATATATATTTTTAATATTAATTTCAATACAACATTCAACTCTTTAGCAAATTTAAGTGTTTGATTCAAGTATTAAAGTGTTAGTGCATAGAATATTCTACCATATTTAATTTTTTTTTTTTTGAGTTTAAACGACTTGACGATAACGATATTTTCAATACTTATTATTTTAAAATAATTTTTATTAAAAAAAGGACAAAAGTGTGACAACCAGTATAACAGGACTACAGGAGTTTTTTATGCTAAAAATTATTTAATTTAAATCATAAATATTACTTTAAAAAAAAAAAAAAACACATACACACAATGATAAACTCCACATCTCGCACCGCATCATGATGTATTTTTCGTGAAAATATTTAATTTAGAGTGGGCCCATAATCAAAGAAGACGTGCCACCGAGAGGCAAGTGTGTGTTCGTTCGCACGGTTTGAGTGGGGCCATGACACCCACCGTTCACGGCGCTGATCTGACGATGATTGGGAGATCCCCTGAACTCTTCTTCAAGTCAAAGCTCTCCTTTCCTCTCAACTAATCTCAGCAACTCTGTGGGGTCCCACCCCCACAACTGCGATCACGCCGTTAATAATTCAATTGATCTGAAAGCTCAACCTCCCCAACCCTTAGTCACAGCCGTCGATCTTCATCTGTCCCGTCCTTTGCCCATTCTTCACATTCCCAAAAATGCATATAATCACAATTACCCTTTTTTTTTAAAAAAATATTTAATTTAAATATTACATTTTATACTTACAAATACATTTTTAACTCGATCTCATGAGATTAGATTTTAAGTGACCAACTTATCGCTATGTTATTTATCATGCACTTATAAATTGTTAGATTACGAGAACTTTGTTGGTCAACCATCACACAAAATACTATAAGAATAATATTATTTATTTATTTTAATTTTTTAATAAAAACATGTCATTTAAATTGAAGATTCATGTACAATTTAAATAAATATCATTGCTCTAACAAAATTATCCCATTTTGTCTACACAAATATAACATCACAATACTTAAATTCGAGATTTTTGGGTAAAATTATACATAGGATTAGTCTTTTTTATTTAAATAATAAATTTTGAAATCCAAATTATTGGCTGAATTTATTGATGGAGGGATCAAAATAATAAAAATATCTTTAAATTGACAGTAATTTATCAATCAATAAAGAGCATCGGACGGCAGTCTCGTCTGTACAACGTGCTCGGCACAAAACTGCTGCTCCTTCCTTCTTCTGTAGCTTTCAATGATCAGTGTCTCGCACGTCCATGCATATTCTCTGCCTTTCTTTGCCCCCCCAAACATGCCCCTCCAAAACTCCTCCTTGTCTTCTTCCCCTGGTTTAGTCAATACATATGAATACAGCCAAACAGCTCGTCTCTTTCCGTGGGATGGGCCGGTTTCGCCGTGTCAAATCCCAATGCCGGTAAACTGACTCGCTTCTCAGTTAACCTGGATTTCATTACTCCAATGGCTGTTTGTAGCCTCTCTGTTTAATTGCCCAGTAAGTGTTTGACGATTGAACCGACTAAACTCTTTTGGGGAATGTTAATTCTTCTTTGCGACAGTGAATCCTTTTCTGTTATCCTTTTGCTCCTCTGGGTTTGTTTTCTGCGTTGGCATTAGAGATGAATTAGAGCACATTATTTTGCAGAGAATCAGAACCCACAATGTGATCTATTTTCTTGTTCTTTTAGGTTCCCTTGAATATACTTTTGCAGGATAGGTAATTGTTGCTACATCCTTCTCCCCCATGGAGACAATGGTTTCCTCTGTTTCAGCATCCATATTTCGAGAGCCGGCGAATTACGATGAGATTTCGGTGAAGCAGTTGCTCTTCGCTGACAGTCTAAAGGTAGTTTCTTGCTTCTATTCTCGATCGATCTACCCTCCTAGTGCTTTTATTCTTGGCTGCATTGTTTGTTAAGGTTGGTTTCTGCAATCTTCTCGAATAAATTTCAGGTTTATTAGAAGCAGGTTCCCTCTATCTGCTTCCGATATTCAGCTGTTTTATGGTTCATATGCAGATTGCTTTTGTTGGATTTTGAACAGTTGATGCATCAACCAAGTATTTATTGTCTTAAAATGAATTCCGAGAGATAGAAAGACCAAACTTTTCATGTATGAAGTAGTTGGGAAACTTCTACATTGAATGTGTTCGTTGGCTTTGTGCCCTGATCTTCTCAATAATCTATATTTCACTTGACAACCAAACACCCACTTATTATAATTGAAAGTATTTCATATAATGCAACTTTGTATGTTGTTTTTTATTTGTTTAATTGAGCTGCACGATTAATGAAGATTCTGCAATTGACCTAAACATGGTCCTGAAAAATTTTGATTCTTTAGGATTTGAAGAATCTGAGGACACAGCTATATTCAGCCGCTGACTACTTTGAATTGTCTCTCACCAGTGACAACCAAAAACAGATGTAAGTTTAGAGTCCTGATGCTTACTGGTGTGGTGATTAATTAGTATTATCTATTCCTTCCTAATTGTCTAATTTTATTCTCTTTTGGTTTGTCAAATGTTCCGGTACTTACAGAGTAGTGGATACATTGAAAGATTACACCATCAAAGCCCTTGTTAACACGGTGGATCATTTGGGTTCTGTTTCATATAAGGTTAATGATCTCTTGCATGAAAAGGTCGATCAAGTTTCTAAAGCAGAGCTTCGTGTTTCTTGCATTGAACAGGTATTCTTTGCTTCTCTATTATCCAGTAAATTGTTTTCAGTTCAAAGAATAACGCCTTGAAGAAATTTATGGTTCAGAGTTACGAAATTCATGGAAAGATACATCCAAAATCAAGTTGCAGATGCTATTTATTTGCTTTCAATCTCTTATAAGCTTTAACAAATACTATGAGATCAGCCTTTCATATGTGCTTTGGAATAGAGACTCTTGGCAGGAAATTAATGATGTAATTTGGTTTCAAGGATTTTACCGGGGATCACAGTTCTTGGTTGGCTATCAAAAAAATATGCTGACTGCTTCTCTTCTCATATTGTCTTCTTTTCATACTGTACTGTTGGGTTTAGAATTTGATTAAAGAGTTCGTGAATTTATCATTAAGATGTTTCAAAAGGTCTTGCCTCTATCATGGCAGTGGGATAACTGAAAGTTCCTGAGCGTGGTCGTACCTTAATCTGTTTCAGTAGAAGATGATATATGTGATTTGTGAACAAGAGGCAGTTTTCAAAAGCTTTGTTTAACTGGAAAAAAAGTCTATTTGGAGAGTGGTCGTTGCAGACTCACTCCACATCCAGGAATCATCAGTAGCTGTCCTTTCTTCTGGGGGAGATCATTGTAAATTTCATTTGTTTATGCATGATCTTACTTCAGATTTGTGAGATTTTGAGTTAAAATATGATATGGGAAAGATGATTGGGGAAATGCCTTGGTCTCGTCAATTAGGTGCCAGATTCAGCAAGCAAATTACCTTCATCTTTTTGTTCTAGGGATTGTTCCTGCATGTATGCAGACACAAAAATTGTTGTATTATTCACCCTGAAGTTCATATGATACGCAGCAGCAGATGCTTACCTGTATTAAAGTGGATTCTTTATTAGATTGAACTGGTCTCCTATAGAAATCTATTTTTTTCTCTGGAGAAATTGAGATGAATGCAGAACACTGACTGAGTATATTCCTATGACGTGGTACCTCAGAGACTTCGGACATGCCAGGAGTATATTGATCACGAAGGCCTATCCCAGCAGTCACTAGTGATAAATAGTCCCAAGTACCACAAAAGATATATCTTGCCAGGCACTCCCTCTTACCCTTCTGATCATCTATGAAATTCTTCTTTTATCCGTTTCTTAGATCCTTGGAGATGAAAATGTTCGGGTGTTCATGTTTTTCTTAAAATTTCACATTCAGTAGGGGAGACCATCCATGGTGCCAGCCAGACCAAGTCTAGATATCAAGGGTGCCCCCTGGATGATGAGGACGACTGGCATCAATTTAGGAACGGTAAAATGCTCGTCTTTTCAGCTATTCTGCCTCAATTCACACTTCAGCGATCATGGTTTCCCAAACTTTCCTGACATTTTGAGTCTTTCTTCCCTTTCTCCCTTCTCTCCAAAGCTGTTGAAGCTACAATTAAAGAGACTCCATCATCCTCTGTAAGGTAAATTCAAATGCTACGCTTCATGCATGCATCATATTCATGTTTTCATATGCTTAATGATGAAATTGTTTTGTATGTGGTGCAGGAGAGGGCGCTCTTTGTCTCCTTCTCCACGACCTTTAGAGCGAGCTGGGACCTTCTCGTTCACTGGGAGCACGACAACAAAAGAAATAGGTTCGTACATCTCAAAGTACTCTTGCAGCCCACACTGTGTCCATATTATCATATATTTCTTGAATGCTTGTCAAATTTTTGCTTCTCAAATTTCTTCTCACTGATGTTTCATTGCCCCTTTTAAACTATCAGACAAGCGAACCACTTCACCCTATAGGTTTCCTCTTTTACGCTCTGGATCTCTATCTACTAGGCCAACTACCTCAAATTCAAGATCAACCACCCCAAATCTGAGTCGGCCTAATACTTCCAGCCGTTCTGTTGAAAGAAGGCGGGTAAGCACCCGGAACTTAACATTTGAATGCCCACTTACATTCTTGTTCTGCTTAAATCCATTCATAATTCTGGACTGTGTTGTTCATCTGCAACTGCAGCATCCTTCAGAGCCTAGAAGATCTGCTTCGATGTATATCCGGGCTGAAAAGGAGAAGCCCAAAGAGATTGAGCAATACCCCAGCAAGAGCAAACGGCTGTTCAAGTCCTTACTGAGCCGGCGAAAGTCCAAGAAAGATGACATGCTATACACATACTTGGATGAATACTGATGAAGAGAAAGGGAGTTTCAAGTGCACCGGGACTCTCAAATTTGCAAGTGAGAGGGTCATATTTGTACACAATATTCTCTCAATACTGAGAGCGAGAGAGAGCGGGGACTTGTTAGCAATCTCTCTTTTTCTTCCACTGTGCTCCTTTGTCCCACCAGTGAGTGTTTTTGATCATTTTGCATTATAAGTTTCAGTTGGTTGCGGCCATTTCATCATCTGTGGGAACTAAGTGATTGTGGAGATTCCAATCCCAGCATTGAACAAAGAAATTCAAATTCGTAACTCTCTAAACTAAACCAATTACTGATTGAAAGAAAAATTAGTAAAGCTTGATTTAAGGTCTATTCAATGAATGAACATAATTTTAATCTACTCAATTTTTGAGGAGGAAGAATAACCAGAACAAGAAGATGTTGCCCTAAGTAAGAATGGAGGAGGATGCACATTTCAGTAATCATTCAAATAAGATAAATAAAAATACAATATAAGGGCCATCTCTAATCTGCAAACCCCCTTTCCAGCAATTTCTAGGGTTGGAGATCGCCTCTACTCGAGATTGATCCTTAAATTGTTCATGAGAATGGGATCCCCAGTTCAGTCATCACTGCAGTTTTGACATATTATGGCATCCACATCAGAAAAAGCAGCAATTGATGCTACGGCATGCATTTATTCCAGTGTGTTTTCGCTAGCATACATCTTTGCAGCTCATGAGATCTTTTGTACAGAATCTTCCAGGACGAGTTAAAGGTTTTACACGTATAGAATGAACAAAACTAACAAGTACATAGATAACTACACAACAAGCTCTGGCAATCCTTTGTGGAATTTCCATGCCAGGCACGAATTCGATCAACGGCCAATACCATCAAACCAAACCAGATTGTCCTCTGCTGACAAGCTTTTTGCGCGGCTAGAACTAGAAAGCAAGAAAGAGAAACCCCATGGTCCAGCCAAGGAGCAAGCCTGCACCAGCACAACTCAAGCCCACTGCAAAAGCAACAAGGCGCTTCCTTATCTTCTTCCCGGGTGGAGGCAGCTTCCGCTTTGTAACCTTGTGCTTACCCTTCCTCATTTTCCTGTTTTTTGAAGTGATCCATGGTAAGAAAACAGGGAAATGGATAGAAGTTGCCTGGTCCTTGCTCTTCAGCTGGAGGCAAAGGTTTTCAAGCTGCAGTATTTGGAACCACTGCCTATATGCAAAGAGGAATGAAGCTTGTCTCAAAAAGAGCATGGTGATATGCTCCTTTTCATCGTAGGCTTTCTGCGCTGCCTTCTCAGCCTCCCTTGCTCGTGTTTGAGAATGACAGAGTGCTTCTAGCAGCTGAGCCTTGCTGAGATCAACAACAGCTCTTTGTGGGGTTTCTACTTCATCCATACTGGTTGTGTTAGAACCTATGCTGCTGAGTGTGGTTGACCTACAAAATGTTTGTAATAATTGTCAATGGTCAGCATGTATGATTGGGAGATTGAGCACTCCTATTTGGTAGAGGTAGAGCTAAAATCATGTTCCTGAAGTTATTCACATATCTATCCTATTGGAAACAGTGCCCACTGTCAGGAGGTCATACAGAGTATGGGGCCTGCCAATAATTAGCTTCAGATCCTCCAGTTGTGTACTAAATGTAATTAAACAACAAAACTTGAGGGTTTGGATACCTGGTGGATATTGCTTAAGGTTACTCAGTTTTTTCACAAAGAATTGGAAATGCATCATTATTTTCTCCATCATGGTAAGCGACTTTATGCAACTCTTGCTTAAAATAAGAAGATAGATGACATGTTCATACTATTCCATAGTGGTTATGGTCATGAGTTCTTTCAGATTCAACCGTAATACATTGATTCATGAACACTTCAAATCCAAGAAACTCCCTTCAAAAAGAAGGGGCAAAAATAATAGAATTGAACAAAATCATTATTAGGTAGGTAGAAAAAGCACTTGCCCGAATGGTCTGTCCAACCCAAGTGGTGGGCGTCCTGCATCACCAGGAGAGCACTGTCGTCCATGCTGCCCATCCAAGCTTCCTAAGCTGGGGCTTCCTTGTGCATTGTTAGCCCTATGAGGAACTTGTTTGTCTACCATCTGGTCTGAAGATGAATCAACAGCCTTGTTATGCTCAAACCACTGCAGATGTATAGATCCTTTTCCACCTAAGTTCTCGGTCTGGGGTTGTGGGAGGTCACTGTTCATAACATGCTCAAATGACTTACAAGAAACCAAGGAAGCCAACTCATCTTTATCAGCTGCTCGCCACCAAGGTACACTCTTCTCAACTTTAATCCAATGGGGTTCCAAATCAGAACAAAACTTCTCAGGTTCTTCTGAGGCCAAAATAAAAGAGCCCAAGTCTATCAAATGATCATCCGCATACCAGAACTCTCCCGTGTCCTTATTTTTTGGTAAATTATTGCTTATTAAACTTTCAATTTCCTGAATTTTAGGATCCTGGTCATTTTTCATGTAAGAAGAAGATTTCTTTCTTTGCTGGGCCAGAAAAGAAACTTCATTATCTTTTACATTAGCCCTGATTACCATCTTCCATAATGGGCAATTTCTTCCTGTCAAACTTCACAATTTCATCAACAAAGTTTGCACTTAAAAGTTCCAGCTCCAGGGAACTTAACCGTTCACATGAAAAGTCTTTCTCGTGTCCACAGTTGGCCTGCCAGTGTGGCCACTGATTTGTCTCGGGAGGCACATTTGGATCTGAGGATTTCCAGTTAACCGACATCTTCGGCACGCAACCTGAACTGGGATGATTTGATTTATTTACTGCTTCACCAGTTCCGCCATCAGACTCTGATTTTGACAAGGATGACGAGCAGCAAGATAACCGTGAAGCGTTTCTCACATCTTCTTGGACAAACTTACAAGTAGTGCCCCGTGCTCCCCTTGCCTCTGCTGAAGCCATAGACTATCAGCTTCCAATAGCCTTATAACGCCAGATTCTGATAGTTTTAAATTTTCACTGTAAAGAACATATATAGATGACAGGGAAAAAACACATCATCTGAAAAATAAATCAGGATTGAAGACTTGAGCAAAATCTTCACTGGGTTAGATCTATCAAAGACCCGCAGTACGGATTCTGAACAAATTGATCATCTTATGGGAGTAATGTGTTGGTTTGAACAAATGCAACTCCTTTCTGCATCTGCAAATCAAAATTGTCACATAGGTGACTGAAGAGAATTTATATTACATATCCAGCCCTTACCAAAAGCTACTGTAAATAAATAGATAACTTTTTATTTCTAATAATTACAAAAACTAAAACTGCGTATGCAAGTGCAAGTCCAGATAATAGCAGCTGTGTGGGTAAATGATGATCATCACATGCCTCTGTTTTTTCCTCCTCTTCGTTTTTTTAATCAAGAACAACCTTTGAGTTAGAGGAGGCAACAATTGCCATGGACTCGATACCCAATCAGTTTCCAATACACTTGAATACCCAATCCAATTTGCAATTTCCTACAGCACCTCTAGAAAATAAAACTTCAATTCAAGAAGGTTACAGAAAGGAAGCATCTTTTATTTCATTAAACCAACATTCCTCCATGACTGCACAGACATTCCGAACACGAAACAGCATTCCTTAGATGAAACCAACTTCAATTTTCTTGTCAATAGTCAACTTAGTGACAAGAAGACAACCACTACACATATAACTAACCCCCCCCCCCCAACCGAAACAAAAAAAGAAAAAGGAGAAAAAGATTTTAAATTCAATTCTTAAAATAACTATGCTTCCTCATTTGCCAACTATGTTAACATTTTGAGCCAATTAACTGAAATCATACCCTTACCACGTGGTGCATATGTGAATGGTTAGACGTAAATAAGCAATAAACTATATACATTTCACACCCTCTTCCGTGATGGTGTAACGTGACACCATGCCTGAATTTTCTTTTATCCTCACAATCGATGATTAAACTCACAAGAACAGGACCTACAAATGTGAATTTTTATTTACAACACCAACAATCACAAGACTTAATCCTACTAGGTGGGATTGGCTACATGAACTCTAGGTCTCCAATCATCTCCATCTATGGCCATATCTTCTGTAAGACCATGACACCATATGTCATATCTAAATGTTTCCCCATTATAGCCTTCCTCTATGCTTCCCCAATCTTTTCTAGTCACTATTTTTCCATTCTTACTTGTCCGAGTGATTAACCTGACGTGAAGACCTGCCTTTTGTAGCTCAGATGACTAACTCCGGAAACCCAGAGACTTGCTGGGAAGAGTTTTGGACAATCAACAGACAATCCCGAAACTCCAAAGCCTAAAGATTTATTGCAACTTATAAATCAGAAAAAAAAAAAGGCACAAAAACAAAAATTCACAGTGAAAAGAAAATTGGGCATTTGAAAACACAATCAGGAGAGCAAAAATTGGGCATAGATCGAAGTAAATGGATACCGAAGATTGTTAAGAAAGAGAATTACAGCTTCATCAACACAAGATGCTGGAATTTGTCTGAGAATTCGAGGAGGGCAGGGCACAGGGGTGTTGATTCTTGAATCCCAAATATCCAAAGAAGAAGCCAGATACACCGACCGGTTAGCGTACACTGCTTGCTCTTCTTGATTCTTACACCATTGTACTTATATCGTAATCTTAATTGCACATAGACGCCTTAAAGTTTCGCCTTTTCCACAGTTAGACCCACCATCCTTCCTAACAGGGGATAACCGCCCCCACAAGCGTCGGAGACACCAATAGGCCGCTGGTTAGGGACTTGAAGTACTCTTTATCTATCTGAAATTGTCTATACTCTATAGTGACGTCACCCATTAAACCTCCCTCCGTAAGGATAATTTACCAAACTATTTTAATTTTTTTAAAAAAATACTTATTTCGAATCTCTTAATAAATTTTTAAATTTATGATTAATTTGCTGAGGCTCAAAAGATGAGGTGATAACACTCCTAGAAATATTCAAATACTCTTCCAAAATTAACAACACATCTTCACAACAAGTAAAACAATAATCTATATATAAATAATTTTGACTTTTACTTCTAAAACAATCCGCAAGTCTTCTTCAATAATTTTAACTTACTTAATCTATCAATACCATTGCAAATCTGGCAAACTACCAAATAAAACGCTAAAAATTATATTTATTGTTACTATTATTTTGTTAAAATCTAGAGGTTGCCATATTTTGAAAATTTGACAACTCTTATTTATTTCATTTTTCGTGAAAATCTAAGTACAGAAGTATCACAAGGAGCCATCAATTAAGCTCAACCTTGGTTTCCTAGGAAACAACGACAGTAAGAACGCAGGGAGACTGTTCTAAACACACGGCACCTCAGCTTAATGGCACAACTACGTGAAACTCTGTGTGAATATTAAGGATCATCATTGGGATTATTGGCACAGTATTTAGGAACAAATCCAACACTCTTGCACTCAACTGGGCGGACAACTACATCTTTGGTAAGAATACAAAATTTTGGGTGTTCCCAAATAGGGTGCAATACACGGCTCCGTTTAGGACTAAACTAAGGCCAAATCTGTCATCCAAGTAGGCACCAAAACCATAAAAATTACAGCAAGAAAAAGGGACTTTTGTTCATTTCCGCCGGATTTTAACATTAAGGGTCCATTGGACTTTTCCCTGTGGCAAAGGAATAGACTTTGGCAAGCGGAGTGGCACCTCAAACTCTCCCAAAGCCGACAAAGGAGTTGGGAGATGCAAGTTTTCAGGTTTCATTTCCACAAAAAGTTGCCTCGCTACCTGATATAGAAAAAGAACCCAATCAGTAGAAATCGAAGAGAATATCCAACAGCAAGGATTAAACCAATATAGAACACTGGGCAGGTCTGATATCCCGTCGAGACACCTCATTTCTAGCCACAATATGTAAAAGGAAAATCTTCATTCTTGGAACTCAACCATCAAGCAAGAAACATAGTTGAAATATAGAACACGTGCTTCTGACCAACCATCCCCTTGTCCAGAATCTTTAATAGTAGTATAGTTTTTTTTTATAATACAGAAAACGAGCAGAGAAATTCAGATGAAATTGTCTTTGTAATAACACATATCCTAATCAGTTTCCCACAAATCAAAAGGTCAAAAACCAGATTGTGAACAGACACTGCCAATGCAGTATTATGTGCAGTGAGTGATGCAAGTTGGACCCAATGACAAGAGCAATGCTAAAATTTAAGTAAATTGAGACTGTAAGGGAGGATGTGAATGCCTTGAAATTAATTCAGGATCTGCATGGCAAGAACCAAAGAAGTCTAATTTACTTCCCACAAAAGATAGAATTAAGGCCATTGTATCAAGTCCTATATAAAATCATACAAGTAAAGAACTTTTTATGTTGGCAATTCCAATTGCATTTTTATAGGGTCATTTGACCTTGTCACTTGTCATTTTAGAATTTGAAATCCCAAATCACCATTGTTTGGTTATGTTAATTGTTAGAAGCATTTGGAAAATCTACTATTTAAAATAACAGAATTTGAAATCCCTCTATCTAAATGCAAAATAGAATTTATTTTCCATTGGGCTTAACACATATAAGGAGGAATGTATCATTTATAACCGACTCAACAGACAAATGGGTTGTTATGTTGCAAAGACACTGCCAATGCCTGCTCCAACAAAGAAACTGCCACCAAAAGTGGCTTAGATGTCACAAAAGAAAATAGTGATGACACATTTCAGAAAGGGAAAAACGGAAGAAAAGTCATATCCAACTTCTCCACCTAAAAACCACCAAAAGCAACCCTATCACTACTATCACCACCACCTTGCCAGGTAAAATATCCTTGCCATATGCTACATTAGACCATAACTGCCAAATATTGCTATTACAGAATATGAGATGCTATAACAGTACCACCACCAGCATCACCATGAAAACCACACCGATTTGTTGCATTCATGACATCAGATTTTTTAAAGATGACTCTCCAACCTTGATTTCACAGTTGTACTTTCCAAACCCATATTGCTGAGTTCAAATTTATGGGAAGTTCAAACAACCAGGTGCTCAAAGAAAAAAGAATCATATTTTTTTTTTCATGAGACGAGAAATACAAAAGCTTCAGAAAATATGGACAGAATAGCAAAACCATACCTCAGCAACAAGTTCATCTTTTGTCACAGGTGAACGCAACTCATTATCAACACCGGTGAACCTTCTCAAAACCTGTTAAAAATGGACAAAAACATATTTACAGGCCACATTACCAATAGGTTATCAACATTTGTTTCTCTATATTAGAGAGCATATCAAGCTTCCAAAAACGAGAATGCAATTGTCATTCATAAACCATCATATAAAAAATAAATTGTCATTCATGATATTACAAACTTTTCAAGAAGATCAAAATTATCAGATGCCTTATCAGAACCAACTTTTGGACAAATGGCAGCTAGATATCCAGACCTTTTTCACTTTGACAGTGAAGCATGATAAGCGTTTTCATTACCTAGATCAACCATAATATAATATCCTGTTTCACTTATAAAAATAATGATAAAATTTAGAGGTAAAGTATTGAATGAATCACTATCATCAACTGCACCCTATCCACCAAATTAGGGTCAGTACGACATTCATAGTGTCAATTGACTTCTAAAAGTTCAAATTTTCCCTTTGGATGCCCTTCCTAACACAACCCTCTAGCAAAGGAATGATGGGATAAAGTATTCAACGAATGACAATTAAAATTCCATTTCAGAGAAATAAAAGGAAAAAAAAAATGTAGAAGATAGGTGACAAACCAGCTTAGCATTATCAAGCCTTTTTGCTGCTGTCTGATTTTCGTTGAACTCATCTTCATCTGCCTTTTTAACTTCTTTAACCTCTTCTTCAACTTCTTTAGGTTGGTAAATCTAATCAAAGCGACAAGTATAGATTCAGTAGATCACAATTACATTCAACAAACCTATCAGGAGAATGACCCAAAAGAAACACAGCTGTAACATCATAAGCAATGCAGAATGCGCATACAAGCATAGCATGCACCCACACATAGGGAAACTAACATTTTATATAGGAATGACAAAGGTGCCTCCCAAACTTGCCACATAAATTTCCAAATGGGGCGGGTATGGAGGAGGAAAAAAAATTGTCAGTCGGAGGGAGGGATACAAGGTCTCCAACCAACATATAATTTCAAGTGACTTTTATTTTATTAGATTTACACAAAATCCCATTTTCCTATCCAGATATATGAGTTTCTATCCAATTTTTTTTTTTTAACTTTTCATTATAATCTTTCTCACTGTCAAAGTTGACCTCTGGCACTTTATAAATGATATTCTATTTTTAAACTTTTAGTTTTAACTTTTGACTCTTCAAATCTACTTTATTTATTAATACATTATTTTATTTTTTAAATTTTAGTAGTAACGGAGATGTAGTACATCCATATGGTGGGAAAAACATATAATATAGAATACATATCATTTTTAGACATGAATTATTATTATTTTTTATATAAATTGATCAAATAATAGGTATCTTACTTGACAGGGATGGAAATGGAGAAATAAATACATTACTCGATGAGGACATAGGCAATAGGGGAACACGGACACAGGGAGTCAGGGACAGGGGAGAGGATCCCTGATCCAAACCCAATCCATGGCCATTTCGAATTTTACAGACTTTTGTCACTACCAATGCAAATACAGATACATTTTTATTAGGGATAAAAAATGTTATTAAGATGTCACCAAAAGAGATATTTTCCTACTTTCCTCAATCAAAAAATGAATTTTATACCCATGACTTACAGCAAGAAAAATAATGTAATAGAAAAATGATGATCAGCCTTATCAGTTGGTCAACAACATTGAATTTGTGGATGAAATAAACCCCAGTGAGAGTTAGAGTGGAAGTTCCCTCTCCTGGGGTGTGAGCATATACCTTTTCATGTTCCATCTTTTTCCCACCAGGGAAAAACCTAAACACTTGCCATTGGTAATATCTGCAGCTTCAAGTTGAACAAATTGCTAGAGGAGTTGTAAGCAGAAAAAAGCTACTTTGCTTTATTCTGATAGACATCTAAATGAACATTTATTGTTTAACCATGTAACATAGTATAATACAATCAAAGTGATGTAAACTTCAAACTTGCTTGTATCAAAACTGCTACGTATCAGTAGTTTGTTCAATTGTGAATGTCAGACTGGAAAATCTAATCATACAATATTAATAGAAAACCAAAATCCATTCCTGTAGAGAGCATCAGAAAGGTAATCAAAGATTGATACCTATTTTCACTGGAAATTTTCAAAAAAAAGAAAAAAAAACCTAGTACAATAGTGCAATCAGCTATAAATTAGTAAACAAATAATCCTTCAGATAAAGGAGATTCACCTGTACAGGATTTTTTTAAGGGAAATATATAAGACTATTATGCACATATAAACACAACCAGAATTTAAATGTGATTTAGATGCATCCAGCATAGAATCACCTTGCGCTGCTCCCTAATGAGATGAGCAAATTTGTCAATATTTGGAACGGCAAGCAACTTGGGCATGAGATGGTTACGGAAATAACCAGGAGCAACCTTCACTGTCTCTCCAGCTTTGCCTAGCTTGTCTATTGTCTGCGTGCATCAAAACTATCAGAACAACTGATTGTCAAACAAAAATCAAAGTTGGAAACTTGAATGGTACATACGGAACTAGGATTTACAGAAAGACAGGATTTCTCATGGAATACGCATCCGTAACAATCATAAAGAAACCAAAAACAGGGAAAAGAAAAAATAATTCTGGATAAATATCAATTATGTCATTTTCTAACCAACAAAAAAATAAATAAATCAAAGTTCATTCCTCCATTTTCTTCTCCAATGCGCCCCCCCCCCGACAATATAATTTTTTATAACCAAACTAAAAAAAAGTTTACTGTTTTTTATACATACCCTACCCTTCATTGTATTCTCATTTTCTAATACAACAATAACAAATGACTATTTTTTTTTTTTTTTTTCAATTCCTTCTTCTTCTTTTCCGATCATTAACCTTTCATTTTCATTTTCCTCCATAAATTCAAGTTCCAAACATAAGTGAACAGAAACAGACGTGAAAAGCATTCAAAACGAACTCACCGTCGTGAGAATGACTTCCAATTTTCTGTATCTAACACCTTGACCAGCATATAGCAACGGATGGTGCAACATCCGATCAGAGCCCCGAAGGAACGTATGGTCTTTGACAGTCTTCACCTGGCGGAGGATATTTCTACCATACTGAATGTAGGCCATTCTCTATCCATTACAAACCATAGTAAGAATTGACAACTTTTTCACTGAAACCCTAAGCGAGAGATCAGGCAGAGAAGTGGAGATGAATAGCTCACCGATAATATCAACGGCGGAGGCGACGGCAACCGACGGCGGCGGAGCGAGAGGCGATTCTATACTACACTTCTCCCGAATCTGCAACTTCAGGAGGGAAGGGTTTATGGGAGAGAGAGAGAGAGAGAGAGATTTTTAAATGAATTATGAGAGATAGAGTTAATAATGAAATTGAATGAATATCAGTGGTGTAAATAAATTAATATATTTAGTGATTAATTTGTAAATTCATTTAAATAATATTTTGAAATTTATTTAAATCTCTCGGTAAATATTATTGTTGGTTAAATACTTAGTATTCATTCAAAATATAATTAAACATTAAATCAAACACTATTTTGTCAATTTAGAATTTGGTTTAAATTATTTTTAAAATACTTAATTATATCAGTTGTCTAATTAATAAAACTAATTAAAGTGAATAAAAATTATAAATAAAAAGAAATGTAATTGTTTGAGAGCTATAAATATAAATTTTTAATTTAAAAAAAGAAAATATAATCCTTAAACTCTACAAATTAGATTAATCAGATCTGCGATGTTTATGATAAACTGGGAAGATCGACGGTTTTGATTCACAGTGTACGAAGGCTACGGTGTACTCTGTCTACAGACAATCGAATCAATAAAATAATATAATATATTGGGGAAAAATAGATATCGGTTTTTCCATTCAAGTCCAGCTTTTTATTCTCGTGTTCTATCCCTGTAGAGTTTAGCGCCGCTTTGCTTCTGCTTTTTCAGGTAATTTCAGCGTCGCCCTTCCTCAATCATTCTTGTTGTTGCTCAGTTTTCGTTTGATTTGGTCTCGTATGCTGATTTCCATGCTGGATCTGTTGTTTACTGATTCGATTTGCTTTGTGATGCTTTAAGCTGCGCCAGGTTCGCTTTTTTTTTTTTTTGGATTTTTTTGGTATTGTGATCGTATTTGGATTTTGAGCTTTTGTGGGTTTCGTTCATTGATCGGTGAATGTCATTGGATCGGCTGTTTGAATCGGTAATTTTGTGGGAATTTGAGCTCTACCAGT
Organism: Diospyros lotus; assembly: GCF_014633365.1. Classification (NCBI taxonomy): domain Eukaryota; kingdom Viridiplantae; phylum Streptophyta; class Magnoliopsida; order Ericales; family Ebenaceae; genus Diospyros; species Diospyros lotus. The sequence continues at coordinate 38,723,224 of NC_068340.1, forward strand.
TTAGATGGACGAGTTGTGCAGATGTTGGTGTTGTGAAATTAGGGCTTTCAGTGGTTTGCTGTGAGTTCTTACTGGAATACCCTATTGTTCTTGTGGTTTTGCTTGATTTGTCACGTATTGGACTTTCACCTGTTGTTTGGTAAATACGACTTTCGCCTTGGGTTAAGCATCAACTACTATTCTGTTTGAGTTTGCACTTTAACGGGAAAGGTTGGATTTTGGGTTTGTCTTGTTGATAGGTTGTGTGTGGTATTTGATATTCATAACCTCAGATCTTCAACAATTTGCTTCCAGGGACTTGTGAAATTGCCTGTACATAACTGCAATATTGTTGTTTTCCTAAAAATATATACTGAAAAAACGGCGCTTGTTGCAACGGTGACCAATCCTAGAAGCGATATCTCATGTTAACTTTAGGTTGTTATTACCAAAGCTTCCCTAAAAGACTATCGACGTCGGAATGATGGTCTTTAGGTTGTTTTGATAAATTTTCTTTGTTTAATCTTTGTCGTCTTTGCAAAGACAAAGATCATATGCCACCAGGACATTGGCTTGCCAATGTCAAAGCTTACCGCAATGGCCAGTGCAAACATGAAATTGACCATTGTCTAGTGCTGGCACTGTTTATATTTTGCTACATCATTGACTCTACAATTAATCTTGAGCCCTTGTGATAATTTGCAAGTGTTGGTTCTACTTCTGTGAAGGAAACTGTGGCCCTCTTTGAAAATGGCTAGTTGAGGAGTTGTCACTTGGATTCACAGGTTTTACTTGTGTCTCCATTCGAAGTCTTGGTGTGGGGCTCTAATATGCAAAAATGAGTTGAGATCAGTTTTCTTATATGAGTAGCGATTGCAGAAGTTAACCCAAAAAGGCAGCTAAGGAGTTGTCATTTGGGTACCACAAGAATTGGCTCAAAAAGGTAGCTAAATAATTGGCATTTTGAGTTTGCTGCTCTTACTTATATGCTCGAATGTGTTTTCATGTAATCTCTAATGTGGGAGTAGCACACACCAATTCAGGTTGCGGTCACCACACTGCTTGATTGTTTGAATGATTGTCTCTTCAATATGTTATTCTCAATAATGAGCTACAATACTTTTTGTTTTCCATATAATTTTGTAACTTGCTGTCTTTCACTCAAGTTGTGTTGGCTCTGTATATTTTTGTTTCCTCATTTTTTAAACACCTAATAGAGATTTGAGATATGATTTTCAGTTCTAGTTAAATTTGTCCTGAATTGCATCCTTGTATGCCCCTAACTTGTAAGATCATTTTATACCATCAGATAAGGCATGGCCATGGAGGTTACCCAGGTTCTTTTGAATGCACAATCTGTGGATGGAGCTGTGCGGAAGCATGCAGAAGAAACCTTGAAACAGTTTCAGGAGCAAAATCTTCCAGGTTTCCTGTTATCTCTCTCAGGAGAGCTAGCTAACAATGAGAAGCCTGTAGATAGTCGTAAATTAGCAGGTTTGATCCTTAAGAATGCCTTAGATGCCAAGGAACAACATAGAAAGTTTGAGCTTGTCCAAAGATGGTTGTCATTGGACATGCCTGTAAAGAACCAGATTAAGACATGCTTATTGCAGACCCTTTCTTCTCCTGTTCCTGATGCTAGGTCAACTGCATCACAAGTCATCGCAAAGGTAGCAGGCATTGAGCTGCCCCAGAAACAGTGGCCTGAGCTAGTAGCAGCACTCCTGTCAAACATTCACCAGCTTCCAGATCATGTAAAGCAAGCCACTTTAGATACTCTGGGCTACTTGTGTGAAGAGGTTTCGCCAGATGCTATAGATCAAGATCAAGTAAATAAAATACTCACAGCTGTGGTCCAGGGAATGAATGCATCAGAAGTCAATAATGATGTCAGGCTTGCTGCTACCAGAGCATTAGGTAATGCTCTGGGCTTTGCCCAGGCAAACTTTAGCAATAATATGGAACGTGATTATATCATGAGAGTTGTCTGTGAGGCAACTCTATCTGCAGAAGTGAAGATTCGGCAAGCAGCTTTTGAGTGTTTAGTCTCCATATCTTCGATGTATTATGATAAATTAGCTCCTTACATTCAGGATATCTTTAACATAACAGCAAAGGCTGTGAGAGAAGATGAGGAACCTGTGGCTCTTCAGGCTATTGAGTTCTGGAGTTCAGTCTGTGATGAGGAGATAGACATCTTAGAAGAATACGGGGGAGATCTCACAGGGACCTCGGACATTACCTGCTTCTACTTCATCAAACAGGCACTCCCTGCCCTTGTTCCTATGCTGTTGGAGACACTTCTTAAGCAGGAGGAGGATCAGGATCAGGATGAAGGGGCTTGGAATCTCGCCATGGCTGGTGGTACATGCTTAGGCTTGGTTGCACGGACTGTAGGAGATGATATTGTCCCACTTGTGTTGCCATTCATTGAAGAGAACATATCAAGACCTCATTGGAGGCAAAGGGAGGCAGCTACTTATGCCTTTGGTTCCATCCTGGAGGGGCCATCACCAGACAAGTTAATGCCTATTGTTAATGTTGCTCTAAATTTCATGCTCAATGCCTTATCTAAGGATCCAAGTAACCATGTAAAGGACACAACAGCTTGGACTCTTGGAAGAATATTTGAATTCTTACATGGTTCAACCATTGAGACGCCTATAATAACTCAGGCAAACTGTCAACAGATTGTCACTGTTTTACTTCAGAGCATGAAGGATGCCCCTAATGTTGCTGAGAAAGCCTGTGGTGCACTTTATTTCCTCGCCCAAGGTTATGAGGATGTGGGATCATCCTCTCCCCTTACTCCATATTTCCAGGAAACCGTTCAGTCCCTTCTCACTGTTACTCACAGGGAAGATGCTGGGGAATCACGATTAAGAACTGCTGCATATGAGACCTTGAATGAAGTGGTGAGGTGTTCAACAGATGAAACTGCTCCCATGGTATTGCAACTAGTTCCTGTCATTATGATGGAGCTTCACCAGACTCTTGAGGCACAAAAGCTTTCGTCTGATGAGCGGGAGAAGCAGAATGAACTACAAGGCCTTCTTTGTGGGTGCTTACAGGTTATTATTCAGAAGCTAGGATCATCAGAGACAACCAAGTATGCCTTCATGCAGTATGTGGATCAGATCATGAATCTCTTCCTCAGGGTTTTTGCTTGTAGGAATGCTACTGTACATGAGGAGGCAATGCTTGCCATTGGAGCCCTTGCCTATGCTACTGGGGCAGACTTTGCAAAGTACATGCCAGAATTTTACAAGTACTTGGAAATGGGTCTTCAAAATTTTGAGGAATACCAAGTTTGTGCTGTCACAGTTGGTGTGGTCGGTGATATATGCAGGGCATTGGAGGACAAGATATTGCCTTACTGTGACGGGATTATGACACAGCTTCTCAAGGACCTGTCAAGTAACCAATTACACCGCTCTGTTAAGCCTCCCATCTTTTCATGCTTTGGTGACATAGCACTGGCTATAGGAGAGAATTTTGAGAAGTACTTGATGTATGCTATGCCGATGCTTCAGAGTGCAGCAGAGTTGTCTGCTCATACATCTGGTGCTGATGATGAAATGACAGAGTACACCAATCTTTTGAGAAATGGGATATTGGAGGCATATTCGGGGATATTTCAAGGCTTTAAAAATTCTCCTAAAACTCAGCTGTTGATTCCTTATGCACCTCACATCCTCCAGTTCCTGGATAGCATTTACATGGCAAAAGACATGTGAGTTCTCATTTAATTTTTTTTTGCTGTAATATTTGGTTAAAATATATACTTCATTGATTCTGATGCTTGCTTATCTATCTATTCTCAGGGATGATGTGGTGATGAAAACTGCGATAGGGGTCCTTGGAGATCTAGCAGATACTCTGGGAAATAATGCTGGTTCTTTAATTCAGCAATCTCTATCGAGCAAAGATTTCTTAAATGAATGCTTGTCCTCAGAGGACCATTTGATTAAGGAATCTGCTGAATGGGCCAAGCTGGCAATCAGCCGTGCAATTTCTGTTTGAGGCTGCTGCCACCTGGTACATAGTTTTCCTTTTTGAAGCCCCTGCATGCATATGGTCGTGTCAAGTCAGGGTCCGGGATTTGCATTCACCGAGTCGGGTTGTCACCATTGTCAGGACAAGAGGAGTAACTGATCTTCAAGTTGTCACTAACTCTTGCATCAGCACCATCGGGTCGTGTTTTGCATGCATTTTTCAGTTGTCAGGGGGTCCGGCAGCGGAGGCTTCTCCAAAATGGTGGGGGTCAAATCCTTAACTGAGAAGCAAGTTGGGCCGCTTGGGGATTGATTTTTCATTGCTCTCTCATATCTGGGATGTCATCTTGAGAACAAAAACCTCTTTTGGTCCTGATGCTGCCGTCTTCTCCAACTAATTGAAGGCATGGAAAGACGTCTGAAAACGGCCAGCCAGCCAGCCGGTTTGGTTCTCGCAACACTCGAGAGGAGTCAAAACCACCCCCACCCGCCGAGTTCTCATCCCGTGTTTGTTCATTTTACATGTTTTTGAAGCCTCATTTTGTTTTTTTTTGTGGGCTGGTCTTTGTCTTGCATTGTCTCCTCAAGTCATTAGAGTCTTGTCTGTAATGGTCAGGTTGCATATTGTTTTATTTTATGCTCAACAGGTTGCTCTGTTGGCGTTATTACATCTCAGGATCTTCACAATCTCTCTTCTCACCTGTTTTAGCATTAGCCATTAGGCAATTCATTGAAGCAAACTGCATTCATGAAACCATATTTGCTACCTTCTTTTTCTTTTAATTTTTTTTATTATATTAGTCAAGAGTCTAAGGGGATTAAACAATCACTTATATGAGGAATGTACGTATTTGTGTCTGGCTTGAGCTTTCAAGTAAAATGATAAATTTTACTTGTATACATCACCTATCTGAAGTTGGATTTTGATGTACCATGCTGTTTAATTTCATTTACTTAAAATGTGAGTAAAACTTGTTTCCAAAGAGCTCTTCTTGATACTGTTGTGGAATCTCATTTATTAATTCTGTTGGCTGCTTGTTGATTCTAATGTGGATATATTTTGTAGTCTTATTATCCTCCATTTCCATGGTAAATAATGGACAAGGATGGATTGATAGATAAGAAGCCAAGTTCAAGAATTAAATTGTGGATTTAAAAGGGAACATTAAGTTAAATGAAAAATTGAATCTAACTGTAGATAACCTGCCGCAGGACTTTATAATAAAGTTTTATGTGATAGTAAAATTTTATTTAAATTAAAATAATTTTTTATTAGATGGTTTGAGATTTGGTTTGTTTATAGTTGATTGTGGGAAATGTTTTTAATGTTGTTAAAAGTGTTCAGCTCTTAATTGAAAATTGTACTTTTAACAATAAAATTACTTTAAAAGGTATTAACAAATTAAGTTGTATGAAAATAAAAAATGAATATAATATGAAATAAAAAAAGAAAAATTGTATTTAAAAAAATAAGAAATAGAAATATAGAGAAACGTACAAATAAAAAAATGTAAGTGTCATTTTGTAAATATAATTTATATAATGTTATAAAAAATATTTATTCGATCAAATATAAGTATAAATTTTATTATTTATTCAAATAAATATAAACACAAGTTTTTTTTTCCTCTAACATAATTGTCGATACAATAGATCAATTCCATCTCTAATATGGTTGCAAAATAGAGAATGGATTTTCAAATCAAAAATACATTTTTAATATTGTGAAATAGCTCAGAACATTTTTAAGATTATGAAAATAGTCCGAAAATATTTTTTTGGTATTTTGGGGTAGGAAACATTTTGAAAACGCTGAATTATTTTTTAACAAGTCATTAGAAGTCTCTATTACTTAATTAATTAAGAAAGGTAATTGCATAAAATGTAAATCTTAAACACTGCTGAATTAATTAAGAGGAGATTAACAGAAGAATCCTCGCATGGACAAACATGCTCACGAAGAACAATGACAAGGCAGCCCAATAAGTCGATTTATCCATCATTGTTGGACCATTGACTATCATTAATGAAACTATATGATTTAGGGAGTGAAATTCTAAATAATGTGGATAGAGAAGTACTCACTTGGCATTATATTCAGAATGTCACTTTAGACATTTACTTTACATCATCATTCTTATTATTAATTACCAGTACATGACCAAAGTCTCATAGGGACAAAAGTGGTATGTTATAGTATTTGGGATTACTATTCTTGTGCGATTTTCGATCGTTCGTATCTCTAATTTTAGTAAAAGAGATAAATCGTAGATGAAAATTTTACCTCATTGTACAGAGTAAAAAGTCGAATCCACGACCTACTAGTATGATTTTAATCATGCGTTAATCACTTGATTTGTGCCCTAAAGACTGATATGTCAAAGTACTTGCATTGACTACTCCTCTTCGGAATGTGATCATCTGCCCTAATGGTGGTGTGGGTTCCCACACATTGTTTATGTTTCATTAATATTTGTTTTTTTGTTTTATAATTTATATAAGAATGTGAGTTTTAATAATAATGTTTTGATCATAATTTATTTATAAAGAATAACATATTGAGCTCTTATTTTTTGCGGTGGAGTAAAAGAGATTGTGCGAGAGTAAATAAAACACAACAAAGATGAATAGTTCTCAATCAATAATAGTAGAAGAATTAATTGACGACAATAAAAAAAATTATCTATACTTGGTAGTATTCAATTTGTTTGGAGGGACGACGCCCTTCAAGGGGGGTTGCAATGATAAGACGTGACTAGTGATAAAGGGGAGACAACCTAGTTTTGTTGGTTAAAGGTGGTTGGGGAGGATAATGATGATGACTACAATGGTAGCAAAAAGTTTAACTTTAGGGTTTTTATTTTGTTTGTAAGTTTAAAGTTGAAAAATAAGGTCACAGTAATGACTGACATACATAATTTATATGTTATTACATAGACTCAAAGTTTACT